>NW_020187532.1:1804386-1843563 GCF_900000015.1 Plasmopara halstedii | reverse complement strand
CTGCATGCACGAGTGCTGAGCAGGTGAGTGCAACGGTTGGACGTTCGTTAGCATTGCTAACGCCAGAAGACTTGATCACAAACGTTTGTGAAGTACTGGAATTATGTAGTCATCCAGTGCTGCTTAAGCTACGAAATGCACATCGTCGTCGCTTAAAACTTGGATATTCAAGTGTTGACAATGGTTTTAACACGGCTGAAGCTTCACCTGAACATCCCATGATAACGAAACCATTTAATGCATCACCACCAATGACTGTCACTGATCTTGATTCGGGAAAGGTCTTTCAAATTTCAATCTCGGGAAATATGTTACTGCCGACTGTATGAATGTTATTGTATTGATCAATACTATTGTCACCACGTACCAATAAATATAATATTTTAGTCAATTTTTTTTAAGAAACTACGGTTGATTTGAATTTTTCAAATGTGGTAGTATACCCAAGCGTATCTCATGTTGCCGCGAACTGCGCTTTTCGCATGTTCGAAGAAAAGCTGATGACCTTCATTATATACGTTAGAGAGAGTTTAGATACCGTGGTAGCTTAGTGCGTTGAATACCGATACGTCGATGTAGCGCTACTTGTTAAATTTACAATAGCATTCTTCTTAGTGTGCGAACGTGACAGTTTAGTAAACACGAGAGGTACGAGATAATCTGCAACGGCTACTGCAATGCAGCACGACGAATATATATCAAAATTAGACATCTTGTTATAAGAACACTGAAGCTGCGTGTCTGGACGATTTGTTTATTGACAGGACTAGGATGACCTGACCAAAAAAATGCGTCCACCCACACCTGCGGAAGTGTGTGATTGTGCTATTGAGGCTGGCGAGAAGAAAGGCTCGCTAGTATATCTCAATACCGATGTTAAGACCGAGCGGATACTCAGGCATCGACGACTGGATCATGCATCGCATGACACAGTGAACAAGATGATCTGAGGCGGACAAGTTGGTGATACAGAGTCAATGTCAGGAAATATATATGTGAGATGTGTAAATATGCAAGCCGTTTGTCATATGTAAGGAGTAATCGGAGTCGAGAGATTGCGCGCTAAGATACTATGGTAAGTGCTCGCGTCTGAAATCATCAGCTCGATCATTCAAGTCTACGAAGCGACTTCCTTTACGATACAGACCCGCTATGCGAGTCGTTTTGCTCCACAACATAAGCGAGGTCTCAATGCGGATTGATAAAGCTCGATGACAATAATCGGCTTTATAAAACGCTGATCTGAAGCCACTATCGATAATAGTAGTTGGTACTTCATGTACGAGTCCCCGGTGCCATAAACCCAAAAGAAGACGGAATATTTGGGCCAATAGAGCAGACGCTCGAACGGTGACTGCTCACGAGTAAATGCGTGGACTTATTGGCGCAGGGCGTTGATGAACACGGCCAACTGAAATATATTGGTAACCATAATACATTTTCCCATATACCCGCTCGAAGCGCTGTTTGAGAGAATCCGCATATAAAGTAAATGCAAGTGTTTAAAGTTTTAGTGGTACCTCACCTGCGAAGGGGAGCACAAAAGATGAACGATGGCAGGACAAAAAGCTTTCTGCTGGAATACGTGGCGTATTCGCTTCCAGTTCTTGTAATTGATTAGTCGTAATGTGACGGTCGCTGAGCGTAAATGAAATGCAGGGCCTGCAAGGTACTCTTTACATTACCAAAATACAGACTAGGATGTTAGATTTTCAGAAGAAATGTGTATTTGACATCAGCAAATTAACACCATCATCTGTCAGATAAATCAGCGTCAAATTCTTCCAAAGCATGTGTAAGAAGATATTTTGTGTATGCAAGCAGCCAAGACTTTATGCTCAATGAGCAAGAAAGTGCGTCGTATTAAATTGAGTCTAGACGACCATGAAGGTAATCATAGGCCGCAACTCTCTATGCCCGCGGCTGTAGATGATGACGGTAATGTCCGGCCTTGTTCGATGAAGCGGAAACAACCAAGCTCAGCGATCAATGATCTAAAAGGAATCTCTTCACATATGTGATCTTGTTCATACACTTTATATAGGAAAACAGTCGGCTGCACGTGACTTAATCATATGAAACGCTAATCAAGTGGAAACGTCATCAAGTTCAGTCGTCTTTTGAAAAAGGAAAAATACAGCGCCTCTCGGAGGTCTGCACCTCTTACGCATAAGGAACCATTAACACCAGCTTAAAAATACTACTTTTATAGATCAGGAGGCTGAGAATATCGACATGGATACGGAACTTTGTTTTGCAGAGGTTTATCAGAGATTTCCTCCACAAATCTGAGTATCAGATCCGTATAATGAAGAGATTTATGGTACACACCTTATCGAACCATGAAAGAAACCATGGTCAGCATGTATAAGCAACAAAGAGAAAAAATCTCCGCTGACTGATGCATACAGTTAGATCTGCCGGACAAAAGAACAGCACACTATTGTCGTTTTCTTTGCGATTAGCCTTCCAACTCGAACAAAGTTTATAGCGCTGAGCTCAATAGTATACTCTGCTCTAAATTTAGCAACATGGCTCCTGTTGTGGTGAAGTTCGGTCGGTCCTGGGACTGACGTCGTTTGCATACATAGTAACAAGTAATTTGTATGAGCCAAAATCTGCAGATTATTGCTGATAAAAATGCTAGTCAACGGAATGGCAACACATATTGCGAGCTCGTTGGCGCTTCAATAGACATCACAACGTACACACGACCAGATTTGTGATCGCTTTTGATGAATTACTTAAGTATTGTATGCGCGACAACAAGTCGCGCTCGACGATAGCGAAGCGTATACTTATGTTTCGCGGGACTTCCGAGCTTCGATCATCGCACCCAGCAATATTCTTATTAATAATTTTGGACAATCTCATGCGCTGCACCGAAGCTATCGCAACATTATTTCCGCGCCAGAACGCTTGTAATTCCAGATGAGATCGTTATTTAACAAAGCCCTACTGGGATAGACATTCATGGCACGTCAGTTTTTTCCTAGCTTGTGGCGCTCAAGTCGCGTCATTTTCAGAAAGAGATGGTAATTCAAATCTAAGTCTTGAACCGACAGCGTTCTACGCTGTCAACCTTTTAATAAAGACGAAAGAAGTTTGGTGACACGTTGACCAGTACCCTTGTCACAAGATACACTAGAAATTGCTTTCTATAAATAGCCTCTAATACTGTCTACATTTTTACAGTCGCGTGTTGTACAGTATTGTGAGATGGTTCTGAATTTATTTCGGCCTCACAAAGCATGTTGATGTCGACAAACAATCGCCCTCATATGTGGGTTTCACCTCGATAGAAGAGAGTCCCTATCAACCTCGGCTTTTAGTGCTACCAATCAATACCCAATATAATAGGACGTCCATATTGTGCCGATTGAAACTTGATACATACCAGTAAATAGTTTGATGTTTGACTCTGCGCGGATGTCCGATCCTTCGTACCTCAAAGTCGATAACGAATGATATTTTAGGTATTTTTACCGATAAACGATGCGCGAGTTCCGTAGCACTGTCGAGTGGCTAAATATGTCTATTGCTTTCCCCGCATGGCCGAGGCTCATCGCCTCTGGCGAGCATGGAAGTCGTACTCCACTCCCAGTGACACGCACCGTTTTTGAATGGAATACAGTGGAAACCAAATGTTTCGATGTGAGTTGAACGTGCTTGAACGCCCCACCCAAAGATGGTAATTACTCTCCTTTAAAGCGTGAATGTGTCGCCATCATGACAACGCTTTCAACTTTTGGACAAAGATCGCCAGGTCCCGCCATCTTAGCCACGCATTAATCTTTCATATAGCGCAAAATACTTATACGTAGGCGGATCAAACACCTTCGACATCAGCCGCCCGAAATCTTCCCACGTTAACAATATCGTTCCACTGAGGTACTGTCTTAAGTGTTTATTCTTGCAGGTGGTCTTCGATTTGACGAATCGCTAGCGCGACGGGCCGCTCTCCGTCCGAAGAGAGCTGGATTCTTAATAAAAGTGAGATCACGAGAAATGAAGAGAGAAGAGGAGAGTAATTCTTGCATATGTGCCTGGTTGCGACGTCCCTGGCGGCGTTCTACAAGTAATATTTCAGCTAATGAGAGACTCAAGGTGAGAAATGACCACTGCCACCTCTTCGGCCGCCAACTGTACTATCTCCTTGGAGCCAGCTAAAGACAGACAATGATTAAGTGTGTCTTGTTGTCCCAAGCACAGTTTCCTGAGCTGCTCGTGCTTCGTGCTCACAGAGGATAGAGTATTATTATTTAACCCGGTTGTCAAATTGAAGACAAGATCCACCAGGAGCAGCTGGACCTCGCAAAGAACGATCACTGACTCTATGAACATGCGTTATCAATCTCGCTCAGGATGAGATCGTACGCTACACCTAGGAGCTGACACAAGGAAATTTCAAATTCAAAATTATCTTCAACTTATTTGAACCCTTGATATATCTGTTGGCAGCCTACTTGTTCACATGGACCTTTCCATACTTACATTTAGAGCTGTAAGCTCAAGGGAGTCATGGGACATATAATGATTTGTGTGCTTACAAAACAGGCTCGAGGGTTCTCATCTAGACAGACAGATTATATTCGATCAACTGATCGCACATATGGTATAAAGCGATGCCCAGCTGGAGATACGATTTTTTGGGTCTTAAATTGTAATTTTCTTAAGCCAAACAAGAATTTTCAAACAAAAAAACAACATTTTTTTCACCATTTCTAGCAAACGATTGGCCCCTTTATACTGCAATATAAGATTATCCAATTAGATATATTGTCCAATAGAGTTAGCACAACACTTGGTGTTGCGACTGACTTCTTAATCAAGCATTTATCAAGGCCGATGGAGCGTCATCATTTAAGTCATGTGGCTATTGTGGCAGTGTTCATCTTGATGACGTTCCAAGCTTCTTCGTACGAAATGTTTAAGTTAAAAGTTCCGAATGGAGGCAACGTTCCAGGCGCAAACGCTATTGGTCACGACCGTGTGGGTGGTGGACCCAAAAATGACTTTGGGCTGGACTTCAGTGAGGCCATGTTTATCTGGACCAATTCGTTTTGCAACAAGGACTCGGATGGAGATGGTCAGACCAATGGTCAGGAGCTAGGAGATCCATGCTGTGAATTTGTCTTTAGAAAGAATGCTATTGTGCGCTGGACCGAAGGGGTATCCCATCCTGGAGATGCTACGTTGATGTCAGACCCAAAGCTTTGGGAAGGTATAGTCTGTGAAACTCAAACAAATAAGTCAACGGTTGTTACACTTACAAATACTATCGACTCTGAGCATAAAAGCACAAAAGCTGGAGCAGTAGAGGAAGAAATTGCGGAACCAGAAGCTGCAAAGAAGCATGTTGAATCAGTGCAGGACGATATTCATGTTCAAACTAAAGATTTGACAGCTGGAGTACCGACAATGCATAGATCTGTAATACTCTCGGTTGTCATGCTCACAGTTATGGCGATCTACTTCTTAGTGACGCGGGCTGGTCGACGCTCACGTAACTTGCCGATTTTCCGTCGGCAGCGCAAAGGGCACATTTAAATGTTATACCACGATAAAGATTTTGTGTATTGATGTGTATTGAATTTATATTTTTGAGCCCAAGCAATTGCTGTGACTTTCTGAGAAGATAATGGATCAGATGTGTCAAGCAAGAGTTGTACGTCAAGTCAGAATCAAAGCTTGATTACTGGCAGTGTAAATCAAAATGATTTCTTTTGAGTTTCTACACTTAAAGACACGTACTTGTGGTCTAGGGCGAACAAAGTAATACATTTGTCGCAGCTTTCGTTGTATACACAGAAGTACAGAGTAGTTGTTACCCACATAGAGATGGATGGTGCATATTGCGGTGGGGTTCGCAAGAAATACACACAAGGAACTGTACATGAAACTGGCCACTTGTTCATATGGCTAGATTCCATAGCTTTGGTAATTTTTGGACTACGAACACAAGGTAGGTGAGAAAACGAAATCATTTGTCACATTTCCTCTTGGACTGTACAGTGGTATGTTTACTGTTCTCATCGGTTCCGAAATTCTTCAAAGTGAATATTCCACGCATTTGGTTCATAAGTATCCGATAATAGTCCGTACATTTAGTCTGATTTATCTTATCTTCTATTCACTAATAGTCAACAACGTAGCAATTCACGGCTCAGTTATTACGCGACTTTCCAACGAGTACAAAAACCGCTACCACACGCCTGTCAAAGCTTCTCTGTGCCCAGCACTTTTGTCGATCTGCATTTATAAGCATATGTACCTGTACCTAAGAATGTAAAAGAAGGTCGAACGACAAAGACGAGCTACGTGACCAGCTGGCAGGTTAAGACTCGAAGACAGAGATTCTACATATTAAGCACGCTGAAGATCTAATCGCTTTTGTTAAAGAACGCAAAGTGTACTGTATTACTTCCTGTCAACAAGGTTTGACACCCATCGTCACAGCCACCAGGCTTCAATTTGCAGTCTTTGGTAAGTAAGCCGGCGCTACAAGTCTTTGTTATCTTCCTCTCTAGTCGGACAATATTATTTTGACGTCCAATCATTCATTTTAAAGGACCATGTACAGCGTTCCCAAGATTGTAAGCGAAATGATTCCGCAGCCACCTCCATCCAGATCGGACTTCTCCACATTCGACTCTCCACTTGATTTTACAATGAGTAGCACGTCATTTGACGGTCACGATGGACGCTTCGTAGCTGGAGAACAATTTTACAATCACGAAATGTACGGCAGTCTACGCAAAGGTGGAGCTGTGGATTTCTTGTCAATTGAGTGTCTTGGTCTCGTAGCTGCGACGTTTACGTCTTTGCTGTCGTATGAGGGGCTCATCGCATTAGTGCGACCTATGTACAACACGCAATTGGGTCTTACGACATTAGAAATCGTCGCAGTCGAGCGGCTGATTCAAATGCCCATGGCATTAAGTTTTGTCATCGGTCTACTGTCCGACTGCTATCCAATTAAGGGGGTACGTCGTAAGGGGTACACAATCATTGGCTGCATTATAAACGCTGTTGCAGTCTTCTCCATCGCTGCTATAAGTGCCTCATTAAATGATGACTCGGTTGCAAGCAACGAAATTGTAGTACTCACTCTGTTACTTGTTGCATTGGCCAGTATTGGCTGCATTATGACCTACGTTTGTGTCCAAACGCGCGTAATGGAATATTCACAACGTGAATCTTTACGTGATCGTGGTGCCATTCAAGTGTCGTACTTGGTTTTTCGTCGTTTTGTATCGATTTTTACATCCGTGCTCTTATATCTGGCTTTAGGCCCTAATTCCAAATTGGGGATCTCGATTTCCACGGCCATGATCATTTTAGGCGTGATCTCGATCCTACCACTTCCATTAATTTTTCGATACTGGACTGAAGAAGTGTATTTGCTTAAGATATCAGTGAGAAGTCGCAGTCTGATTTTATGGAAAATCATGCAGCAAAAAGCTGTATGGCGTATTCTAGCATTTATCTGCTTCTTTACCCTTTTTTTAGGGATTGAGTTTAGAGACTCGATAAATGTCATTAGAGAATGGGCAAAGGCTAATGGTGACAACTCACTGCTTATCGCAGTAATTCGAGACGTTGTCATGATTGGAGTTTTATTATTATGGCGCTATGTGTTTCTTAATCGACTGTGGCCAGTTTTCTTTGCTTTAGCACCAGCATTTTTGATCCTACCCAACCTTCTTTTATCTCTAATGGTGGCGCTTGATGTGGCACGCAATCGCTACTTTTATCGTGTCTTCAATTCTCTCACGTATGTTGCTGATGGTATTGGTCTATTGGCTTTCATCGTTCCAGTTACAGAAATTGTGCAGGAGGGTTCCGAAGGTGCTCTAGTTGGACTTGTATTTACGCTACAGCGTTGCGTCAATATATTTATCGACACAAATGCTGAAGGTTTGTTTCAAGGGTCCAATTTTTTCAAAGCGAGTGAAGTGGCTGCTGATACGTCAGCTGCACGCTGGGACGTATTACTATCGTTGTTTCTGAGTTTTGCACTTAATGCTTTAGCGTGGGCTGGACTATTCTTTCTACCCTCGCAAAAACTCGATGCACAGCAATTGCGCATGTATGGAGGCTTTACAAAGATCGCTGGTGGCGCAATTCTCGCTGTTTGTCTTGTGCTCTTTACTTACTCCTTCGTCATTACGTTGATGTCGCTCATTTCGTCCACATCATGTTTGAAACTTGTTGGTGGCTCTGGCTGTTGACATATAGTATTTATAAAATAGAGTTTGTCGGATTGTAAATATCACACACAAAGAACGTTTCGTAAGGCGATAATATTTTGGCGATATATAAAATAGTATAATGGCTACGAACATAGTATAACAAATACTACTAGATCGCATTAAAGTCACAATCATATCGAGAAAATATCAGATAAGTATGGGATTATCTTGCATATCACAAAATTTTTGTCTGCCAACAAATTTTAGTATTCGAATCCGTATAATTCACGTCCCATTCACTGTCAAACAAAGGGTAAGAACTGAATACATTCACTGAGCCGGGGTTTGGATCTCGTGAGACAGGAGGTGTCCATTGACGTAATATATTGTAAGATTGCACAGGCGAAGCACACGAAATGAAGTCTCTGTCAGCAAGTAGTAGATTAAATTTCGTATTTTGTATTGATAGCAAAGCAAATATAATCGAAAGGTATAAACTCACAGTCCAAGAATGTAGTCGATCGACAAATGTATGCTGAAGATGAGTGGCATGTCTGAAGAAGCGTCGCAATAGTCGCGATGGAGGTAAGCAATGACGTACTACTGAAATCGAGAAGAGTGGTGTGAGCATATTCTACTTGAGCATAGATGTTATTAACTAATACGGTAATTGCTAGATAGGTGCACGAGTTTCGTAACGATACTTGGACGACAAGACAAGATAGATTAGTAAAAGCCGGACTGAAGCACTAAAGCGTATGTAACGAGTATACGAAGTGATGGCAGCCACTTAATACTCTCACATATTTGTAGCTTTAGTATCAAGTAAAAACAAGCGAACAGCTTTGAAGCACCGAAAGCGATGTTATGGAGATGTGACTGACAGTGCTGGAGGTGTTATCGTTTCATCCGAAGCAGCTCGAAGCACAGTAATGCAAGGAATCAAAGTTACCATCATGTGCGAGCATTGATAGCATCAGATGGAAAGAAAGTAAATATTGAGATTCAGTCCGGAGTAGCTGAATGTAATCAACTCAAGACTCCATAGAGCACACTCAATCAAATGCGTGGAAATAGTAGCCAACAAATGGCAAAAGTACCCGCATTAAGCCACTGAATACGATTTTACATTTACAAAAACATTCTAGCATCCAGCTAAGTCATTGTCTGCATAGCCCACCACATTTAGTTCATTGAAGCTTCAAAACAAGTGTTTTGGTTAAGGTACATGTACAGAGGATTGACTAAAAAGCAGCTTTCGAAATGGTCATGTCTATAGATGACCTTACCATCAGATCGAGATATCACTGACGTTCATGGTCACGACGTAAAGATGAAAATGGAAATTGACACGTGTCGGATCTTGTAACGATTAAATCGGCGTGACCTAAAATATTCGAAAAATAGTGTTTGCATGATCATGTATCAAAATGTCTTTCGACAAAGGCGTCGTTCAGGAAGCAAAACAAAAACTAGACGTGCTTGTATGGGATGCTACTCTTTCGATACCAATTTTTAAAGTCTCGTAATTCAAGTCCAAAAAATCCAGCTTTCAAAAAGAGCTTATCTTCTTATCACCAGTAGAACTAACATATTCACTTTCACATTTCTTTGACGATCAGAAGAAATGTTTGGATTGACACATTAGCTTTGTGACGTTCACCTGGTATTAACAAAAATAGGACCTTGCGGCTGGCGTATTTAAATATTTTCTTGAAGGATCTAGTAGCTTACCGTTCTCGACCTGGATGACACTATGACAGCCATACAGCTGGTAGCATGGAAGTAACGTTCTCTATAGGATGAACATTTGTAAAAAATTGAGACTGGAATCCACTTCGTTCAAGATATTATAAGTGTATCAAAAAGTTCAAACCAGTTGTTTCTATACTACTTAAGCAGGTCTCGAATTGCATTAGATCCGTTACTCAATTCTAATTCCAACGAAATCCGACTTTATTGGCATTTATTACGAGGTACTGAACTGTATCATATAGTTGTCACTTTCTATGACAAGTGCGTGGGCGTGGGTCTTATCGGACAGGCGATCGAACGTAATAACGCTAACGCGTAACGAGAGTAGTGAAAGGGCAGATCCTCAAACAAAGGCAATCCATATTGCTGAACTCAAAAGAGAAAGAAGTAAATAACGACATTCTGATCTTGCGATATCAGCAATTTCGTTTCTAGCTACATGGTTTGATGACTCGTAAGGTCAATTTCCACATGTTTTAATGCTGTTCTGTTGTAGCATAGGAGATCCCTTTAATTTGGTCTGAATTTTCAGCACAATATACGCGAGCAATACCGTATGTTAGTCCAGCCATTCATCCAGCTGATGACTATCAAGTTATCCAAGTTCGCATATAATATATAAAGGAGACATCTCAGCACACATTATGACATTAATCAACTTGCTGCGATCCCAAAGGTTTGAGTTGAAAACGGACGAGATACTGATCATCGATTTGGCTGGACATCTCCGTCGCACACCAATTCGGACATCAAACCTCATGGATTTTAAACATCTACAATCTCCGTCGTTTGAGACCCGAAACGAGGAAGTTCGATCACTTCAGGCAGTCTCAGTCATCCGTGATGCCGAACGTTCGATTAATAGCTGCGAATTGAATCATCCGAATTTTAATGGTGACGTCTATGCTAGTCTACGCAAGGGTGGTGCTGTCAACTTCTTCTCGCGTTACTGTATCGGTCTCGTTGCAGCTACCTTCTCATCCACCTTTTCAGTCGGATGTCTTTACAGCGCCATTCAGCCTATGCTACAAAGACACGTTAACTTTACTACAAATCAAATCGCAGCCTCGGAACGGTTGACGTCAATGCCTTTGATTTTAAGCTTCGTCTTTGGTCTCCTCTCAGATTGCTACCCAATCATGGGTTCTCGTCGCAAAGGGTACACTCTCGTTGGTCTGGTAACGGCTGTCGTGAGTATCTGGATTTTAGCTGCTTTAAACGCTTACGCTGCATCATATGAGACTGGAAAGGCTGGTGTAGGCATCGCTGTTCTTGTTATTTTGTTTGGAGCGCTCACTAGTTTGGGAAATATCCTGATGTACGTAAGTACCCATACACGTGTGATCGAGCTTGCTCAGCGTGAACCACTTGGTTTGCGGGGTTCAATCCTGGCAACGTATTTGATTTTTCGATGTATCGTATACATCATCACGGATCTCTGCATTCACTTCTCGCGGGTATCAGCGACTGCTAATTCAGCCCATCAAACGACAACGTTGATTGTCTTTGGTGTCATCATTGCATTGCCAATGCCTTTGATTATTCATTATTGGGATGAAAAGTGCTACTCCTTGTCGACATCGGTAAAATGCCGCAGTCAAATTCTATGGAAGATTATGCAGCAAAAAGCCTCGTGGAGTATCCTCTTGTTTCTGTGCTTTTTCACATTATTCAATCAGATTTCATTTAGTGGCCCTGTTCTGGTCATTAGCGTCTGGGCTGGAGCAAATGAAGATAGTTTTCTCATGCAGCAATCAATGTACTATGGTGCAATGATCGTGACAATGTTTGTATGGCGTTCTTACTTTATGAATCGCTCGTGGCGTGCGTTTTACTTGGCTTGTCCCGTTTTACTCATTGTACCACAATTAATAGTTTCGATCCTCGTAAGTCAAGATATTGTTCGAAATCGAGTGTTCTACCGCATCATGACACTCTTCAGTAGCGTTTCTGCTGCGATTGGATGGCTTGGAAGTATCGTACCATTAACGGAGATTGTTCACGAAGGTTCAGAAGGAGCGATTGTTGGATTGTCATTGTCATTCTACTTTTTAGTAATGATCTTTGTACAAACCAATTCAGTCGGACTTTTTGAAGGTAGCAACTTTTACGACGTTAATGAAGTAGCAGCTGATACTCATGAAGGACGTCAAGGTGTTCTCAAATCATTAATGCTCAATTACGGGTTGAACGCTATGTCTATCATTGGACTCTATTTCCTACCACGCCAGAAACTCGATACACAGCAATTACGTTGTTATGGCGGGTATACCAAGTGTGCAAGCTCTGCTATTGTCACATTTGCTGTAATTCTCTTCATATATTCGTTTGTAGTGACAATTATGACTTTTATTCCAGAGAAAGCATGTCTGCGTCTTATCGGTGGTACAGGCTGTTAACCTTGGAATTGGATAACTCAGTGGAAGTAGCGTCGAACCAAAATAATTGCAATAGATCAAGATTTAGCCTGTATAGACATTTTATACGACAAGAATTTTATAATTGTGCCAACTTTCGAATTCTTCTTTTCATTCTTCAATTTAAATATGTACGCAAAGATTTACCTATCTCTTTGAGTCTGTGATAGCCAGCGCTTGCTTCATGCCACGGCATTATCAAATTTACAAAGTAGTTTCGAGAATCTAAGACTCAAGAAGGAGCTCCGGCCCATATGCAGAAATGTGGTGGACCACTCAGTATTTCAAAGCAGCAAAGAAATTGGGCAGTCTTTCAATGTGATTCAGAAATGCTCGTGTCGATTGTAAAGTTCATTAACGCAGTATAACAGCGACGCAACTTGGTAATCGAATGGTCATTTTTTATCGCGCGATTAAATGTATCAAGATATTTGACCTGCTTATAATATTAAACTTCATAAACATCAAAATATTTATATAGTATAGTAAGACAAAATAGCTTTCTGTAACATCATTGATGCCTAAATTATGTTTAGAAGTTAATTCTATGATTCTTTGCGTTAATCCGCTGATTCATCTAATTTGCAACGCGTAATATTACAACGTTGTGACATCGACACCATCAGGCCTTTAGGGATTCGACTCTCTCGCTCTGCGATAAATTTGCCGCTTGCACAGAAAAAGTTTCAAATTAAAAAGGCCATGTTAACAAGCGCACTGAGGTTGGGCACGTATACTTTACCTAGGAACGGACCATCGCTATTCAAGAGTGCCACATTTTAACATTATTTCTATGTAGAATTATATATCATCGTTATTGCTTGACATAAGGCTAATAGCATGCGTGTACCACGGACGTCTCCTTTACGAACTCCCATCATCTTCATACGCACCAATAGCTTGGCACTCCTGACCCCATTATTACTCAAAAGGGAGACTATTATTAATACATTTGTACACTTGGGTATCTGGAGGAAGCTATGGACGTGTAAGGTACACTTACATTGTCGTAAGTTCGTATCCAGCGCCATCTGTCCCAGCGAGACGGAGCTCACACTAAATCTCCCGCTTATTTTTTCTCCCAAGACGTTTTGCAAAGTGAGCGATCAACGAACACCCACTGTGTTTGTGTTTCACTCCGCTCTTCGAACGCTTGAGTCTCTGCTCCAACTGGCATACACGTGTCGGAAGGTATATCCTATATGACTCGCCAAAACTTCGAGAAAGGCGCGACCTCCGCGATAGACGCCCTTAGAGCTACAATTTATGATAAACCATAAAGTTCCCCAATTATAGCACGCACGGCGACTCTCTGAGTCCCAACTCGGTACCAATGCCCTCACCGGTAGACAAACGGCTGATCATTTTACGAATGAGGTGTTGCTCACTGTTCTCCATCTTTCTCTGCACGTGTTATAAACTCCGTGCCCTCTCCTGTTGGTGGGTACCCCAACGTGGAGCTCCACGTCAGACACAGCTCGTCCATCTGCAAACGATGAATGAAATCAATTCTTGCCAAAGCATTACGTCGTCATATGTTATCACCGTCAGATGGCGCCTGCTGCGCTGAAGGTGAGCTTATAAAGTTCGTGCGGACTTTTCGCTTGTGCCAAGAGAAAAAAGTGCTTCCGGATACATTGACACCCTCCATGGGAACCACAAATTGCTGGCGAAGGTGCCGAAATGTATCGTGCTCGATCTACATCTTAATGGGAAAGTTCCGTTGCACCCTTCCCGCATTACAGCTTTACAAACCAACGCATTGAAGATGACGTCTGACTAGATTGTAATTTCGTGGTTGATGCTGTGTAACATACAGTAAGGTTTGAATTTTAAGGTGGAAGGTCAGCGATACAACTTTACAGCTCCGCATGTGTTAATGAAGCTAGTTCTACAGCGACCTAAACTGACAACATAATAGAACGCAACTTACTAGTGGAATAAGCGCTATGGCCTCGTCTTCGGTGGTAAAATGGTCGAGTTTGTGCTATGTTATAAGCGCAAAGGTGACAGAGATACCTATATCAACAGCCATCGCTTTATAACGCGAGGCTACCTCTTCCGCTTCATAAGATACTGGTTGCAGCCCTGGTGTATCAGCGGGTCCACCAGACATCCCTCGCAAAATTGACAGATACTTACGTGGTTTTCCACTCCGATTTCCCTTGCTCTGCACGACTATGTACACACATATTGTTGAATTTGCTTTATGCATATTCATGATGTGGCCTAAATAGCCACGTTATGAGACTAGCTTGTGTATTAGGCAATACACAAGCAAGACCTAATAGTCTAACAGGCCCCAAGCGCATCTCGCTCGAATACTCACCGCTGCAAGAGAGAAATCGCTGTTTGTGGTCAGCATTTGATAACAACCACACCAGTCAATGAACAGAGTCCAGCTGACATGTTGTTATATATAAATTATCTTGGAACTCTGTTGCTCTTAGCCTATTATGCATATCCCGATGCATCACTCGCCGTAAGCCTTAGTCGCACAGAAATGTTGCACAAAGTGGAATTGCCTTTTTTATTTCCCCTCGTTATGGCTTTACACGACAAGAAGCAAAAATGACGCCACTGATTATCACAGTAAGGGCCGCTGCCGCGGGACACTACCTTTGGTTCTAAAGGTATACCTTTAGGTAATCTCATAAAAAATTATCTGATCCGATGGCAACAAGCGTATTCGATATCTTGTCCTTAAGGCATGATAATTTCCAGCAAAGACTCAAAAGGACCTGGACAACTTTTGAGAATGTATACAACACTCCTTGCATTCAGTGATCTGCGATCGGAATGATTCATCACAGATGACGAGTTTGGCTCCTCCTCCTATCCCAATCGTGCGATCAGACATTTCCATTAACTATAGATCTAGCTCGATGAACACTCCTACCAAGGGAACTGAGGGGAGACTTACAATCCACTTGGATAACATCCGTCACTCCATCGTGATGGACCATTCTCGTCACAATACCATGGAGACTCACTACCCCCAAGGAGTACGCTTCAATAAGTACTTTTGATTCAGCAGTACTGTTACATCATGACAAGTATGGCCATCCTCAAAACGTTTTCAATCCTTTACCAGTTCTGGCACGGGAGACTGCGACACCCAATCCCTTCTAAACTCAATTAATTTGGATGCGAAAGACGCTGGACTTCAATTGAGAATAGCGATTCACCCAAAAAAAACTCTGCGGGCCACGACATAGAGCTGGTCATTCCAGTTTCAACAAAAACACTCTGTTATTTGCGATATACAATCGCTTTTCCTTTTTGGATTTTTAAATGCCGCGGCGTACTACCGCTTCATCCTTCTGAGTTCTGCTCCTGGTTGGTACTCATATCACAAATCAATTTCATTTTCGGCATTAAACATTAAAGCTGTTGTAGCTTCATGCCGCACTAAATATTTTTTTATTTACTGGCAGAGGGGTTAACATAACTCAATTTGTATTACTCGCACTAAACTTAAGAGAATGCAAGCGACATGTGTGCTTAACGAAGCCATACTACGACCGACCGATCTTATAAACTAATTGGATATGAAAAGCGCATTGTTACAGTCAAAACAGCATCTTCATCTTTTTTGTTGCTACGCTATCGTTAAATCTTAATCAGAGTCCGTTCCACTCCGAGAGCAGTGCGCGGCATCTAATTGATTTGACCACAACTCGATCCAGGACACGTGGTGATGTATATATCCGCGCCAAAGATAATAGTTTTTATCAAAGCCCAAAACGAGTCATGGTTCATGCTGTTTAAATTCTCAATTTCACTTTCAGATTCAACAGAGACTTATTTCTAGTGTCCCTGTTGTAAGGTGCACGGGTAATGAATCTGTATTTTTATTTTCAATGCCTCCGCGCACTGTTCACTTTTTCTGACAGTCGCGCTCGCACTTGCTTGTACATTTTTTATATAACTAAGCTTTGCAAGGGCTCACAAAGGCTAGCACTTCATCGATAGCAATAAGCAGTCCTGGATTGGGAGCGTCAAATCGTTGGAATGTAGTTTCTTCTATCAAGATACTGTCAACCACGACCTTGACGGGGTACAATAAAATTTAGCTTATTAGAGGACCACCTTGCGTCTAATACGACTGTGGAAAAATCGTCGAACGACCATGCACAGGAGCCCGATCCCTCGCATCTTTAACGGAAGGTGTTAGGGCTTGGTGATACTGCTGGTGAACATCTGCAACCAATATGATAATTTTCGTTCTTGTCTGCGCAGCCAAATTGCTTTGCCTCTGGTTCGTTCATCAAAACGTTTCTTCTGACACTCCATCCAGCCGTCTTGTCACGTCTTTAAGTGCAAAGCCTGCCGCTTAATAAATTTAGTTAATTTATGAGAAAGGATCCGGTGCGAGCTGCGGCTGTTTGAAAATCCCCATTACGGTAATTACTGTCAGCGCTTCCGAATAGAGTCTGACGTGATTGCGACGATAAGCGCTTGTAACTTTTGAGCATAGTTTGTTAGCTCCCCCACCTCAACGGATGCGGAGCGCACCCGACATCCTTGGCTAGACGGCATGAACCTACCCTTGCTTCAATCCTCAAATACTGGAGATGAATCTTCCTTCGCAGGCGACATCCTTGCAAGCGGACCACAAACGTGACGCAATGTTATTCTGTCTACAGCATGGACGATTTATAGCCATCTTACTTTTCTGACCCAGAGAGCAACTTTCTTCCTTAAAATATAAAGAGATGGACGCTCATTATCCGCGGACTCTGCATTAGTGTTATCAGTGCTCCCAACGACACCATATATAGGATGGTTTCTACAAAACGCCCCAATTGTGTAGTCTTATAGCTGGCGAGCGTCTCGGGTTGAGCGAGTGCCACCAATCGCGTGATCACTTTGGGATCAGCAACAAGCATAGTCTTGCCAAAAATGAAAAGCTGACCCGGTAGCCGGTAATAAACAACATGAGCTCCATCCTCACGTTTGATATACAACTTCACAACTCGAACTACAAATACTATCAAATGCTGAGGATCCGTGCACTATGAACAGATAAAGCTTCGACTCAAAAAGTCTACGCTACAAAGCGCACAGAGAGTGAATAATGCTTCGTTTGGGATCGTCCACGAGGAACTCACAGGAATGTCGCCGCTAAAGCAGCTATGCCAGTCCAGGTATGATTAGGTTGTAAACAAAATTCTACATAGACTTATACGATCTATATATTTTTGCTAATCCAATATAAAAAAGCTTCACTGAATGACGTAAGGATAACAGCCCAACTGCTTTAAGTCTTTTCATCTCTAAAAGAACCAAACTATACCCCCTACACCGATCTTAGCCCGTCGTGGCTTTCGTAACATATATTACGTCGCTTCTAGAGATTGTTCCCGATAAGACAAGTTAGAGCGGCCTTTTGCCGTCGCCTACTAGACAAGAGGCGGGAGAGGCAGAAGATCGTAAGGTGCGCTCGAAAGAGCCAGAATCTGATATCATCGAAAGTTCTTCATCCTTGTCACGATATAACGCTTATGATGCGTAACACGCTCATTGTGTTGAGAATCGAAAATGCATGGGCTTGTGGTGACTTGTGAATGAAGTGACCTGATGTAAGTCTCACTACCTCTTGTAAAACACTTATTGAGTCGGTGAATTGCATGTATAAGAAACTTGCAAGACACTAACTAACGAAGTAAGAAGAAACGAGCGCGTCGCTTGTCATTTAAAGTCCTCCATCGGGAGCATTGAATTCGTGGTGTGAATGGGGTACCCTCGTGGTTCATGCTGATTCTTTTTTTGTTGTTGGAAGGGTGGAGTGATGTTGCGACGCGATACTTGCCCGGATTGGGAAGTGTATCAAGAACTCAAGCTGTTTCCCGTATTAAACGTTACGCGACACGTCGACGGCCTTGACCAAGGGAGCAACTTGCCGTCGCAGAAGCTATTTATCATGCAAGGTATGAAGCATGTCGTGAGAGACATACTACTTGGCGCCGACAAAAAAGGCAAAGTAGAAAACAATTCGCATCATGTCTACCTATTCCGACAATATACGCATCCATAGCCGTGCAGATCACAGGGGATTTGAAAATAAACCTTTACATCAGACTCTTACAAGCAGTAAACTGATTGTCAACAGTGGTGGCTTATTATAAAATTCTAACCGCGGATATTCCATTTGCTGCAATTACACCAATGCCATCATACATTAACCAGTGCCTCTGTGGCTTAATTCGGCTTTCATTTGCATAAGTATCGTCCAATTATTAGCTGTTGTGGCTCGGCCCTCATCAATCTTCTTAAAGTTATATCAACTCGTGTAGGGTGTAGCAGATGAAGGCAGCTTTGAAAGTCTGTGAAAAAGTCAACATGTGCCTCATTGTTTATGGTTCCAATATTTAGACTGACGCTTTAGCTTTTGCCATAAGCTGTTATTTACTCCGAGTGACGTCAATAGGTTGTCCCAGCGCCTCACTTCAATGTGAGCTAGATGAGCAACTACCGCATCTAAACTTCTTTTTTAGCTTTGCAAGCGTCGAGGGATCTCCGTTCTTTCCTAACTTTGTTATTAAGCGGATAAGCCGGTGTGCAGCTTAGAGGGACGAAGACGCGGCTCCTGTGGCTGATATCATACAAATCTTACAGGCGACGTGTTTTCTGATCAGCATAGTCAAAGTGACCCACCAAGAGTCACCTCCGCTATTTTATATGGTGCACATCAGTCTTTTTCATCGATTCTTGCCGTCGTAAGACCTATATGTCCGCTCACCTTCGTGTGAACTCCGCGCTATTCCCGTTCTCAAAGTGTGAAGACATCTTGCTACAGGTAGGCTTGATAACATTAGTTCCAAGGCCGATCAGCCAACTCTATCGCAGCAAGATGAATTCATTTGTATGTCAATTATCACGATGTCGATTTTCTCGTCAAAGGTCATAAATGAGCATATCTTGTATGTTTGTCTATAAGCAAGTTTTAGTGCAACAAGCGTAATATTCAACGTCACTCAATGCTATTTCGAAAGTACAAGTCCGACGTCGACGACTCGCCGTTGCTTCTTATTTGCACCGTCAACAACTTGGCTCATTCTCGTGATCCTGCTTGTACTGCTTCAGGTCAAATTTCGAACTAATCCAAGTTGATGTCATGTTTGTTGGAATCCAAAGAATCTTGAGTGAAAGGCTCAACTATTTGGAATTGTGATGTGTTTAATATACATTGACAATGACATGCCTTAAACCGATACAAAAAAAGAGTAAATGGAGCGTCTTCATTAACCACTTGTGCCGTTCGTAGTGGCTTTCGCTGTGTACGACTACAATAGAGACACCTTATACCCTCTGACCGTCCTTCAACTGCTAATGCTGATGTACTGGTAACGTCAGGCTTTTATATAATGGCTCATTTATTTCAAATGAATCTATGTCAAGATCGAGACAACTTTGACTTCAGACCTGCGTTTCGGTACTCCATGAGATCAACGAGCTATAAGTTATCGTAGACATTTTGACAGCTAAAATATCTCGGCAAAGTGAACAAATTGACGTGTCGCGATTGCTGGTTGACCAGTTGAAGAGCGAGTACGCAAGGCGTAAGCAATCGCGGGAACTCCATCAAATAATTGTTCTTTTGCTGACTTGGTCTTAGCAATTTTTGTAAGCACCTTACGGGAGGTTCCAAAGGACCGTTAGACCCATTCAAACGTACACAATAAAACTCGGCGCTTTCGATACTTGACGACTAAAAATTGCATATTTTGACCTTCTTGATTGATTTTTCATGAATTTTCATGACTGCAAACACTTCGAATCTAGACTCCATTGACTATCGATTCGCATTTTGGAAGACCATAGAGTAAAGTCCAGTGAAGCTTGGGTGGGAACGTCGCTAATTTGAACTGCGATCGATAATCCTAATTGGAGCAGAATGGGTTGAGCGATATTTTATTGGTTTGATGTGTAATTGGAAGCGTTCAAAGATCCAGCAACTGTAAATTATGCTAATCTCATGTCTAAGTAGGACTTTCAAGAAAATCAGTGAGTTTGGAAGCTAAAGTCTTCGTTTTACATTGATTGCAGAAAGCTTTTAGTATTGATCGAACTTATCGTTATGTATGACTAGAATACAAATATATGGACTAAACTCTAGCACCCGTCTCCTCCAGCAATAGACAAACAAGATGTTGATGGGATTAGCGTCAAGATAGTTACAACGACGGAATACAAAAACAGAACCAATGGAAAGGTGGCAATAACAGCACTAGCACACTTGGTGTACCCTCCATAGGCACGAAGTTGTTGTGTATCCAGCTTTTGTCTTGGAAGGAAATACAATCCAATGAAAGCAAATGCGTTGATTCCATAATTAACAAGCATTGCGTACATCACGTCAGTACGTGCAGCAGGAAGGTCCAGCGCAACTTCGCTAGCTTCGAAAAAATTCGAACCACTAAAAGGCCCTTGCCCATTCGTGTTAACGAAAAATTTAACCGAAAAGTACAAAGACAACATCAATCCAGACATAGCACCTTCCGATCCTTCTTGAAGGATTTCTGTCAATGGAACCATACTAGCTAACCATCCCATGGCAGCTGAGACACTCGTGAAAAGAGTCATCAGACGAAAGAAATACCGATCTCGTAAAATATCTTGTGATACTAAAATGGCGACCACCGATTGAGGAACAATCAAAAGAACTGTTGCCATACCATAGAAAAGTCGCCAGGGTCGATTCATAAAGTATTGACGCCATACTGCCATTGTAACCAACATAGTACCATAATACATCACTTGAATTACAATCAATTTGTCGCCACTAGCTCCAGCCCAAACACTTAGAATAGCTGAAGGAGCGGTAAAAACAATGCCACTAAAGAGTGTAAAGATGCATAAGAAGATCAGAATGTTCCATACTGCCTTTTGTTGCATTATACGCCAGAGAATTTGACCACGAGTGCTCATAGGCGTAGACAGTGAATAATATTTTTCATGCCAAGTTTTCCAAACAATTGGAATTGAGATGACCACGACAATTCCAAACACTAGTAATGATTTACTTCGATGGACCGTAGCGCTTGAACAGACGTATATAATCACGTCTGTTAACATGTATATAGCACATCGAAAGATCAAGTATGTTCCAGTAATGTACCCACGCATGCCTAATGGTTCACGCTGCGTTAGTTCAAGCAGTCGAGTCTGAACACCTATGAACGCTATAACATTTCCAGCACTGGCTAATGTAGCAAATGCGATAATGGTCGCAATTAGACCATTCGACGCACTTTTTTTGTTCAAAGTACCAAGGTATCCATCCACACCGGAAAGAGCAAACAAACTCAATGCTGAAAGTGCTAACCCGATTATAACATACATTTTCCGACGATAGCCAAAAATTGGGTAACTATCCGATACTAATCCAGCAAAAAAACAGAACGACTCTGGTAGAGTCGAGATTCGCAAATTAGCAGCGACTTCAACGGGTGTTAGATCAAAATGGTCATAAAGCATGGGTTGGATAACACCAGAAATACATTCAACCGCAAACGTGAGTGAAAATGTAGCCGCTACAAGACCCGCGCAATCTTTGGAAAAAAGGTTAACTGCGCCACCTTTACGAAGACTTCCATAGATCTCAGCATTATAAAGTGGTTGTCCAGCCCCATTTTCAACAACTGAACTCTCGAGATCATCAGTATCTCCCGAACGATTATGATAAGCATCGTCATTGTAATCATCACGCAAAGGTGATTGAATGTTTTGAAAATCCCCTTTCAAGTCTTTAGCAGAAGTCAAATGCATAGCTGTGTTCACAAGTTGATAATCTTTCAAAATGTTCGTGGTTCACTGGGTCGTACCAGTTGGACAAGATGGTTTGAAGACGTAACTTGAAAGTTCACAAGTGAGAGAGATGCTAAGCAGCCGTAACAAGAAAAAATATGCTTCGTATGTTGACCAGCCCAATCACGTGGTCGATACTCTGACTGCAAGAACTCAAATTGACCTTTGAACACGTCATAAAGAACACTATTGTAGCACTTTACCGTTCTCATAAGAAAATTTGGGCAGAGACGAAAACAGCAGCTTGGGCTAAAAAACGTTCAGCTATTCCAAGACTAATGCCGCTGGTTTCTTTCACATCGATCATATGGGATTTACACTACTCACATATACATAAATAGTAAAAGAATAAGGGCAGGAAGCAGTAACTTAACGGACCCCATTAGCTGCACTCCACACTTTTACCACTTTTAACTAACTTCTACATGACAAGTAAAGAACATAGACTTGATTAAATGGTAGTAATCAAAGCTTCAAGGTGCTCACAATAAAGCGATCGATCTGAGAATGTCAACCTTATGTGTTAAAAACAAATATTTGTTTTATCTAGTGTAAACTCGAGACGTTGTTCATCCCAATTTATTGTCAGAATCTAATGCTATTTGTTAGCAGTTGGATCGGATGCTGATGTTTTTCTCGCGAATACTTGATTTCCAGCTTACGGACGGTAAAGAAGATAAAGATTCAGATGGTAGCTAACGTCATCATAAGAATTTAATGTCTTGTAAAGAAAGC
The DNA here is from genome assembly GCF_900000015.1 of Plasmopara halstedii. NCBI lineage: Eukaryota > Oomycota > Peronosporomycetes > Peronosporales > Peronosporaceae > Plasmopara > Plasmopara halstedii. The sequence goes on along the minus strand of NW_020187532.1, from coordinate 1,820,648 downwards.
TAGCGATGTAAACGCCTGGCGGACGGTGTGCTTGGTTAAATGTCAAATTATTGAGGGTTCGCTCAAGAAAACTTCTCGGTCGCATTTTACAATGATATGCGAATTCTCTGCATTAAAATACTCGTAACGCTGAAGATGATATCCCATCTGTCAGAATTGAAGATGACGCATCCCTGGTCATAAACAATAGGCTCTATTAAAGATCTTATTCTAGCAAAGAAAGAAAACATCGGGTCCTATTTCGTGGAGCATCAGTTGACGATTGAAATTCTATGTAATCTTTTTAGCAAGTACAACCCAAACAGAGTTGAAATGCATTTTCTTGAAAATTGTTAAAACTACCTCAATTTCGTCGTCTTTGTCGGCATGACAGAGACAAATCAATGTATCAACTCGTTGACACTCTGTAAAACAACGTCGTCACTTAGATTATGGTCAATGAAGATGAGATTGTCAAGAAATGGTGTGTTTCAATGCCGACTAAACAGCATATTTCATCGCACATTATTCATTTAGAACCTGACGTCGTCGGATGCTGTCATCACTTTTCAGCGAATTTGTATTTTTAATAATCGGCTATTAATTGAAATTGAACTTGTGTCAACTGATGCAAGCGAATACTCGCTGTTTTACGACACCATCGAAATCGTCTTAGATCTTGAGGAAATTTACGTCTTCCTCCGTTTCGTTTACTATTGATGCTATGAAGCAACACGAAGTTTTGTGAGAAATATGTTTTCTGTTGATTTCTCATATCAAGCATTATGTCAACGTTGACTGTTTTTGTTGCTAATCTTTTAATCAGCTTGAGTGATATTACCCAGCAATGGTATTACAACCTCCACGGAGATCTTTTTCGAGCAATTTTGTTTTCTAACAAAAATTGTGATAATTGGATACGTTGAAACTCACCTTTTCTAGCATTTGACGTATCAGCAGGAGTGAGTTTCACAATAATTTCATACTTTCTAACGCCGCAGCTTTCTGCTGGAGACTCATTTTCTATATATCTTCTCATAAATTCTTTCTCAACTTTTGTCACAAGTCTAGTGCTGCCTTCTCTCCTATTGTCATCATTACCGTGTATTGAATCTATCGCCCGTAGTACGAAGCAACGCTATCTCCTATTAAATTCATCAGACAGACAATCACACTTATCGTGTTGGCAAACAAAAGACAATTGTGTAAGTCGCACTTGGCTTAAATGCCCACAGCAAATCATTAAAAGTCGACTTGTGTCTCGATACAACCTTGTGTAGTATTGACCACAATTGGAGGCTTCTCAGCTTTATGCTTCATCCACACTCGTGTATGTTGGTTGGTCATTTTTGACAGACATGCCATTGCCAGTATACATCTAATCGAAGGAAATTTAATTCTTACTGTGAATGACATTCTACCTATTGTTCATATTGTACTACTAAGTCATCAATTGACTTTAAATATAATTTTAAATCTAATTCAAAAACTAACAATAAAAAAGTTTTCAAGTATTAAATTGAAAAGAACCTCCATTACGTGATGTTATCATAATTAACTTTAAAAGTACTATCTCCACACTGCCCTAGACATAGTTAAGTACATGCATCCAGTTTACGTAAATAAGATGAAGATAATATTGCATAAAATATCCAATATAATATTATAAGTGCATACTACGCGATAAAAAGTATTACATTCCTCATTACCAATCATTACTATTACTCAACTACTATATTTTTTTCTGAAATCTTCGTTAATTTTACTATTTTTATTTACTTAAGGTAAACATTTTGCAAGTAACCATCCTTGCGAAGGATACATACTCGAGAAAAGGGTGAGAAAAAATTCGTCTTGATCTGCAAGACTTCGACGTGAATCGCGAACAAAGTCCACAATTCCATCCACTCGTCTTCCTAATTGAAAAGCTTCTTTACCTTGAAGCATCGTCTCGAGTGCTTTCAAATGTTTTTCCGTCGTCTTTGTTAATTTAAACGAAATCCGATCATCCACTCGCAATGGTGCACCATTGCGCGTTTGAAGTCGTAAGAAAATTCCAACTGCTAAGCACGAAACGTGAAACTCAATTCCATATTGAAGTGCTCCACCCAAGCCTATGGCCTTCATGATCCCATTATTTCGACGTGTGTGGCCCAATTCTAGTAACAAATCGCACAATTGACGCAGCATCTGTTTCTTGAGCGTAGATGGAAGCACTTCTGCCAACGGTTTACACACAAAATTAGTCACTTCAGCCGCTAGAAATAACAATTTCATTTGTGCAAAAGCATTAGCTCCGAATCGAGCACGTTCCATCCAGCGCAAAAGTTTCGTCAAAAGCGCTAGACTCAATGCTTCAGTCAAGACAGGAGCTCGTCGAAGCTGCTGGAGGAATAAAACTTGGAGCGTCAAGAGTTTGCCTTGTTCTAGACAAGCTGCTTCAAATTCGTCGCTACTTAGCTCAGGCACTTGTAATCGTAATGCTAAAGCATCCCACGTGCCTTTCCGTTCCTCTATTATCCACTTTTCAATGCTCCGTTCAGCAACTTGACTCATTACATGAACCGAAGCAAGAGCCCGCCCACACGCTGCCAAACAAGCCAATTCACCGCCACGAAACGACAAGAAACTCCATAAAACCTTTCCGATTGACAAGCCAATAGCTTCAGCAGAAGGTCGAGCAACACCTTTGGTTGTATCACAAAACACATCCTCCTTGTTGGTGGACTGAGAGGTTTTCACATAATTAAGTTGCAAAGCCTTTTGACTCGACGCAAAGTCGCGAATGAGCGCGTCAATCTCTACAAATACCACATTGCCACACTTGTTCCAGTTCATAGCACCTTGGGACGACGTCGTACCATTTCCACTTCCTGTCTTCGTATTGCCTTGCACCTGCTGAAAGAAAGTTTCAACTAATGCCAGATTGCAAAAGCTCAAGACGCCTGCTATTGTACTTGTCAGCTCTTCTTCCGAAATATTATCTATGCTTTCAAAGCACTGGGCTTCTTCACTTGACGCACTCTCAGGCTTGTACAGCTGTACAATCTCGTCCAATTTCTCATACAAGGCCGTGCAATTAGCTCCGTACAAAACGATCAGCCAACCAGCGTGATCCAAGCGGGAGCGATTGTCAATTATGCAGCCACTATTGGTCTTTTCAAACACATTAAAGAGTAGGTTTAAAAAGAGATTCACACGCTCCAAATTCTCTCGTGTACTCAACTTATCATGACGTAGCGTCGTGATCTGACCCAGCAATCGAAGCACGAGCTGAAGTCTTGTAAATGCATCTTGCATCATAGCAGCACTTGGAGAAACCGGGCACAGTTCAGTATGCACAAGATCAGATCGACTCCGTAATGGCTCTTTCAAAGCTTCCAACGTAAACTGCTGCAGTGTCTCCAAGTCTCTCATCGTCATTTTCCATTTACTCCAAAAACTAGACTGTTGTTTGATAAAATTGACAAAATAGGGAGGCAAAACGTTCGTCGACGCATGATGTGACTGAAGTTGAAAATGCGGCAAATCTAGCACAAGTTCCACGCACAATTTCGCAAACACCAGGAGAAATGAAGAGCACACACTCTCGCTCTGAGCTTCCAGCCAAGCATCCGTGGCTTTCCAGGTCGTACGACAGAGTATATCACGCACTAGCCATGAAACAAATGGATACGGTGACAACGTTGATGCACGAGGAGGTACCAACTGATTCACATCAGCGACGACTCCACTTAATTGCTGTCTCTCCGTCTGGATAAGTTCACGCATCTGTTGCAAGATTTCGAGCGTCAAACACCAATGTTCCCATGCCAATCGCGTAACAAATTGATGAAAGTGTTTGCAAATATGCGTCGGAGCATGTGGGACCAGCACAAACGAGTAAAATGCCCAAATTTGCGAAAGTTTGGCAGGTAATGTCAACTCGCTGCCTGAAATCCTGGTGGAGTTCGAAGGTTTGAGATACTCGGAGCAGGTGGCTACGAAGCACGAACAGATCGTCGTGCCAGTCGACAGTGTGTCCTGTTCAGACCACGGAGCGGCGATTACTGAACCTTCGGTGGTTGTTGCTGGTTGATACAATGTCGATAGCAATGGCTCAAAAAATAATACAATCAAAGACCACTGCTGAGACTCTGGCGCTGCGCGATAGCAGATGGTGAATAAGTCTAAGAAACTCTTAAGCACACCAAGACGCTGCCAGTACACAATTGGGTGATTTGTTAAAGCCACAGAATCCGGAACAGATACCTCTCTTCGGAATTTATCACTGACAGCACGACTAGTGGGTAAAGCTCCATTCTGCCATCGTAATGATGTCATGTGCTGGCTCAAAAAAGATACACACGTCTCGATCTGCACAAATGGAAGCTCCTTCCACGTCGCCAGTGGAATTCCAATTACACCTTCCCACACTAAAGCATCAACTGGTCGAGACAAAGCAGTCAATCTTGACGCACTAGAATCTCCGTCACCACAAAATGTCAAGTCTCCACTATTTATGCTGGACGTTTGAAAGCGATAATCGTCGTGAACACCAACCAATGCATGCACCACTTTTTCGACATGATCTTCTAGATGCGTCGAGCAAAGTAACTGCAGAATTTTGGCGTACACACACAACATTTGGTCTAAAGGTTGTGGTACAGTCATGTCTTTTGTTCTTCGATCAGTTCCCACAACACTGCGATCAGCAGGAAAATGCTGAGCAATATCGCTTAGAATCATGCACAGCACCGTGTCTCGATCAAATTTTGTTGGTCGAAAACTCGTACTTTGTAACCAAGAGTGAAAATCAAACCGCTTAAGCAACATGAGCTTCTCTTCGTCTGAAATGCTCGACAAACTGCTTGGACTCATCAACTTAGCAAACATCTCTACAAACCTTGAGGGTGCGGTAGCTGGAAAGAAACATTCACTCAGTAAGATAATACGAGAATGGTCTTGTAGCATGAGTTCTAATAGTGTACACGTCTCTCGTTCATCGAGACACACAAAACTCTGTCCTAATTGCTTGATGGACCGCCATAAAGCTTCGCGTAAAGGAGGCACCATTCGAGAAAGTTTGGTATCTAATTCGGTCAAAAGACGAAACCATTCTAGTCCTTTGCTGTGTAATCGTTCGAGTTCTTGCTCCGTCTTTTGAATCGGCGTCAACTCTTCACTCACCTCTTTCTCCTCCTTTGCTTCAATCACGCACATATTTGATGCTTCGTTCTCTAGCGTAGACTTTGTACGCTGCAGCTTTTCAAGCTCCACCCCAAGCGTACGTACAACTTGATCAATGAGCAAAATTTGTATCGTCAGCGTAAATTCGTCGCTATTTAGATGCAAGAACTCTTCGGCAGCTAAAGAAGGAGACAAAGAGACCGCGACGTCTTCGTTTACGACATGACTATCATCATTCGACACCATAACATTCGAACGTACCATCGAGCGAAAATCACAGCGCTCAGTCTGAGCACGAATCGATTGGATCGTATCATCCATGCGCGAATCCATCATCCATTCCAAAAACTCGAACTTGAACGCTGCAGGATTATGACAATTTGGTCCTTCTGAGCATGACAAACACTGCGTTACCGTCCGAGCTTTACTAATGTAAAGATGCGAGACACTATCAATCATCTCGGCATCTAATGCCACTAAAACAGACAAATTTTCCGAAAATGACATCGCAATGGTCTTTAATCGGGCTTTGTTTAGGGGAGTGGATGGCGTGACGACGCAACGATCTTTAGTAAGGAATACAGACACTGTCGGAAGTGGTGTCAAGGTCAAAGAGCCACACAACTTCGGCTCTAAAGACAACGGTCGAATCGTGAGGCTGTTAGGACCTGCGAAACCAAAGCTACTGTGTCGTCTAGCAGCTTCCGATGCTTCTTCTACAAATGCAAAATCGTCCTCTTCACCCATTGAAGCTAGTGGTATCGCTACCGACAGCAAATTGCTGTCCGAATTTGATTTTCGACTTGTCCGTGTCGAAGAATAGTCAAATCCGCAGTATTGAGTCCACAACGGCAAGTCCGACCACTTTGGTTTCGAAAGCGAGTTAAGCAGTATGTCACTAAGACGCAAAACATCGCGAAGTCGCTCTACTTCGTAGTGACGAGGTAAACCATTAAGCTCATCTTCCTTGAGCCACTGATTCGGATTTTTGTCTTCTATCCATGCGTCCATGGCTGTGTATAATTGAGACAAAGCCACAAAGTGCGCATACTTCTGCTCCTTAACATCCGTCGCGATAGAACCAGAATCATTCGAGCTGCTTGAAGTCGTGAGTACAATTTGAGCCTGAGAAGAGCAGAATGTCACAAGTTTTCGCAGTTTGAGTTGAAGAAGAGCTCGTAATTGCACACGTTTGGACCTTCGCTTTTCTTGACGATCGAGGAAATGGTGACCAAATACGTAAGAGCCACTAGCCGCGAAGTACAAGGCGAAAAAGACCTGCCAGTAGATAATCTGTAGTGGCTCGGACTCTGGGAGATCTAGACAATAATTGCACCAGCGATAAATCTTATATTGCGAGAGCGACTCCAAACTCGTGTGTCCCAGTGCAAAGGGGCCTTCAGTAAGCAATAAGGACTCAGAGCTCCGTTCCTCTGCTTCGTCTATACTCATCCCGTCTCTTACAGCACAAAGGACTGCAGTCAATTTCCCTTCCGTCTGCTTCATCTTCTCGAGCTTTTTCATTGTTTTCGGCTCAAACTTGGTCATTAATTGTCCCATTCTAAGAAACAATGGCGCTTCCTTTCGAGTTTCGACCAGTAAGCACCAAAGAGACAAACACGAACAGCCACTGACGTACTGCGCCACATCATGCGAGCCTCCAAAGAGTGATGCAAAAGTTGCTGAGACAGCTCCTGCTGGAAGAAAACTCATGACAATGACAGCTTCATCCTCTAAAAACTGATGCTTGAATTCTGCTTCGTCTTTCCTTCTTGCTACACGCTGGCAAAAGGCGTCATAAGCGACTTCAATTAACGTCAACAACTCATATAAAACAGATGCAGTACTGTTTGTCTTGGTCAATGTATTGTGGTACGCCATCTCCATGCTACAATGCAGCATCACGTCCAAAACATGACGAAAAGCAGCATTCTCGTACCAAAATGGCACTTGCAACAACGCTTTGGCCCAAAATTTCATCGACTGTGTTAGAGCTGTATCATCAACTGAGTATTCAAATGATCGTCGAATTAAAGCACAGAGCGAATTGGTCGCCCTCGAAAACTCACTGCCGGAGACCAATGATAGATAAGCTGTTGTCGCAGTTAGCGAAGAGTTTCGAATTGATAACGCAGCACTCGTTGTAGAAGCAGCCGATGGCGAAAGAGCTCCCATACCATTCTCGCCTCCTAGAGCTGATGAGATCCACGACATGGCTCCGTGAAACAAAGCAGATGTAGTGACGGAGACAGAACGCGACTGAGGAAAACACTCGTTTAAAAGAGCAGGGAGAACTACGGGATGTAAGAACCGGCTGCATTCCCGCACAAAGTGCAGTTTGGCTAGAATCCTATCTTTCGCCGTGCTCTCCCATCCACCGATGTAACCTTTGCTTAGTACTTCTTGTAACCAATGTAGTTCATCACTGTTTATGTACGAATATTTATGCAAAGCGTTCAAAAGGCTTAACATCTCATCCGTTGACAGTGCTTGCATCGCTGCCATACATACTTCTAGCTCATTGTCGCACTCTAGCAACCTTTCGTCTTCTAATGAGGCATCTGCTTCAAAACCTCCCTCGTTAGTATCTGTCTCATCACAACTCATCGGCTTTGATCCGTTCAATCCCACAGCTCTTTTCCTTCTACACTCTAATTGTGACAAGATCGGAATCAAATTCTCAAGCACTTTAACAGCAGCAGAAAACAAATCGTTTTTCAGCAACTCTAGTAAAGGATCCCATCGATCAAGACGATCACTAAACACGAACGTCGTTAATTGACAAATGACATAGGCAACAATCGGCTCTGTCCTTGAAGCAACCGTCGAGTCTATGCCCTTTTCTTCTGAGGTGTAAGGTGTCAAAAGCACTCGACTTTCTTGTTGTATCGGAGCGCCGGTACTTCCACCTATCGGAGCTTCATTTTTCGCTCGATGACTGTCATCAGCTCCATAACAAGCCACCTCCTCTTCATAAGACGAAAAAAATGGAAATACTTTACGAGTAGGAAGTACACGCAGCGCTGACGCGCCAGCAAACCACCGACGCAACGTCAAAGCTTCTCTTGATCGATCAAGTCGAAGATTAATAAGTGGCAGCAACGGCTCGTGCGTTCTTGGAGAGTGAAATTGCAACTTCAGCATCAGCTTCCAGCACCATTTTTCGAAATCAACTGTGTCACTTAACCACAACGCACGACGGATTGACTTAGCGATAGACGTGACTTCTAATTTCTGTGTAGATTCACTCCCAGAAAGTGCAACGGTCGTTTCTGGATCACTAGCTCGCTCATTTCGTGTCTTATACAATACAAGCGCTTCCGCGACCATAAGGGCTACTTGACGATGCAGCAAAGCGTCAGTAAACAATCGCTGGTACTTGACATCGTACTCCCAATTGATGTGATCCAGTAGAAATCGAGCCAAAGCACTGCGTGGTGCAGACGTATCCTCTAGCAATAACCAATCTTGTAAATTTAGTAGATCTTGAGGAGTTGGCATCCAACGATTGATTGGAAACGTCTCGAATATATGAATCCATGTGGCTGCACACTTGTGAAATTTGAAGAGAAGCGTGATTAGAAGAGATAAAACCCAAGGATGAGCCAGACAAATAGTACTTAGCGGTCCAGCAGCCCGTTCACCATTCAACCCTAGAGCTTGTTGACAGGACTCAATCGTAAATCCTGCTATAAACAACTCGTGCACTGCAACTGTAACAAGATCATGATGTTCATTCGGATTATCAGCCTTACAAGTGGCAGCAAGACTAGCCACAGCGTTTAATAGCTGTAACGCACTTTCAGTATCCGACTCGATCAGACTATAGAGATGTTGACGGGCTAAAGCTCGCGTATCGACACCCTGAGAGGTTGGCTTACCGATAAATTGCATCCATCCAGACGCTGTTTTCGCCTCTAGCGGTAATGTTGAAAGATTAAATAGCAATAAAGCCAATATATCCCACTTTGCTAGTTCAGATAACGAGTCAAATGGAAATAAACTTAAACTTTTCCAAGCCACACGATTGCAATCAATTGCCATCAAACCCTGTAAACTCGTGAGAAACAACTGATCAAATAGTGTCGGATAAAATGCGGCGTCTGCATCCATTCCAGACCCAGGGAGCTCCGCTGCGTCGCAAAGTAACTGCCCTAAAAGCTGCGAAATTCGTGTTGGAAACTTTTCAAATTCTTGAAAAGTTCGTAAACTATGAGTCAACTCTAGTACGAGCGTAAGGGCACGACTAAAACACTTTTTCACGTCGAGTGTGCAGCGAAACAATTGGCCGAAAGCAAAAGTATTAGGAAATTGATTCAAAACAGCCACAAAATCGTCATCGGAAAGAAAATGCCGGTCCAACATCTCGGGATTCTCCAAAAGCACCCAATCCGTTGACACTACGCCTTTTTTTTCACTGACTCCAATCTCTGCACTTTTAATATCTTTTGTTCCGTTCTGTGATCCGCTCGATACAATGGTGGCCATTCGTCGCAGCTTTTCAGGATAAAAAACTAGATGTATCATCGCAATATAATGGTCAACAAGATCTTCGCTCCATTCATTTCGTACGGATCCATCGGTCCGTACCATTGCACGCGGAAATTGAAAGAAGCGTAGAAACCACGACCGCTCGTCGGTGGAGATTCGGGGTAAATACATCACGTGCATCAAAAGATACGGCATATTTTGTAAGGTTTTCAAACGCAGTAGACTTTGGAGACAAGTAGAAATCCACTTTTGCAGCGACTTTCGAAATCGCAAAACACTTGTGAACCACTCGTTTGACTTCGTCGAGACGGACGACGATGGAATGTATAGCACAACTTGGCAACCTGTACAAAGTTTGCACCACTGGTTCAACTTCATAGGTGAATTTACACTTCCACAAGCATAGCATCGAATCTTTCGCTCCATTCCAGCATTAACGCTGTACTGATTTTTGGACTGTGAGTTGTGCCATATAAGCTCTCCACGATAAAACGACTGCGGTACACGACCGAAGACTCCGTCTTCACCTAACGTTACTTTCTTTTCAAAAAAAATAAGCACATCAATGCAGTACTTCAGATGATCCACGGAAGTCGCAAGCGGTGAGTTTTGAGGCAATCCGTCGTAAAAAGTAATGTTTTCTGGGACCAGATCCAAATCATCTAACGCATCGCCACTGCCAGACGGTGGGCACATTTTGTTCACATGACTCACGAGATTTGGCTCATGCAACACACTGTTCAAGTACTGCTCCACGTGAAAGTATGAGATCGCTCGGTCAAATATGTGAATGGACGCTTCCACAGTTCGTAGTTGCCGAAGTTGATCCAGATGCGTCTTGAGCCTTTCAAGCTGCGAAGTTTCTAGCTTTGCCGTCTGAAATTCCAAGTTTTGCTCAATCTCCACATTGTCGCCACAACGCTTGGATGACGCCATACGCTTCTTCTCTAGAGTCCACACTAGCAATTGAATTCGATATAAAATCTATCAAATACCGATACTTTTAGTTGTGCATGAATGTACGTACAATCTTACCTTTCTTCACCAAAACATCGATTTTATTCTTGGATTCAACCATCATTGACATGGCTTTGTGTAGAATGTACTCGGCAAACAAGTATCGTTCAATTCGTGCATACAATTCACCCTTGTTCGTTTCAATATGATGCATTTTCATCTCTTGCCGCTTCTGAGACGCTTCAGCTCGCATCACATTTATTTCGTAGTTTCGAAATGGCTCCAGCTGTACACGAAGATAATCCTTTTTCAACAATTGCGCATAATTGTGTGGTTTCTCCTTGATTTCCTCAATAGCTTTCGATTGCGGTGGAATTGATGGATATATGTTATGTTTTCCCGCTAATTTCGATGATTGCAAACTGGCAATTCGTATCGCAGCACTTGCATCTTCTACAGTCATCAGAGTTGAAGTTTTAGATGAAAGTCTCAGTCCAGGACTCAGCTTTTCAGCATTTGCGACTCGATGCAGTTTTTTTGACACTGTAGGCGACAGAGAAGGCGCGGACGGTGTTTTACTGCATTGCACCATTTCTGGTTCATCCGTATCGTCAATTTCCAAAGGTGCAGACGGTATTTTCGTCTCTTTTGTTGCAAGGACCGTAATTTCATGGAAAGCACGAGGCATTGTCGATCGAGTTGGTAAGTGAGGTTGCAATAATATTGAGGATTGTTTTGAACTCTCGTCAAAGTTCGATCCATCTTCATCCTCGAGCATTGGAGCTGACGGAGCATTCGCAATCGCTTTTTGACTACTAAGATGTAGCAAATCATTCATCTGACTTGACTCGTGATATTTAATCTCATCCTTTTCTAGTCCTTTGCTGTCATCAAGACTTTTCAAGTCGATTACTGTGCTTAACAAAGAATCATCTACCCCCTCTGTAGCCTGTGATAAACCCAACATTTCGTCTTTAGTGCTGTACAACTCTCCAGATCGTTGACAGACGTCCAAGTCAACACTCACAACCTTCTCACCGGCATTTTCATCAATTCCATGATAATCTAATGTGTGTTTCTTCTCTTCCTCCTGTGATGTCGTGATAACTTTTACCCGCTGTGGACGTGGACGTACAGCTTCCATATCGTAAAATCCCGAGAATAAAAATTAATTTGGAGGTTTTACCGTCTTCAACTAAAAATTAGTCGTTCTCGTCGTCTCAAGCTTTTAATGGCACGCAATGAAAAGATCAATTGAAGAAATTTCGTGCCTTGTGTAGAATCGAAATGATGTAGATGAATAGCTGAGTGAATGTCGTGCTTGCGGCGTAGTCAGCGACGACTTGGTGGAATATTCTTCGCCGTTTTTCTTTGACGTAAAATTGACTGGGCTTTCTTCGAAAACGGAAGCTGATTGGCGAATTAAAATAGAAACTTGCCTAGTATTACGCTGCCTTTTTTAGACGAATCACAGCATGCATGTCGCAGGTGCTACATAAGTAAATAGATTTTTTTGAAAAACTGATAGAAATTGACATTCGCTGGCGCTTGCTCCAAAGTCGTGAAGCTGGCAGCATAGGCTCTGATAGAGCTGCGCTTGCGAAAACGCTCTTGCGCCTTCTAAAATATTGAATTTAGTTTACTTTGCATCTCAACAAAAGCTGGTGGCTGATGCCAAGATACATACTAAATAAAATGTAAATTTTGGTGGCACAACAACTAAAAATCGAAGTGTAAGGCAACATTTTAATACAGTTTTTCACATAGCAAATATCAAGTTTGATAGATTGCACAACAGTCGTCATGGTGCTTGAGATCCTAGCTATCTATTTAAGTAAAATCTTCAAAAGCCCTTGCATTGTTTGGTAGCTTGCTCTAGAAACCATTTTATTATTTCAGTATAGTTGCAAATTTGCCTTTAAGCCCTCAAGTCAATCTTTTCCCTCTAAGTCGAGACTGCTTTTTCTTCCTTGTCGCACAAGCGTGTATTACGTATTTGAGGGACTGTTGTGAACAGCGCTCTTTAATATTCTGATAAAAATGAGCCTGTGTCAATCCTAATGGTCCACAGTGATTTTGTCGCGATTGAATATAAAAGAACAAAATTTATTATTAGGGTCAATCGTTAAGGCTTCAGCTCCAATGCATTCAAACCTTTTCAATTGCGTGTCCGGCATCAAGCCCAAATCGATTTGGCGATCAATCAAGCTCCACTCCTTCACATTGTGTCGTAATATCCACACGTAGAGTAGAATACGAGTCAGATTTTTATCGTGATATTGAAATGAAGTTGGAAATTTGATCATCACACAACGTGAAAAAGATGATTTAGGTAGTACCATTTCAGAAGCCGTTAGAGAGAGTATTGTATACGAAAGCGCATGATTTATTATGCACAACAAGTTCTTCTAAACAGTTCGACAACGAATGTCGGCACTATAGTGTGTCATTACAATTTTTCCGATTGAGTAAACGAAAGTCTGTGCAGCCAAGCTCACCATTGTGCTCCTAACACACCAAAAAAACAATCGTGAGTTTGTATTGCCGCGACGCACCATACGATATATGACGACGATGAAGGACAAATGATCTTTTTTAATCAATATCGGAAGCAAACATTTGGATTGATACGTTTGCATGGTGTTGCTATATAGCATGTCGTCTGGAAGTACGTTACAACAAACTGTCGAAGATCACGTGATTCGTGCGCCGGCAGCAAAATGACGCTTGACAGCGATGCTTATCTTTGAGCAAAATGGCCCTGCATATGGCGGCCAGTACAGACACCGAGTAGATCTCCAACCCGGTTCAATCGCCACAACCACCACATTTTATAGAAGCATGTCTGTGATATCGAATCTGCGCCAGGAAATGTTGGAACCAACTTTCTCACCGTCAAAATGATGATTGAAACTACTGTCAGTAATGAGTCTTCCAACAGCTTCTAAACTTGCAAAAGGGGGCATTTAAGCGTCATATTCTGCTGTAAGTGCGCTGATATCGAAAAGCTGGCTTGACGCAATACAGAAATATCACGGCTCGATCAGTCTTTGCATGACGTCGTAGCTGGCAATACGGAAGTAGAATAATTATCAAGTTAAACGAGCTCAAGCTCGGCAGAAGCCATCTCGACTAATTTTCTAGCTTCAAATATATTGTCGCCCTCTGCTTCGACTCTGTATGCCCGACTTCCTCGTAGATATTCTATTGTAGCGTCACTGATTGTCATTCGTTTTTGCTCCATTGCGAGACCAATTTGACGTTATCACGTTTCGAAAGATTACGACTATCGAGTTCTCAAAATTCTAAAAATCTCAGGATGCGCTTTCTTTATCATTTTAAGTGTATCAACATATCATTTCCTCATTGAGCACATACGACACATCTACATCAACTGAAATGCCCTCAGCACGCCTTACGTCAATTCTCCAGCTTGGACACTTAGTTTATCGATATTATTGATCCTTCTGTATTCTCGACCGCGTCTGCTTCAAAACCGCATTTGTTAATCGAACAGCTTCAGACATTATCGCAAGCTATAATATGGTCTTAAAATGACGCGCTGACCAAGCTCAATCACGACCAAAACCAGATGATGGCATGTCAAACAGCGACAAAGTTACAACATCCGAGTGTGACACTAAACAAGCAGCTCTGGCTTTCATTAGTCCTGCATATCAGGTTTTAAATGTCTATACCTTTTCAGAGAGAGACCTCAAATGCGCCCATTATCATCGATGCTTCCTCTAGGCAGCATCATTACTCTGAGTGCCTTAGGAGACTCTGTGTGATGTAAATTTGTATGAACGCCCAAGAGTAGATGGTAGCCTAGCTAGAAGGATGTTTCACATGTGATCAAGGAAATGCTTTATATCCGAATTGTTCATGATGGCCGGATTTAGCATAGCTAAATAAGGTTACGCTTTAAACATGATGTGCTCGCATTTCTTTTCAGATGTAAAGTGTATCGCTCAATCATTTCAAGCAACGACCGAACGCTGCTTAATGTAGCGAGGTTGCAGCTTAGCCTTATAAACCGCATACAGTGTTGGTTTATGTGAAGTACAGGATCAAGTAAACACCTTCCAACCACTACGCACTCGTGTGTATTTTATCTGCAGCTTACAATCACAAGGCACATTTTTATCCTGGCTTAAATCCATAACGTCTCGCACTTGGCGCAAGATGCTCAAGCTCGTCGAATAAATTCGTTGACTCTTTTATGAGGTCTCCCAATATGACATTAGCCATTGAGATTGTATTGACAGCCCCTACTGGTGCTACATACGATATATATATTATAGAGGCGTGCACAGCGTTATTCAGCATAATATTGATGACGGGGGGCCATTCGCTCCTACACCGCGGCCTCATTGCGCCAGCGCTTCTGAATGATCTTCGATCATGCGCAATTACATCAAGATAAGGACAAGTTACCGAGAATTTTAGTGAATTGAGCATCACAAGAATACTTGTAGTGGATCACATCTTGCAAAACGAGCAGTGATTGCGAAGAGCGCCACCCCACGGCAAAATCTTACGCGCTTTATCCAGTATTACAGCTTCTTACTCACTCCAAAAATCTCGTCTTGTAGCTGAGTCTTACGTAAGGAGACTTCTGTCTGACCAGAGCTTAGTGCTTACTGAGCTCTACGAGGTGGCTACTTACATGAATATTAGGAGCCTCGAGAAACAATCTTGTTTCGATAGTATCATCGCAAGGCAAAATTACATATTGAGCGCCCATTGACATTTGCTTGAGCGCAGCCGCAGCCCAAAACAGATCAGAAGCGTCACAGACGACGTCAAATGGCCACGTCAACTTAAAAATGAGAAACTGTGGCATAAATGAGGCCTCGCGGCCCAACTCCCCGTGATACGTGACATCCTTATTGAAATATCGGAAAGTGGTTTAACGTTGTAGTTGGTCAAGTCCTTCACTTTTTTAATTCGTCTGGAATGAAGATACTGGCTTGTATGTGATTGTCATGATTTCATGAAAATTACCCCTTGCCGGCACGTCTCGCAAAGTTTAATGGGTATGTTCTCATCCGATATCCCCGGTCTTGCGTGAATATATCGTCGAAACGAGTGTGTGCGTCGAAACGATGCAACCTGATCACCTGCTCTACCAAGCGATTGACAGTCACTGTGGATAAACAAACTCCTGGAGCATCCCGTGCAAAGAAGGAGACAGACATAACAGTATCTGATGAGCAGTTAATGTTACCAAAATTCAGGTCGAAAGAATTGAACAAGGTTCAATCACCATGCTGTTCGGCAGCACATTCTTCCTATGAAACAATAGTTGCCCCAAAATTTTAAATGCATGTAATTTATTTGCTACCTGTCCTTGCCTTGATGACACAAAAAAGTGTCGTCAAGAAGATTATTTTTATCTCTTGTCGACTCCGTTTCGTGTTCCCACGGCATAAAGCAATCATGACGTCTCATTGCTTCAAAGGTAATGAACATTGTTTCATGACGATGCGTTTAATTTCGGGTGAAGGTCAATTAATGACACATTTCCTAATCCAAAGGCAATGCACTTGATCGGTCTCTTCTCATCAAGTGATAGTATCTTTTTGACGGTTAAAGACGCGTCGGATCTTTGAGGATAGCTGCCCACTTCTCGCACTCGGTGCTCGGCGAGTGGTTTCAATATT
>NW_020187532.1:1786403-1804376 GCF_900000015.1 Plasmopara halstedii | reverse complement strand
TTGTAAAAACTGATTCTGGTTCTTCACCTGTTTTCTTGCTCTTGTTCTGTTCCCATATATATCACTTGCATACTGGATATATATCGAGACGTTACTTTACGGTAAAGTTAGCAACATGAGCAATCGTTACTACGATACTTTAAAGTAAGTTAACAACATAGCACATCGCTACAATTATGCACATCTCGTGTGACACGCACACACACCTGTTAAAGGGTTCGTGTCACCCCGTTACACATGACAACTGCGGACACTACTTTGCTGCTTAGCGTACAGAATATCACTAACTCTTCTTAAGCACCCGGGCTGAGATCCATCACGCTCATAAACTCGCTGCTTCTGTCCTCAACTCCTGGATATGAAAACATCAAAATTTCTTTCCTTGATGGGTGGCAACGTTTAAATTTCTTTTGCATTTCTTTTGCATCGGTATTCACCATGATGCATTTCCATCATGGCTGAGATACCGTAAGCTAGTGTCCATACTCGCGTGGATCGGCAGTTGCTAACCCAACGCGTTCTTGCTCGAACAGGGGCAGAGGTAAGTCCAAAACATCTCAGTTTCTCGTATCAAGTGAAGAATATTATTTCAGCGTTAACCCCTATAAAAGCTTGGTGCTAATCAAATACGACCTCGCTATATAGATCTCCATAGGGGTCGATAGTGCTCGTATCAATGGCTGGCTAAGTCGTCCCTGCAGCCCGCCTTCTTGTGATACCTCCAGTCAAGGAGTCACTAGTTCCGATCCTTAGGCTGTCATTTGCGCTAACCTTTAAGAAACATATTGAGTCAAAAGTTAAGCCAAAATGTAATTAGGCCTGTCTTGCTGACATGAGGAAGACTCAAGTCCATCCACACAAGTCGTAAATCGACTTGATTATCGGATTGATAAGTGCTGCTGAGTCCAGCATATTTACCTTGCACCTTTAAAAAAAACATTTTGACTCTCAGAATTTGCGTCTCACCGCTCGTGTCAGTCAGACGATTGCCTCACGGCCGTCCATAGGGTCATGATCCAGAGCTAACCAAGGACTCGTACGCTCCGAATAGGAGCAAAGCCGAGAGCCTTTACCGTAACTAGGTGTGCAGTTTGCTTTGCTACTAAATATATAAAAGTCGAATACTACTTAGACCAATACCATCTCCAATAATCCAACTGTTTCAGATGTTTGACGTATTACTTGCAGTCAACGCATACCACGGATACCACCATTACGAAATCTTATCGTCGTCATTGTAAATAACGATTCTTCGGTACTAATGCACACTAAAAGTCGCACAAAAGGCAAAGTGTTTTTGTGCAATCAAGAACTAGCGATTTTTTACAGTTGTACGATAGCAGAATCATGTATATACACAAGTTACAGTACTTACCCTGATACACCCCATCATTACATTGTACACTTCTTTTGTCTTGGAGCGTAACTCCACATTTTGCACTCTTTTGTGCCTGATCGGCAGAGTATACTTGAACCAAGGGTATTCGCCCGAGAACTTAGACAAATGACTCAGCGAGCCATCAGAAACGGTCCTCACAGCCGAAGCATTCAACGCAATCTTCGAGGAGAATGTATTGGTATCCTCCGATGAAAACGGTAGCAACGACTCAGGGTCCTAGCAGTCGTCACCCGATGATACATGACATAGCCGTTTACCAAGGCGGGGGGGGGCGTCGTTGTACTTAGCCTCCACTCTGGCAAGTTATATAATCCACTTTCTTTTATCGCGGTGAGAAGTGTTGCAACACCTCGCCGTGGAGCTCGCAATGATGTTCATCTTTTCACCGATACGCTAGATTTGACCCGTGGAGATCAGCTTGCCCAACTGCAAGTGAGAGAGTCACACCAGCTTTTGCCCAGATAATCACGCCATAACTATGTTTAAAACGGTCTGAAGTTGCCAATCTCGCTAGAGCGGAGTCCACACATACAAATGCGTGCGATCCGTTTGTTCAAAGCAAAAAAGTGAGAGTTAGGAAGTCGTTTCACGAGCGTTTCTGGTATCCTCAGATCACCAATCCTAATGAGTACCGCCTGCATTAAGATTGGAATCGGTCGGGTGTTCCGTACATCTAATGAAGAATGTACCTTTGATACTTGACATCGCTTAAATTTGATGGTTGGAGAACCCCTTGTCTTTTCGAAGAGATGTACCGTGGGTACTCGGAGCTGGCGAAGGCGTCAATGAGTATCGTGTTAAATTCAAGCATTGGGTGAGGACTTTGCTCCGTCTCATTTATCTGAAGGCTTTACAAGCTAGCTTTGATAAAGCAGACGCCTGGAGTGATTCCTGACTCTGCAATTTAAAATCCGACTCGAATTTAAAGATGAAGCGTATCATCTTCTGTTCATATTATTCGCAGACCGCTATTATTCATGCGACAGCTGTTACAGTTATAGACCTATAGTCAATCACACCACAAGGTCGATTTCTGAGAAGCGCGCTGCGATGGGCACACCTTCCTCTTCACCAAAGAAGGTAAGATTCTTCGAAGAGGTTAAGTGGTAAAAAAGAAAGCAGGAAATATTAAACTTCCGGAGAATTTATCGGTGAGGATCCTTCTATACTTCTTTATATACTGATTTCAGCCCTGGTGTATCCGTTGGTTTTCTTAAATGTGTCAATTAAACTCTTGCAAATCTTACAATGCCGGCTGTGGTGAACCTCCGCAATTAACCCTTGTGGGCTATCTTGGCTGTGGTGGCACGTCGAGTCTAGTGAGCATCAAACGTGCGTTTCGGATGAGTCGAGGCATAGATACGATCTTATATATTTGACGCCACACTGCGTAGCTGAATTCAATTTATATATCCAGAATGGTGTCGCCTTTCTATGACAGAGGGTATTCCAGCAACGAAGGGCGGTATAGACTTCACTCCCTCTACATATCGAGCTTTCTCTTACCTTTTACGAGGAAGCTTGATATGTATAGCTTAAGTAGGCTCCCAGAGAATGAAATGTGTTAGTGTGCTCTGTGCGTTTTTAAAACAAACTCTAATACATTTTTCGCTACGACTGTAAACGCTTTGATGCAGCGCGCTTGCAACTTAGTCTTATAGACAAACACTGCATGTATAGGTAAGCTAACTGCATAATTGTGTGTGTTCCACCAGCCTTTGGCGTTGGCGTGTTGCTTCCGCGCATAGTGGCTTTCATTTATAGCCTAATTTACTCTGCGTATGACGCTCAATTTCATTGAAATAACTACTGGAATTGCTGCGAAGTGTAGCTGAATTGATATCAGCAAGTCAAAATTAGAGCAACAGCCACTCACATTTAAACCGGAGCCACTTTCTGGCGGCATCAGAAACACTCGAGGGATACCGAACTTTTTATAAAATGAAAGTAAAGCCATTCCATGTCTTCAATGCGTTATGTATGCAAACTCAATGAGTAGGACAACTCGCTCTGGCACCAAAACTCCTTTCCGAAACTGGTTTGAATGATATCATCCATCACACGATTGACACGTTCTGCGATCATCCGCTTGTGCGTTGTTAGCGATTAGCATGATTGAACTAGTGCCTAGCACCTTTAACAAAATTTTGCCAAAGCTTTGCTGTTAGTCGCTGATCTCTAGCCAATAAAATTTATGTAATCATGTAGGCAAAACAATCTGTCACTAATGTCGCTGACAGCAGCAAGACAAGCCGGCTTGCTGAGCAGGTTAACGAGGATCACAACGCCGGTACTATCAGTTGCGCCTTGTGGAAGACAGTTGGACTATTAGTACTTTGCCGGAAATATCAGGTTGGCCACAGTGGCACTGAATGCGGCGATAGTTAATTCCATCGAGAAGATTCACATGTGCGCATATATGTGTTCACTAGCGTCTTCATATTGGGCCACCAATATGAAGCGCTCACGGAGGGGCATGTCTTTTCTTTTTCAAGGTGGAACCTCAAACGGGTACCATGTGTCTCGCACAGTATTTGATACTTGAGATCCTTATCTTGAGGCACCACCACACGTTAGTGTCATTTAGTTTATGCAAGGGGAACTGCTCGTCCGTATACACGCACGTACTGAGAAAAACCAAAATTATTTACTCGCTCTACCGCGTGGTGCTCACATCCAGCAAGCCGTCGATGTACGCGGATGAGGAGAAAAGCTTAAGTAACATTTTATCTGTTCAATAAACCTTGACATTCACCAAACTGATAAGTGCCTTTAATTCTGATTTAACAGGATTACAGACAAATATGCAATGCATATAGCTAATTGTTAATCACACACATAAGTTTGTGATTCACACAACACGCGTAAACCCCTTAACACCACCTCTCACTCAAGAATGGATTTATACATATATTCTTTATACTTACTCTGACACTAAGACGATCATTCGTGATCCCACACAAAATGAATTGCACTGAAGGCGACTTGCGCAGATGACAAGCGCAGACTTAAAACTGCACCTTATTCCGAGTATGCGAACGCGCCATTGCCATCACCGAACTTGGATGATTTTCCAATTCCACGCTTGGACGGATAACGATAGCTATGTAGAGCTCATCGACGGCTTTAGTTGTCCAGTGTATTTGCGCCACCGTGATATTGAACGTCGTCACAAATCTTACGAGGTAGCATTTCAGCGCTTGACGACTTTTCAATCGTTTGAGAGGCACTGGAAAGGCGAATAGAGACGCAACGAGTACTCAAACCGCGTATTTCTGCGTCATCGGACCAATTACACGTGCTGGAGGAGACCTCACGAAGTCTCATGTTCGTTCCGTACATCCATCACTTCCATCTGGATTCCGTCCAAATAATCAACACTTGATTCTGGTCATGGGTTCATGCATCCAAATACGTGTATGTCCACCGTTTGCAAATTCCGAATACCTCTGCGAACATGCTGACGATACATGATATGCGCTTTCGATTTGCCCATTTAACAGCGCCGGATCGAATTCACCCCGATATCGAAGATGCTCGCGAAATACGTGCGGCCACTAGTTGAATTCACGATGAGAGAGGGAGAGAAGAGGATGGAATGAATCTACTGAGCGAAGTCCGTCTTTGGACTCGCGTCGAACGTGAGAGCGATATCGCGACAGTCGCAAAGAAGACGATTACCAGGCTTCCACGTATCCTCGTTTTCTGGATAAATCAGCCATGTTACCGAGAGCTTCATCCGCCCGCGGACATTCGTCTCCGCCACTACGTAGTATCGATTTTCCCGTCGACCAAGAAGAGGGGGGGGGTGCCTGAAGAGGGCGCCCCATCTGCTTCCTCTTTTTGTTTGGTATCGCGGTTAACGTAGCTGAAGAAACTTTTTTCCGCGGCGAACCGGCAGATGATCGAGGTGTTCGATCGCTTGTCGAGGACACGGCAACGCGTGAAGGATACTCGTCGGGTCGTCTGCGAAGTTTGCGATCTTGCATGGCGTCATGGAAACTTGCCAGCGGATTTAATCGAGAATCAGATCCGGCGATCGAAGCAGGCTCTATAAGTTCCTGCTGCGGCTGCGGTCGCTGATGTTGTGGAGCCTCCTGCCAAGCGACCTCGCTCTGGTTTGGGTGGATATGCCTCCCGTATTAATCGCCAATGCGATCAGCAGCCATTTTCATCTCGTCGACGTTCTGACACTTGCGATCGTTTGGTTGGTCCCGAAGTTCACGACGCCAAGAGGTTCGACTTCTTACCCGTGTGTCAAAGCTGTGGTTCTGAAGCTTTATTCGAGCAAGCCTGCATTACATCCCGGTTGAAAATCGCGTCGTCGCGTTGTTGCAATGATAAGGCTTGAGGTGCCCTACGCAGAAGGTTGAATGTGTCTTTGGCCAGCTTGGCAGGTCGATAATGTAAGCATTTCCAAGGAAAAACACATCTTGGAATAGACCGATGAAGCAAGATAATAGCTTCGAGCCTCTTAAGCTTGGAGCTGCATCGTTTGATAGATTTTTAGCAGAACATTACCCCAAAAATATAATGCATTTTGCCCTGACGGCCTCTTCGATCTGCGCATTCCTTTTCAGATCTTGCAGATATGTCATTGCATCTCACACCCGTGTCATCAAATTCACATGACTCATGATGAAGGCGTCCAAGGCATCCTAGTACTTGCGTTTCACATTCGCTTCATCGCTTGTGCCAATTTGAGCGACAACGATCTGCCGAGATCCTTCTCCACTTACATCAGAGACACCACTCATTGCACAGAGCAGTACTTGCGGGAGTCGCAAGCCATCGATTAAGATGGCGGAATTCCGGTGGATGAATGAATTGAATTGTTCATAGCGCAGCATATAGGTTCGAAACTGACCATCGAGACTGTGATGACAAAATGATCGTCGGTCGGGTCACTTTGAATGAAGTCGGAGTACTCGCTGCTGTCACAGAAATATCACTAACTCGCATGAGCGATTGGTAATAACCATCGACCAAGTCGAGTGCGCGGTAATTTGTACAGCCAACCATATTGTTCTGAAGAGCATCCTTCCAAGGAATCGGCGTCTGTCCCGGAATGGTGGTAGCGTTGAGCTTATTGTAAGCATGAATGACACGCCACTTGCCGTTCGGCTTCCAAACACAAAACGTGGGTGTCGAACGGGGAGACTTGCTCACACGTATCATCCCTGCGTCGTGTTTTGTACGGAAGAAGGCGTCAATGACGTCGCAATTGCTCCTTGGGCAGGGGCCATTGATGTGTCACGGAACCAGGTTGATCTCATGACGCACACCTCGGTCCGGAGGTAGGACTGAAGGCGGTCTTGGAGACGACGTCTTGAAATTCCTTCACCAAAGAATAGTACGGACCCAAGGGTTTCCGTAGGATCGACGATCCACTTCGTGCATGCAGCACTCTCTTGGTGTCCTCCAAGACACCTTCCTCTCGCGCTCAACCACCGAGCTTTGAGATGGCTATCGCCACGCGCTGTTGCTCGGTCTGGAGCATGGCGGATGCGATGGCCATCTTGACCTGCCTCATCCAGTCCTCTCCATCCTTCCGCTCGAAGACCTTAACGCTCACCATGAGCGGCTTAGTGCGGGGAAAATCATCCGTCACTGACGGTGGTGTCACACACGCAAATGATGCAGACCGCTTCTGCTGTAGGTGCTCTAGCAGCGCGTTTTAGCAATTTGATAACGCCTCTAGCCGCGCACTGATTAACTTGGGGCCTTGCGCAGCAAGGTATTGCACGCCCTCAGGGCCAAACAAGGACATCAGCTTTTCAATCCTGTCCTGCATGCCCTGGGGCAGAGGGGGAAATTCTTCCATCCTCACCGAGGATCAGTCGTAACGACTCAGGTGTAGATCGACTACAAGTGCTACCAAGTGCAGAGGGGCTGCCGTAGCTTTGCGCTAAGAGGAAGCGTAACTTAGGTCACCGACCTTTCGTTCTATACTTAGAACAAGTACGAGTTTAGCGGATCGCAATCCGCTTACTCCAAGAGTAATCACAACCTCAACCCAATGCTAATTAACCATTCGCTAAAATCGAACTGACTTCACTTATTTTATCTGCGGCAAAGTCGCCTAATTTTAAATGCATAGAGTTTCCTAAATATGTATAGTAAAAAATACATGTATAACTACTGGCTATCCAGTTCCGTACCGTACTCTTGTGTGGGTGTGGTCACACCATTTCCGTCTGGTGTGACACACCCCCCTGTTACCAGGGTATGTTTAACCCCGTTACACGTATGCACATGGACGACTTTCATTCTGGCTACGCCAGCGCATAGGCTCTCCATAGAGACACCGCATCGGGGAGAGAACAAGCTGCCATCCCAGCAATGAGAGTTCTCTTAGACAAAGTCCACCATCTTCTTCTTGCCTTGTCCGATGGCAAGGAAACGCGATCGTACGCGATATGCCTGGTGAGGCGGCGAGGGCACTCGCAATAGCTGCCGCTTCAGCTCCTTCCAGGAGAGGTACGCAGTTTCAACCCACCGCATGTTAGTGCCCATTATCGCGCTCGGTCACCGAGCTTGGAGATAGGTAGCGCCACGCGCTGTTGCTCGTTCTGGATCATTACAGATGCCATAGCCATCACCCTCTCTTACCCAGTGCAGAAGATTATCTCTATCCTTACCCTCGAGGGTCCTAATGCTCACCAAGAGCAGCATGGGCCGGGAGGAGTCATCCGTTGTCGACGGCGGCGTCATAGACGATGTCGACGCTGACAGCTGCTGCTGTAAGAGCTCTAGCAGTGCCTTTTCGTAATTTAAAAACCCCTGTAGACGCGCGCTTATCGCTTCAGGTCGTTGCGAAGCAAAGTGTTGCACGCCTTCAGGGCCAAGCAGAGACATCAGTTTTCTAAGCCCGTCCTGTATGCCCTAGACTAAATATGATAATCGCTCCATCCTCACAGAGGATTAGACGTAACGCCCCAAACGTAGATTGACAACAAGTGCTACTAAGTGCTGCGGGGCTGCCGTAGCTCTTTGCTTAGAGGAAGATAAGCTAAGGTCATCGACCTTACTTTCTTTACAAGAACCAATACGAGTGCAGCGGATCGCAATCCGCTACCTCCAAGTACTTGAAACCTTTATTTCGGTAAAGACGCTCTTTTTTTAAATTGAAACTGTATTTAAATTTTTTAGTTGCGGCAGAGCTGCCAATATCTAAACCCTAATTAGTATGCGTTACTGCTGGCAATTCTGCCATGTAGTGGTTTCTTGCTACGGTGTAGCCACACCACTGTGTGATTACACGGACTTGTGAATCCACACCCAAGTACGGTCACACCATCTTGTGCGACCCTTTTTTTCATACAAGGGTACGTGTAACCCCGTTACACCTTTAGCCAGTCCCAGATCGATGGTGACGAGCTGGATACCGTTGTGCGCTCCACGGGGGGTTGTTGTAAACTTCCCACCATTTGTAGGACATTAATTATGGATCTCATGAATCGGAGATCTAGAACAGACTGATCACCATCACTTCAGTGAATGACTAGACCGTGTGTCGTCAGGTGTGGGTGGAGGTCTAATAAGGTCTCGAAGATTCACTGCATATAAATTCAGAGGAGATTACTTCGGTAGTCATACTGATATTAGCTTGGTGCGTTAGTTCGAAAACCTCATCTCTTCACATGCACGCGAGAAGACTCTCAGTACATATTTTCGCCAAGAAGCAGGCATGATAAAGAGAGGAGATTTTGACTCCAAACGTAGTGCTTGTGTGCTCATGCGCAGTGTCCCGGAAAGATAGCTGGTTCATGAGCTCTAGTGTGGCTCACATTAATTGGAAGGAGGCCAGGTAACGTGAGCCGCACTAGGGCTCATAAACCTTAATCTTAACACTTACACCTTACACTTGAGGCACAACTGCATTGAATTAAATATAAGTAGGAAATTCTTATTACACTTTGTGTCAGTGTTAACATATATAATCACCGAGGTATCGGTATGATGAAGAGGATGGAACTCCGCCAAGGAGAAAATCTGTGTTAATCATGAGCTGCAAGCCGCGCGTTATATAACACAGACAGTTTTGATGTGACCGATCGTAAAGCGTATATTTATGGCGGGAGTCTCAATTGTATTCACTTTTGATATTTGTGGTCTAAATTAACAAGGCTGTTATGACGATGACTCTCAGTTTGTCCCTGGATGAAACGTAAGACCCTGGCTTCTGTACGCTTGCAACCGTAGGCACTTTTTAGTAAAGCTTCCTCTTTGCCAGGTACACGGTAAAAATAATCGCGCGCTACTACTTGACCAGCGGCGTTCCTTTATTCGTGCTGATATGTGGTCCATAGGCCGCGCTGCTTTTGTGGGCAAGCGC
This sequence comes from Plasmopara halstedii, assembly GCF_900000015.1. Taxonomy (NCBI): domain Eukaryota; phylum Oomycota; class Peronosporomycetes; order Peronosporales; family Peronosporaceae; genus Plasmopara; species Plasmopara halstedii. Next base: position 1,794,639 of record NW_020187532.1, on the reverse strand, counting down.
TCGAGTGCAGTGGCACAGCGTGTAGTCAAAATGACGCTTATACGATTCCCATCACCACAACAGAAAGTGATTGTATCTCGAAGTCCAAAATTGAAGCCAAAAGTTGCATTGTAGCTTGGAAGCTAGACTGGTCAAAATTTTGTCTAGTGGGATTGTAGAGCTTTCGCGTCAAAGGCTGCCGCAAACCATACAAAGGCGGGTGTCTTTTTTCACTTTTTGGAGAAGGGTGGGGTATCTTTGTGATCACCTAACACTTGTAATTGGTCAAATTTAAATTAAATGTATTGACGTAATTGACTTGTAATCATGATAATGCTGCGCTCCCTTGTTACTGGAACTCGGCCAGCTCTCGTTGCCGCTACTCGTATAAAAAATACTCACACTTTCATCGGATGGATGTTATTCTGATCAATGATGATGTTTCCTTTGCAATCGCGCGTAGTGTCAACCAAATCCGCGAACTCCACCCGTGGTCGTAAGTTACATCATTGATTGCTTCATCCTTCGCTCTACCATCTAATCGCTTCCAATTATTTTATAGCTATTTTAATGTCATACGGGGATGGATTCTTAGGTGCTCTGGGTACAGGTGGTTACGAGAACGTTCTCACTCCCACGCCGCTTCCAACCACTACAGAGCTATCCGTGAAGGAAATCTCAGTTGGCTGGGCACATGCCGGGTTTGTAACTAGTGATGGTGACGCTTATATTTATGGTCGAACCCACTCGTTTCGGGACGTGATTCGTACCACAAACATGCAGCGAGTGCTACCAAAGCTCGTGTGGTGGATAAATAGCTTTACTCGGGCGCGTGGGGTGGACACGATGGAACCAGCCTTACTAGAATTGCCTGATGGAGAGCGTGTCAAGAAAATTGTGTGTTCTACGGCGCTGACATTTCTTCTGACAGAAAGTGGCAAGCTTTTTACATTAGGGGCTAACAGCTATGGCCAGTGTGGTATTGGCGAGGAAGGCATCAGTGTTCCGCTGCCAACGCACGTGAATATTGACGGCGATGAAGTCATCGATATTGCTGCAGGTTATCAGCATGGGCTTGCTGTGACACGAAATGGCACCGTTTTTTGCTGGGGAAAGGGTGAACGCGGTCAGCTCGGCTTCGGCACAGGCAATGCAGACGCGCCACAAGAACTAATCGCGCTCAGGGGCAAGAAAATTACCAAAGTGAGTGCCGGTTTTAACCACTCGTGCGCTGTATCAGGTGCTGCAAAAATTTTGAATGCTAGATTTTTTTATTAGATAGTTAACTTTGATACTTGTATGATAGAGGACGGCGAGTTGTACTTATGGGGCAAGTTGCTGAATCCGAAGGGAAAAATTGAGTCAAACGGTGACCAGATCACCCCGCGGCTCGTTCGGACAAGTGAAGCCGTGAATCTTCTTCAAAGCAGCCAATTCCATTCAACTTTTATCACTGGTGATATAGTTTTTTGTTGTGATAGACTCTAATGCTGCTTTGACTCATTTTTTCGTTGAAGCTGACGATAAGATTTGGCTTGTTGGCCGCACGCCGGCGGGTCGTCAGAAGAAGAATGAATCTGCTTACGTTGCCTCGAAAATGCACCCAAACCCACTGCAGATCACCAACGAGCAAGTTGTGCGCACGAAGGACATCGTTTACATTGGTCAAGGCGTGGATAAATCTTCATTTGTCACGGGTAAGACATCAATTGCTAATATTCTGTAATAGAGCCTCAACATATTTCAATGTGGAAATTGTTCGCAGCTAATGGGCGAGCATTTGAGTGGAACTTTGAGACTGGGCTTCACTGTGTAAATGACCTCGCAAATTTGAGAGTCATGTCGTTAGAAAGTGGTTTTTATTTTCGTCTCCTACTAGCTCAACCAAAAGAGTAGTCCCATAGATAGGTGACAATCTCTGCCTGAAAAATGGGGTGATGTTTTGAAATCCACATAGACTTAGATATTGAACTCTTCCTTTAAGACTAATTCTGGCTTAATACGCCGACGCAGACATCCTGTGATAGGGCTGTAATTTTTCCTATTATCTTTGTCAGCGCAATCACTTATCATTGCCTCGAGCGCTGCTTCTTCCTTCTCATTTTGTTCAGGAATACTTGGATCAAACACAACTTGCTCGCTTTGTTCCTCTAGACCGCAGGCGGTTGACAATTTTGCGATCCTCCTTTCAATAACGCTATTAAAGTCTGTGTTGGCCGGAGGTGGCAATTTATCAAATAATCCAGGTGGCGCTTGAAGCGGCATCAATCGCTGATTTTTATCATCTTCACATTTCGTTGAGGGAAGTTGCCACATGTAAGACACCTCAACTACATTTTCACCGTTACTTTGCTTGCCGCAGAGCTTCCAGACGTCAAAGCACGTCACATTTGAGTCGTCCATTGACCACTTTTCAAGCCCGTTTTTCTTGTAGAAACACAAAACGGACCCCTTAGGTACCAACGACTGAACTTTCGCCCACTTATTGCTCATATGTGCTGTAATCTGTGAAATTTTTTTCGTTGATGATAGCTTAAGCTCCACCTTCGGCCGGCCACCACAAAACATCACGTCTGCCTTCGTTTGCTTGTCTCGCGGGATCATTCGCATTTTGATGTAAAATTTCTTTCGGGGCAGCTGTGTTGTACGAAATGCAACACCTTTCTCCTTGCGAGATTGACTCAAATCCTTCTTGAAAAGAGGGCTTGAAACACAGCAGGTTTTTTTTGCAAAAGAGAAACATTCGCCAACTGCGGTGCGCTTACGCTTCAAAGTGACTTTTTTTTCTGGTAAATCGCGGCCGAACTGTTGGACAACCGACAATACCTCTTTTCCATTTTCGGTCACTGCGAGGGAATCTAATTTTTGCTTCGATTTCTTACGCACCATAGGGTGATGAACCTGTAATTCCTGATTGAAAATGCTTGACCTGGCAAAAGAAAGACTGAGGTTCGATCTTGCCACCCACGCAGAGATTGAAGTTGAACCAGTTGCAGGCGTATATTTTGATTCAGACTTTGCCTTCAGCATCTGGCGGCGACTACGAATAATCGACTGAAGAAGTAGATTGGCTAAGTTTGTCTTCTCTGTTGAAGATTCTGAGCCATGTGACTCGAATCTTATGGTTCAAGTGCATAAGTGAAAAAAACGTCAATTTTGCTACGAAGAGACACTGAGCAGATAAAGAAATACTCACTCTTTTACGTTCGTCTTGTCGGTCATCAATTTGCCCCAGCACCAGACAGCGATGCGAACTTGATCCGGATTTGATAGATCAATGTCGTGCTCGACATTCTTCAACAGCTTCATGACATTTTGCATTACTGACGTGTAGAAATTACGCACCTCCATCACACTCTTGGTCCGAATCTTAGTACTAATAGCATCAAAACGCTGCAATAGGAGTGTACATAACGAAGGCATTGACTTGCCTTCGAATGCGGGTAGCCACTTAACTTTAAACATCGCAAAAAAAATATTTTTCTCCTGTTCTAGCCACGAAGATCCCCTCGTTCTTGGTCGTTTCAAGCCGGCAGAGGGCGCTACGTTTTCGTCAATGCCATTCTTTCCTATACTGCTGATTATTTGTTGTGTCGTGTCTGTATGCGATTTCGTCGGCACGCACATTTGATAGCTACTATTCGGTTGCTGTGATAGCGAAAGAGGGCTCACGGCCAAAGTACCATCGCCATAAGGCTCAAGTATGGGTGGCAAATCCGTATCCAAACTAAAGTCAAACGCAGCATCCAACAACGGGGCGTCAAAATCACCCAGTGCGTCAGTCAATCCTATAGCTTGAGATTGGTCAGTCATCGTTTCAGTAGAGTTCGTAGCGCTCGTAAAAAAGTCCGTCAGAGGCACATGATTTAAACAGTCGTCATCTAAGAAAGTTGTATGGGGCCCCAGAAGACTGTCTGAGTCGTGAGAATCTGAGAAAATACGATGTAGAGTTAATGTGAGATTAACATCGCAACGATAATATCATCGCACCATCACGAGAATTCGCGGCAAAGTGGTTTTTGTCTATCTTGCTGAACAGTGCGGACTGCATTGACTGTAAGAACATCGGAAAAGCGAACTGGCGACAAATTCCTGAATAGAGTTTTGTAATTTCTCGCACGTTTAGGTGAAATCGTACTTAGACAAATTACGCGCGAAAAAACTGATAGAACCCGCCAAAAATGCAGGCCTTGCCTAAGAACGTACTCGCTATTTTTGTCATAATGCCTCTTTCACAGGGCATATAGAACTATGCTCTACCTAATTGAAAGCTCTCCTAAATAGAGCGCTCTGGTTGAGATTATGCTTCCAGTACTTAGTCAATACACACTTCAAACATGAAGCGATGAAGCTGGAAGTGATTGAAAGGATTTGTGATGTCGCCAGCGGCATTTCTTTCGGGCTACAATTAAGCTCCCCCAAGGACAGTGCGGTCCTGTCGGCGGGCCGAACTGGAATTCTTGAATCTTTCTTCTAGCGATCTGAAAAGGAAGTACTTAAGCGGCGGTGGGCGCACAGGGATCTGTACTGAATTTGATAAAGAAGTCGCTAATATTATAATGAATCTGAGAACAGCAAAAGAGCTTGTGTCCAGTGGTATGCTGTTCACTTCAGAACCGGGAGGTCCAGGGTTCAATCCTCGGGCCGGGTAGAGAGGAGTTAGAGTGTAATGAATAAAACCCTACAGCACGTGCTTGACATGGCTTACACGACTCCTAAAAAAAGGGGTGTCGCTCCTAATCATATCCAGAGACACTGTTCGCCACATTGTTCAAGCGATTGTTGATCGGGAGAACAATAGCGAAAAAGAGTTCAAGGTATCTGATGACTGGTTTATGAAACGCAATTGATTTTTGTTCCGTCGGGTTACAAAATTGGCAACTTCGTCTGATTAATCTTGCTTTTGAGTAGATAGAGTACCAGGTCAATCTCAGACCAAGTTGCGCTTCTAGAAACACGGTGCTTATGGGCGAAATTGCTGTTTATTGGTAAGACCAGCGGCGCACATCAATGGATTCAGCTTGAGTACGTCACAGTCTGCAAAGAGCCACTGAATTTGCTTCTATGAGGATAATTGTTGTGCTCGCCATCAAAGTCGGTTGCAGCAAGTGACGCTTCTGGTGATAATTGCAGCGGGATGGCTAATCTAAGGTCACCGGCTTACGTTCTGTACCAGAATCAGTACGAGTGTAGCGGATCTCAATCCTCTACCTCCAAGAGTACTTACAAGACCTTAACAAAGGTAATGACGCTCTTCCCTTCAAATTTAAAAGTGTATTTTTTTTTTAATTTGCGGCAGAGCCGCCTAAATCTAAAACCTAAGGTTTTCCGGATTGAACAGTAAAACCTAATTAACATGCGTTACTACTGGCAATCCTGCGACGTAGTGGCTTCTTTTTACGGTGTAGCCACACTATTGTGTGCTTACACTGACATGTGTAATCCACACCTTTGTACCGTCACAAAATCTTGTGTGACTCACCCTTTCATACAAAGGTACATGTGACCCCATTACACTCTGGGTATGTGTAACCCCCTGACACTCCCCCCCGCATCAAAATTGTGTATACGCACAATTCACATTTTGAAGACATGAGGCTCGCGTATCTGCGACACCGTTACGTCTCTGAGACCGTCTTTAAACATTCTCCGCTCAATTGCCAATATGTCTTTAGCACGAAAAACACCAGCCTAGCTGGTTCCGAGGACCCGCGTGCAGAGCCCTTCTTCGTCTTCTACACGGCGTGCATCACCGGACAGTATGTCCGCGGCGGAGCAAATCCCAAGCCCTTGAATACCGGGCACCACACACCGCGCTCGACGGATATTCTCGTCAAGATTTCGAAGGAAGTCGACTACGAGTCGTATACCCCTTTCCCAGCATGGGATAACGAGGAATGCGAGATGCGCCAGTGGCACGACGTGAGCATTGCTCGAACCTTGCGAACAGCTGTCCGTTTTTCGATCCCTCGCTTTCCGGGGGGGGGTGGTATTATTACCAATCACCTTAACGATGTACACGAGTAGCAGCTTAAAGCTGCCCACAGGGCAACTCTTGTGTGCTCGTATCCACGTTCGGTAAAAGGACCTCGTGTGGAATACGGCTTCCGCTCGGCGGATCCCGCTACTGAAGCGAAAGATGCGATCGCTCGATCATTAGGCGTCTTCGTGGTGGAGCCCCCGGTAACTACACAAGTTATGCTTGACCGGCAGAAACCTCTCCGAGCTCGCTTCGTGGTACCTCAAGAAATCCCAATGATGTGGTATCGCACTCGACTTCAAGCTCAAAAAGCGCCTATGTACCCGCAATGCGAGCTATTCTTGTGGTGCTCGCCCCTGGCAAAACCGCTACAGATGATGAGGAGCTCTGAGCGATGGGTGCAGCGGCACTGGAGCTTTATTCGCTATCTCACTAACAGTGGAGCCACAGAAAATGAACGTGCGCGTTGAGCGCCACCCCTATATGAGTTTGTCAGACTTAAGACGCCACGCCGATTTTCTACCTATTGTCGCCCTGCGACACAAAGAATCATCCATCACGCTTCCGCGAACTCTGTGGTTTATCACCTGGACGAGTCTACAACCACAGCAGCTCAGGGCCATAGCTTGAGCTCAGCTCGTGTCCCGGGCTACCGCCGAAAAGCGCGAGGCGTCATGATCTCTTTGATCATAAGCGTCCACAACATCTGGACAGTTTTGCCGAAGCGGCACCTCAAACTCCCACGAGTTCCGGATCCACGCCACTTCACAAGATATTGAGTTCAATTCTGTCGACGACGTTGACTCACAAGGCGTTCCACGTGATAGTGAACGCCACCATTCTCCTTGAGAAGATTCGGCGGCGAACGATGACGACTTGGTCGATCACCGTCCGGTGACTCGCGATGCTCATCGAGCTTAAGAAGACAAAGTCCGGCGTCATCGGCATTCTGCCGAGCATCTGTCGGAGGCTGCCCACCGCTCTGCGGAAAACCTAGAGAGCTTGGAGCACTTTGTGCATCGACTGCCTCACGTTGAGGACTATCGCGCTCTGTTGGATCGGATTCTAGCCATCCAGCAGACGAATACGTCGCTTCGTGCGAAAATGGAGCGCCTTGTGCCATTGGAAACGAAAATTGTTGCACTCCGGGCTCAGAATCAGTTGCTTATTCAGCTTCTGTGTGGACGTGCTCCTTTATGTCCCGCCCCGGTGCCAACGCTTCCGCGTTCACTTGCGCCGGATCTCGGGACGGCTGAAACAAGCCCTCATGAAACATTGGGTGGGTACGCATCCTTCTCGGAAGGTTCAGCGTATACGCAAGGCCTTGCTTGGCCAAGAACTTAAAAGGTCCAAAGAAACATGCACGAGGCTTTGTCTTGAATACAGCGGAGACTGCATGTGTAAGAAGGGTTTAGCATTTCATAAAACCAGGTCTCCGACCTCGGTATTTTCAGCATTTGGTTTGCTTCTTCCATCTGCAAGTTCTTTCTGCATGTCTTGACTTTCAGCCATCGCATCGCAAACGTGTCTTAGGACACTCAGTATGGTAGACAGGAAGTCATTGACTTATTTACGGACAGTGAGGAGGCCGACATCAGCTTGCCGTTCGGCTATCCCCCCCCATCAAACCCTGAGCCATTGGATGGCGGCGTCAGCAGAACAGGATAAATGACGAGAATGTTCTCGTAGAACGGCATGTAGCCGGTAGATGAATTCACTGCATTGTACAAAGCAAACTCTACTAGGGACAGCTTTACGCTCCAGCGCTTCGGCGTATCAGCGCAGACGCTGCGAAGAACGTCTTCAACGACGCGATTCACGCGCATGTTTTGACCATCGGTCTGCGGATGGTCTGCTGTTGAAATATTCAATTTGGTGCCCAGCACCCTGAAGATTGTAGCCAAAAACATCCCCGTGAAGCGCGGGTCTCTATCAGAGATAATCGACTCTTGGAATTTATGCTGTGGGAAGACACGATAGACAATCAGCGTCGCTGTACCCACAACGTCGATGGCGTCCGCCACTACCGCAAGATGAATCATCTTGCTCAAACGGTTCACAAAGACCACCACACCCGTGTTGCCCGCAAAATTTTTCGGCTGGCCAAACACCAAGTCCATCCTCATGAACTGCCATCACCCGAAGGGTATCGGTGTACTGGCTTGCGTCGCCGCATTTGGTGAGGGTTTCACTCTTTGACGCGTCTCACAAGTGCGCACATATGTGCTCGTCCATTTGTAAAGCTTAGGCCACCAATTGTGGCAACTCACTGAGCTG
>NW_020187532.1:1783167-1786393 GCF_900000015.1 Plasmopara halstedii | reverse complement strand
GCCCTGCGACGTATGGGTCAACCCCTAACGCTCCCGCGAGCTTTGTGTCTGCGACCGCAAGAGGTCAGGGCCACCGCTTGAGCTCAGCTCATGGCCCTTATAATTCCCTGGCTACTGCCGGGAAGCGCGGGGCGTCCTGATCTTTCTGATCAAAAGCGTCCAAGTCGTCTGGGCAATCTTGCTGAAGTGGCGTCCCAAACTCCCACGAGTTTTTGGAGTCGGGATATCCCCGCCACTTGACCAGATATTGGGTCTGACCGTGGTGATGACGTCGTCTCACAGAACGTTCCATGTGATAGTGGACGTCACCGATCTCATCGAGAAGAGTCGGTGGAGGGTGGTGACGACCGGGTGGACCACCGTCCGGTGTCTCGCGATGCTCTTCGAGCCCTTGAGGATGATATCCTTCGTGATCGGAGCTCCGCTGAGCGTCATACTGAAGTAGCATATCGCTGTGCGGACGCTCTTGATGATTTGGAGCGCGTCGTGCGTCGGCTGCATCACCTTGTGGACTACCGCGCCTGTCGGAGCGACTCCAAGCCGTGGAGCAGGCGAATGCGTCGCTGCAGGCAACGGTGGGGCGCTTGGCTCCATTGGATATGGAGGTTGTTGCACTCCGTGCTCAAAACCAGTTGCTGCTTCAGTTTCTGGGTGGCTGAGGGCCCGTCGGATCCGCTCGGGCGCCAACGCTTCCGCATATGCGCCGGATCCCGATACGGCTTGAACAAACTCACGTAAAACACCGGGTAGAAGGTTCAGCGTATACGCTAGGCCCCGCGTGGCCACAACCTTAAACTGTCCGATAAACCTTAAGCGAAGCTTCGTCGGGAAGATAGCAGAGGCTGCATGTGTAGGAAGGTTATCGAAATTTAATAAGACAATGGCCCCGACCTCAAAGCTTTTCACTTTGCCTCTTCCTTTTGCAACTGCATATTCTTTCCGCAGGTCTTGGCTTTCAGCCATCGCATCGCGAACGTGTCGTAGGATACTCAGTCTGGTAGACAAGAATTGATCAAATTCTCCGCGGATGGTGAGGAGGCTGATATCAGCTAGCCGTTCGGCTATTCCTCTCCCACCAAGCCCTGAGCTATGGGATGGCGGCGTCAGCGAGACCCGAGGGTGAACCAGCCCGTTCACGTAGAACGTCGTGTAGCCGGTAGACAAATGCACTGCATAGTTCAGAGAAAACTCTTCGGATGATCCGCTGGCGACATCTTCAACTTGGTGCCTAGCACCTTGAAGATAGTCGACTAAAATTTTCCCGTGGTATGGGGGTCTCTATATGAGACAATCGACTCTGGAAGTCCGTGTTGTCGGAAACACAATCCACGAACAGCTTTGCTGTGCCGATCCCGTCGATAATGTCTAGCACCACCGCCAAATGAGATTTTCTTGCTTAACCGGTCGACGAATACCACGACACCCGTGTTGCCCGCCGAATCTTTTCGCGGGCCGAACACAAAGTCCAAACTCTTGGACTACCAGCACCCAGTAGGTACCGGTAAGCTGGCCAGCGGCGCAGCCGCATTTGGAGAGAGTTTCATCCGTTGACACGTCTCACACGTGCGCACATAGGTGCTCCTCCATTTGTACAGCTTGGGCCACCAATAGGGATAATGTTCCTTGCCAGTGTAATTGGGACTTAACTTTCAATTTGCGTCTTCTGAAAAGACGTGTTTAATTAAGAGAATTTGAACCTCCTGAGCAAGACGGATTATCTAGATGTTCTCATCAATAATGTGATCGGTGAGGATACGTACAAAACCGATAATGGACAAAGTGTTCTGTCATCATGCCTTGTCGATAGCAAATATATCGGATAAAATCCAGCGCTTTACAGTGATTATTGTGAACATTGTTTACGGTGCTCAGCACCAGATTTAGCATGTTAATTTTTTTGATTAGATGGTCAAATGGATCGGGTAAATATAGTGAAGTATATCCTCTACGAAGCTTGGGCGGAGAGACCTCGGTGCGGAAACGATTTCACGTTCTCAACGTGTTGGTTTCGATTTCTTTATCGATCTAGAAGTGAAGGAATTGCCCGGAACATGCGTCCCCTCTGCTTCTTCTGTGGCTGGTCCACAGCCTTTGTCGGCCTTAAAATGGCGTTTGACGAAGGTGAAGAAGCTTTGCTCGCTGCTTAGCCAGCTGCTGATCGAGGTAGCCGATCGAGTGTCGACGACGCGACAACGCGTGAAGGATAATCGATAGATTGTTTGCGAAGATAGTGATTCTGTATGGCGTCACGGAAAATCGCCTGGGGACGCAATCGAAAATTGGATCCATCGATTGAGGCAGGCTCTGCGAGATCTCTCGCCTGCAGCGGCTGCTCCCGCTGATAATACGGGGCTTGCTGCTAACAATCTCGCTCTGTTTTGGGCGCTCCAGATTATTCCCGTCATTCCGTGGGTGATACAGAGGCGACGACGCTGATGGGCTCAAAAATCGATCCTCGTGCCGAAGCCGTGAAACTGAAGCCACATTCGAATAAAACTGCGATGCATCCATATTTGAAATCGTGTCGTCGCGATGGCAAGGCTTCAGGAGCCCTACGTAGAACGTTGGATGTGTCCTTGCCCGCTTGGCAGGTCGATAGTGTTAGCCGTCCATGGCATGACTCTACTCGGAATGGACCGATGCAACTATAAATAGCAACGAGCTTCCCAAGCCTGAGACCGCATCTTCTGATAGGATCTTAATATTAAGTAGTTCATAATCCCCCACAATAAAATACGTTTTGCCTTGACGACCTCGTCTATCTGTGTTTCCGTTTGCAGATCTTGCGCATTCACCATTGCGTCTCACACCCGTGTAATCATATTCACACGACTTGTAACGGGGTGACACGTGCCCTTGTAAAAAAGGACGGGTCGCACAAGATTGTGCGACCGTACATAGGTGGGTATTATACAGTTATTATACTAACAACAGTGGTGTGGCTACACCGTAACAAAAAGCCACCACATGGCAGGATTGCCAGTTGTAACGCATATAACTATATTAATTAGGTTTCGTATATTAGTTAGGTACTACTATATCAATCAGAAAACCCTTGGGTTTTAGATATTAGCGACTCTGCTGGAACTAAAACAATCAAATACAGTTTCGTTTTTGAACAGAAGTGATCTTTTGCCTTGATAGGTCTTCTGTATATAGAGGTAGCGGATCGCGATCCGCTACACATGTACTGGTTCTTGGAAAGAACGCTAGGTCGGTGGCCTTA
>NW_020187532.1:1783000-1783157 GCF_900000015.1 Plasmopara halstedii | reverse complement strand
ACACTACGCTGCTGAATCGTAGTAAAAACACGCAGTGGACATGAATGTAAATTTGTAATAACTGATTCTGGTTCTTCACCTGTTTTCTAGCTCTTGTTCTGAGCAGTGCAAACACTTGTTTTTTCTTAAACCATGACGATAACAACAGACCATAGGT
>NW_020187532.1:1781952-1782017 GCF_900000015.1 Plasmopara halstedii | reverse complement strand
CCATTCGCTCTTAAACTACTTGTCTTGAAGCGGATACACGTTTCACAAGTCAAGACATGCGTTTG
>NW_020187532.1:1779668-1781265 GCF_900000015.1 Plasmopara halstedii | reverse complement strand
TGTAACAATAAAAGACTTGGAGAAATTTGGTAAAACGAGCACCGGCGCTTGTTGTAACACGAGCTTGATTGTCAGAAAAGCCTTGCGTTGTTCAGCGCTCCGGTTCCATGGAGTTGAATCCTTCACCAATTCACTTAGTGGCATCACAATGTTTGCATAACCGGCGATAAAATTGCGATAATATCCGGATAATCCAAGAAAACTGAGCAAGTCTTTGCGATTTGTCCGCTCTGGCCACTTCTCGATTGCTGTTACTTTCTTCTTGTCGACTTGGAGACCGAATCGAGAAACTGTATGGCCAAGAAAATCCACAGAGTCTACTGCAAAAGAGCACTTGGACGGGCGAGCGTATAGCTTCTCACTGCGTAAAATATCACAAACTTTGGCCAGATGTCGTGCATGATCTTCTTCATTGGTTGAAAAGATGCAAATGTCGTCCATATACACGACAACAAATGGCAATTTGTCGAAGAGAACTCGCATAAGTCTTGACCAAATACCAGGCATTCCAGCCATTCCCATTGGCGCTACATCCCATTCATATACTTCGCGATGCGTTCGAAAGGCAGTGTACTTCCTTGCAGTTGACACAACGAGCATTTGATGATATCCAGACGCTAAGTCAATTTTGGTAAAGATCGTACTTCCATACATTCGATCAAACAAATCGTCAATGTTGGGCAACGGAATCTTTGGCACTTCAGTTTGGGAGTTTACATGGCGGTAATCCAAAACCCATCGGATCGGCGTATCTGCAGTTGCAGTGCGTAGCCACTCGCGTCGTGATGGCAGTTTTCCTTCAGAGTCTTTCTTCGGAACGCCAAATATATTGGATACCCAATCACTTGTCGACAGCTGAATCCAACCTTTGAGGAGCCTTCTGCATTAATCTTTGTGAAGACGGATGGAGGCGGCATTAGGCCCTTGTTTTCCAGGAAAAATTCTGTGTTAGTGGCGAGTACTAAGGCCAACTCCGGATGTCACTATGAAAACACACTATGGCAGCACAGCTGAGTCAATACGCCGATTGAGTTGCCCACCGCTCAAGTGTTGTTTGCGGCAGTCGAGTCTAGACAGCAGCAAATTGGATGAGGGGTGGATTGAAGACATATTCTTTGCCCATTTTGACGTAGGCTTGTGCTCTAATGTTTGCTTTATGAAAGCAAAAGTTACAGTATGTGACCCCAGTGAGGTCCACGTATTGGCGGAAAGGTCGTTCACGAATTTATCAAGTGATGCTTGTTCAACTTGGGACAATCTGAACGGCGGTCGATGTTGAGGTTTTGCATCGGACTTCATGTTGAGATCGAATTGGATAGCGCGATGCGGTGGTAAAACGTTCGGCAGTTGATCTGGAAACACATCTTGATATTTGTCCAACACTTCTTGAACGATAACTGGCACTTTGGTGTTTTGTTCGCACACAGTTGTAATCTTCATAATCCATCCAGGATCGTCTTCTTCCTTCAACGCCATGTTGTTCATACTTAGCACTTTATTGAGGCGCCAATCAATAATTGGATTGTATTGGTAAAACCAAGGTTTCCCCAACATAACGTCAAACTTCTTTGACCCCAAATCCCATTGTGTAAACTTT
>NW_020187532.1:1774543-1779658 GCF_900000015.1 Plasmopara halstedii | reverse complement strand
CCAGACCGAGCAACAGCGCGTAGCGCTAGCCATCTCAAAGCTCGGTGGTCGAGCGCAAAAATTGGCATTGACGTGCGGCACTTCAGTCGAAGCTGCGGTTCCCTCCTAGGCGAAGCTGAAATTGCAGCTCTCACGGGTGTTCTCGCTGCCTAACCAGGCATATCGCGTGCGAGCACTTTTCCTTGCCGCCCAACAAGGCAACAGGAAATTGGTGGACTTTGTTCAAGAGATGCACACTCTCATTGCCAGGATGGCAGCAGATCCCCTTCCGGAGGCGGTCACAGCAACCAAAGGCCTCCGCACTGGCGTGGCCATAATGAAAGTCTTATGTGTGCATCCGTCTTCGTTTGATGAGGCGATGAATGTGGCATTAAATTTCAAGTCGGCACGACTTGGTTGGAACGCACACTCCATCAGCCCGTCGAGCGGGCGCCCATGGATCTCAGCTATACTGAGGACGAGGGAGCAGAGCTCCGAGCTACCAGGCAGCACGCAAATATACGAAGGTGTTTTGAATGTTGAGACACCCGTCACCATCGGAGCGATTGCCCCCGGCGCAAGGCCAGTCAAGGTTCTTCGAACCACCGCCCCAATTCTTACCAATTTGGTTCGTCGCAGAGGAAACGACACCACCCAGTAGGCTCGGGGCCACCTGCTGGGAAAGAACGGAGTTCTGTTGAGTTTCAGGAAGGCATGTGTCACCGGGGTCAAGCCCCGAAGAGCTCCGTGCTCTTAAACACGGAACGTGTATGCAGGCCGGGCTTGCTGGTCGTGGAAGCAACCGTAAAAGGCTTCAAGAGGTCATGGAAGATCCTTATCGATTCCGGAGCGTCGGTCAATTATGCTCGACGCTTCACAATGGAATGAAGTCTGCTGTATGCTGAGGCTCTGAAAGTGCGGTTGAGTGACATCGTCACTGTTCGCTTAGCGACACGGACACGTGTCACGGTCTCGAAGATCCCTGTGAACCTCAGAGTCAAGTTTTTTACTTTGATAGCGTGGAACGCTGTCTAGTCTTATACTTGGTTGCAAGGTATGACCTCATCCTAGGAATGACATGATTGAAACACCATGAACCATGGATTGATTGGAGATCAACGACCTTAGACGATACACGCACGTCTCCTGGTAGTACTTTGGCTAGTCATGAACCCACCTCTGCTAGGAGACAAAAGCGCTATTGTCGAGGGCACTGGACCGAGACGGTCAACGTGCTGGCCATTAGAATTTTAGAGTTGGTAGACACCAACGGTGTATCGGACAGGAGTCCCGAGCATGGCTCGCGGGCTGATCGTGGAGTGGCACGGAACCCACTGAGCGCTGCTCAAGTTTCGGAGCAGTCGCTGCATGTCATGCGTGACACGGTCGGCCAAGAGCCGAGGCGTCTTGGGCACGGCCCTTCAGATGCGCGTGGAGTGGCACGTTATCCACTGGACAAAAACTGCGGGTTATCAGCTCTTCGTCGGATGTTGTAGATAACATCGGAGCTTTAAAGGAGCGAAAAGTGAGTGTGACACCGGACGACGCGGAGTGCGTGCTCACCCTGGTCTCACCGAGACATAGAATCTCTGTACAGAGGCGACGGCGACGCCGTATGCTGGCTGCAAGACGCCGGGCGTCGACCCTGAACCAGGGTGTGTCCACCATAGACGATGGCGCACAATTACACACCCTCGTCAAAGGTATGACGGGGGGGAAGACGGCGACGCCCGCCTCGAGGCTACGCCTGCAGTATATGCTCTTTTTGAGCTGAACGGGATGTCCCTTGAAAGGTTCGACAGTGCCTTCAAGACAGGCGATTTGGCCGAAGTGGTCATTCTACGACCAGACGAGGAGATAAAGTCATCATCGCTTCTGGATGAAGCTGTCTTGGAGAACACCAGGAGAGTGCTGAACGCAGGTAGTGGATCGTCAATCCTACGAAATCCATTGGATCCGTACTATCCTTTGGTAAAGGAAATCCAAGACGTCGTCTCCAAAGACCCGCCTTCGGTCCTACCTACGGACCGAGGTGTGCGTCATGAGATCAACCTGGTTCCGGAACCAAATACTGCGTAACAAGCCCCTGCCCATGGAGCAGTGCGACGTCATTGACGCACTTTTTTCGTGCGAAGCACGACACAGGGATGGTATGTGAGAGAAAGTCTCCCCATTCGACACCCACGTTTTGTAATCGGAAACCGAACGGCAAGTGGCGTATCGTTCATGCTTACAATAAGC
Organism: Plasmopara halstedii; assembly: GCF_900000015.1. Lineage (NCBI taxonomy): Eukaryota > Oomycota > Peronosporomycetes > Peronosporales > Peronosporaceae > Plasmopara > Plasmopara halstedii. The sequence continues at coordinate 1,777,438 of NW_020187532.1, read as the reverse complement.
TCTACGCTGCCACCATTCCGGCACAGACGCCGATTCCTAGAAAGGATGTTCTTAAGAACACCATGGTGGGATGTACGAAGTACAGTGACTCGACTTGGTCGGTGGGTATTACCAATTGCTCATAAGAGCGAGTGATATTCCGCTAACAGCGGTGAGCACTCCGAGCGGCATGCTCTGGGATTGGCTGGTGATGCCCCAAGGGCTGTCAAACGCACCAGCAACATTTAATCGTCTTGTGACGCAGTTGTCCAGGCCCCGCAGGGCGTATGCACAGACATACTTTGACGACATTTTCGTTCACAATTGTGCGGAGCACGGGAGGACGGATGAGGAGAACCACATCGTCCATCCAAGAGCGGCGCTCGAGTGCATGCGCACTAACAAACTGTACGCAAATGCAGACAAGTGCATCTTTGGTGCAGAAGAGATTCCATTTTTTAAGTGCTTCATTGGAAAGCGTGGCCTTCGAGCGTATCCCGCTAAGGTCAAGACCATTGTAGACTGGCCGGTTTCAAAGAATCAGACGGACTTGCGTAAGTGCTTGGTCTCGCCAATTACTTGCACAAGTACAGCGTAAATTTCGCAGAAATGGCCCGACCATTATCCAATCTCCTTAATAAGGATGCGGAATGGTGTTGGAACACCGAACTTCAGGAGGCTTTTGACGAGGTCAAAGACAGCCTCCTGTATGCACCAATTTTGGCGCTGCCAGACCCTGATCGTCCCTTCAGCGTCATCTGTGACGCTTCGGACTTTGACATCTGCTGTGCATTGCTGCAAGCAGACGCCGAGGGGCGAGATCGGGTGATCGCGTTCGGATCTCGACAGCTCAAAGCTGCAGAGAAGAGCTACCCAGTTCATGACAAGGAGCTACCTGCGATTGAGTATGCACTTGTCAAGTTCAAAGTTCATCTGCTCGGCTTGAAGCCGTTTGTGATCTATACAGATCATGCGTCACTACGTATGCAACTTAGTCGCCCCATCTCTCGAAGTGGATGGCTAGATGGCTATCCTTCTTTGCAGAAAATATCTTCGAGGTGAAGTATAAGCCGGGAAATCAGAATGCTTTGGCTGATGCGTTGTCACGCAGACCAGACTATGTGCTTGCTCATGTTACAACTGTAACTTCGTCTGTGACGGATATGATCCGCATCGCATACGCGGGTGTATACGTTGCTACGGGTTCTCGGGAGCAAAGGGTTCGGAGACTCGGACAAGAAATTGTCACCAAGATTGCGTGCACCATTGCCCCGATATTTGTTGAATATCGGCTTGCTATATTACCGCACCGATTCATCGGATACACCACGAATTGGGGTTCCTCATGATGAGGATTTGAAATATCGCATCATCTACGAGGCTCATGACATGCCACTCGGTGGTCATCTCGGTCGTGAGAAAAAGCTCAACTCTGTGAGTCACCACTATTGGTGGGCCAAGCTGTACAGATGGACGAGCACCTATGTGTGCACCTTTGAAACGTGTCAACGGGTAAAGCCCTCTCCAAATACGGCTGCGCCGCTGGCCAGCTAACCGATACCCACTGGGTGCTGGCAGTACATGAGTTTGGACTTTGCGTTTGACCTGCCGAAATATTCGGCGGGCAACACGGGGGTCGTGGTATTCGTTGACCGTTTGAGCAAGATGGATCATTTTGCGGCGGTGCCAGGCACCATCGACGGAGTCGGTACAGCAACGCTGTTTGTAGATCGTGTTTTTCTTACAACACGAACTCTCAGAGTCGATTGTCTCTGATAGAGACCCCGTTACACGGGGAAATTTTGGTCGACTATCTTCAAGATGCTAGACACCAAGTTTGATATGTCGACGGCGGATTAGTCGCAGACCAATGGTCAAACCAAAAGGGTGCCGCGTCATCAAAGACGTTCCTCGTAGCGTTTGCGCTGAGAAGCCGAGGCGCTGGAGCGCCATGTTGCCACTCGTAGAGTTTGCACTGATCAATACAGTGCATTCGTCTACCGGCTACGCGCTGTTCTACGTGAACGGGCTGATCCACCCTCGCGTTCCGCTGACGCCGCCATCCAATGGCTCAGGGCTTGGTGGGGGAGGAATAGCCGAACGTCTAGCTGATGTCAGCGTCCTCACAATCCGCAACAAAGTCGATGACTTTTTGTCTACCAGACTGAGTGTCCAACGACACGTTCGCGACGCGATGGCTGAGAGCCAAGACCCGCAGAGAGAATATGCGGATGAAAAAGGAAGAGGCATCGTGGAAAGCTTTAGGTTCGAGGACATGGTTTTGTTAGATTCTAAAAATCTGCCCACACATGCAGCCTCTGCTATCATCAGGTCAAAGCTTCGTTCACGTTTTATTGGACCGTTTAAGTTTGTGGTCAAGCGGGGCCTAGCGTATACGCTAAAGCCTCCCAAACGGATGCGCACCCACCCGGTGTTTTACGTGGGTTTCTTAAGCCGTATCGGGATCCAGCGCATGTGAACGCGGAATCTTTGGCGCCGGAGCGTATCCCACGGGCCCTCGGCCACCCAGAAACTGGACCAGCAACTGTTTCTGAGCACGGAGTGCAACAACCTCCATCTCCAATGGAGCCAAGCACTTCATAGTTGCCTGAAGCGACGCAATCGCCTGCTCCACAGCTAGAAGTCACTCCGACAGAGCGCGGTAGTCCTCAAGGCGAGACAGCCGGCGTACAACGCGCTCCAAATGATCAAGAGCGTCCGCACAGCAATTTGCTACTTTAGCATACGCTCAGCAGAGCTTCGATCACAAGAAATCTCATCCTCAAGGACTCGAAGAGCATCGCGAGTCACCGGATGGCGGTCGACCCGGTCGTCACCGCCCACCAACGTCTCTTCTCGATGAGAACGGTGACGTCCAATATCACGTGGAACGTCTAGTGAGACGACTGTCACCAG
>NW_020187532.1:1770431-1770549 GCF_900000015.1 Plasmopara halstedii | reverse complement strand
AATACAATGTCGTTACATACGCTGCGTGACAAGTGAAGAGCAGACTGACGTGTAAACATGCAGCCTTGTATTGCACTCCTACAGTTTAGATGAAGACAACCTGTCATTACACTGACAG
>NW_020187532.1:1768930-1770421 GCF_900000015.1 Plasmopara halstedii | reverse complement strand
TCAGCGCAGACGCTGCGAAGAACGTCTTCGATGACGCGATTCACCCTTTCGGTTTGACATTCGGTCTGCAGATGATCCGCTGTCGACATATCCGACTTGGTGCCAAGCACCTTGACCAAAATTTTCCCGTGAAACGGGGTTTCTATCTGAGACAATCGACTCAGGGAGTCCGTGTTGACGGAAAACACGATCCAAGAACAGCGTTGCGGTACCGACTCCGTCGATGGTGTCTGGCACCGCCGCCAGATAAGCCATCTTGCTCAACCGGTCGACGAATACCACGACACCCGTATTGCCCGCCGAATCTTTCGGCAGGCCAAACACAAGGTCCAAACTCATGTACTGCCAGCACCCAGTGGGTACCGGTAAGCTGACCAGCGGCGCAGCCGCGTTTGGAGCGGGTTTTACCCGCTGACACATCTCATACGTGCGCACATAAATGCTCGTCCATTTGTACTACTTGGGCCACCAACAATGGTGACAGAGTTGTACGTTTTCTCACGAACAAGATGACCACTAAGAGGCGTATCGTGAGCCTCATAGAGGATGCGGTATTTCAAATCAATATCATGAGGAACCACAATTCGTGGTGTATCCGCTGAATCGGTGCTATGATATAGGAATTCAACGAATATCGATGCAATCGTGCATGCCATCTTGATGACAATTCTGTTGTCTGAGTTTCCAAACTCCGTTATCCCTAAAGCCCGTAGCAACGCTACACACATCTCATCACCCGCATACACGGTGCGGATCAATCCGTCACAGACGACGCTACAGTTGTAACATGAGCAAGATCATAGTCTGGTCTGCGTGATAGAGCATCAACCAAAGCATTCTGCTTTCCCGGCTTATACTTTACTTCAAAGTTATATTCCGCAAAGAAGCATAGCTATCTAGCCATCCTCTGCGAATGGTGGGGGGACTGAGTCGCAGTGCGTAGTGATGCATGATTAGTATGGATCACAAACGGCTTGGAGCCGAGGAGGTGGACCCTGAACTTGATAAGTGCATACTTCATCGCAAGCAGATCCTTGTCATGAACTGGGTAGTTCTATTCTACAGCTTTGAGCTGTCGAGATTTGAACGCGATCACCCGATCTCGCCCCTCAGCGTCTGCTTGCAGCAGTGCACATCAAATGGCAAAGTTCGAAGCGTCACAGACGGCGCTAAAAGGACGATTGGGGTCTGGCAGCGCCAGTATCGGTGCATGCAGGAGGCTACCTTTGACCCCTTCAAAGGCCTCCTGATGTTCGGTGGTCCAACACCATTTCGTATCCTTTTTAAGGAAATTGGATAATGGTCGGGCCATTTCGATGTAACTTACGCTATACTTGTGCAAGTAGCTGGCGAGACCAAGCCACTTAACCAAGTTCTTCTGGTTCGTTGGAACCGGCCAGTCTACAATGGCCTTGATCTTAGCGGGATCCGCTCGAAGGCCACACTTCCCAATGAAGCACCCTAAGAACGGAATCTCTTCTGCGACAAAGA
>NW_020187532.1:1768701-1768920 GCF_900000015.1 Plasmopara halstedii | reverse complement strand
AACCTTGAAAGTTCCGATCAACCGTGGACGGATTATTGTCTTAAAGACAGCAGAAATTACTTGGGTAGAAAGGTTCGTAGCATTCAATAAAACCAGGTTTTTGACCTCAATGTTTTTTACATTTCCTTGACCTCTTTCTTCTGCGTCTTGGCTTTCAGCCATCGCATCACGAACGTGTCGTAGGACACTCAGTCTGGTTGACAGGAAGTCATCAAAATC
>NW_020187532.1:1767960-1768336 GCF_900000015.1 Plasmopara halstedii | reverse complement strand
AGATGGCTAGCGCTACGCGCTGTTGCTCGGTCTAGAGCATGGCGGATGCGATGGCCATATCGACCTCTCTCACCCAGAGCAGGAAATTCTCTCCATCCTTCCTCTCAAATATCTTAACGCTCACCATGAACGGCTTAGGTCGGGGGAAATCATCCGTTACCGACGGTGGCGTCAAAGACGCAAATGAAGCAGACATCTTATGGTGCAGGTGCTCTAGCAGCGCGTTTTCGCAACTCGAAAACGCCTCTAGATGCGCACCGATTGCCTCGGGACCTTGCGCTAATAGACGTTGCACGCCCTCAGGGCCAAGCAAGGACATCAGCTTGTTAAGCCCAACCTACGTGCCCTGGAGCAAAGAGGAAAATTCTTCAATCCA
>NW_020187532.1:1767657-1767950 GCF_900000015.1 Plasmopara halstedii | reverse complement strand
ATCCGGAACAAGATCCCTGACGCCAAGAACGCCGACGCACGTAACGTGATCCACCACACTTCGGAGCATTTATTACAACGAGTGGAACAAATTGAAGAGTTAACCGGAGCTAGTTGGGACCACGGGCTACAGTTGTATAAGATCACGCGCCAAGACAAAGAATCTAAGCGCAAGAAGAAGAAAGTAACGACCCAAGAAACCCAAGAACAGTGGAAAAAAAGCGTTTAAAGCTAAACACATTTGTCGTTGTTGCTATAATCCATTAAATGGAGCAAGCTATGGAACAAGCATTT
>NW_020187532.1:1767400-1767647 GCF_900000015.1 Plasmopara halstedii | reverse complement strand
ATCGTAGAAGCGTTGGTCGAGAAACTCGATGATCGCGTCGTCGACCGAAGCCTGTCTGGACGGGATGCCGAGATACCTGACTGTCTCCGAGCGGTCGAGCACATTAACGCCAGGAAGCATGGAGCAGTCTTGGTTCCGATTAAGCGTCAACAGTACCGACTTGGACAGGTTGAGCTTCGCGCTGGAGCCTCTGCAGTTGTCCTCCACGATCTCAAGTTGCGCCTGCAGGTTCGCGACCGAACTCGCT
>NW_020187532.1:1765597-1767390 GCF_900000015.1 Plasmopara halstedii | reverse complement strand
GTGATTTTTAACGAGACGAAGATCAAAAAAGGATAAAAACGCACGAAAAGTTTACATTCAATCAAATTTGATGCTGTGATACAATCTCTTGCTTGTTTCTCTCTACATTAGTCGCCGTCCTTTGATCGTGACAGCACGACTAGTATCCAATGCATTGGTAGTATCAACAAGATGAGGTTCTACACTGTCAACCATAACGAGATCAGTTGAGGATGCGAGTTTAGGCTCCTCTTGAAAAAATGGATGTTGTAGGTAGTATCAACAAGATGAGGTTCTACACTGTCAACCATAACGAGATCAGTTGAGGATGCGAATTTAGGCTCCTCTTGAAAAAATGGATGTTGTAGGGCCGTTTTCGCAGAAATCCTTTCTTTGGATTTAATTCCGGCATCTACGATAACAAATCCACACCAGCAGCCGATAGCATTGAAAACTGCTCCACAAGTGGTAATGGATTTGTATCTTGAAATCGCAGATAAAATGGCATGATGCAAGAGAAAGCAAATATTTTACTCAATTGATCGATGTCTGAGGATTCGTCCGCTAGTGGTCGTCGAAGTAACATTTCAGCAAAGATACACCCAACAGACAACATGTCAACTTCGAAACCATATTCATCTTCAGAAAATCTCAGGCGCACGATACGCTCTTGTCACAACATGTACTGATCTCTTTTGCTTCTTATCATCATTTGCAATCTTTTCTTCATCAATCTTTCCATTCTCGTCATGTGTCGTTATGAACGTAACCATACCAAAATCAGTAATCTTGGCACAACTTTGTGTCATTGATAGTAACAAGTTATTTCGCTTGAGATCGCAATGTAATATACCCAAGTATGCAATTGATGTCAAACATCGGGACACTCTCTCAGCTCCAATTAATACCTCAAGATCACGATTCATATACTCAAGTACCAAGTAAAGTTTATCATCACGCTTGTCAACGTCTAGAAGCTACTAATTGTGACGTCCATACGACAGCAAATCAAGTCAGACCCAGCTTATGGTATTATAATGCCGTATGCACACGCACCTGTACCACATGTTTAGTCCCTTGGCACTTGATAAGAATATTCGCTTCGTAACGTCTTGTCTTCTGTAGTCCAGAAATCTCTTTTATAGCAACACGTCCTCGACTTTTACGATGGTATTCAATCTATACTGTACAACACGTGCCACGTCCTATCTCTGTGTGCTTTTTCGTAAGCACCCACTTGTTTCCATCCATCCGGCGCTTCATCTTTCTGTGCCTATTTTTAATGTCACTAAAAGCATCTTTTTATCCAATTAAATACAGTTTGGGATGAGGAAGGGGGTAGCGACAGAACAGCGATTTAAGGTCTTTGGCCAGTTACGAGTGTGTTGGCGACGATTTCGTTTAGTGACGCTGGCCTTTGCGTCTGAGTATGCTGTCGCGGTTTAATATCCGTCGCTCTATAAAGAGTGAGAAACAGAGCAGTAAGAGGGAAAGAGAGGAAACACGGTGACATTTTTGACCATTTTTAATCGCTTTTGGTCATCGACATAGAGTCAAAGACGCTTCGAACGACGCACTTGATCCTACACTTATACACAATCACACACACACAGTCAATGCATATGAAGAAGACAACAAAGTGCGTGCGGTGGTCGACAGTCACGATATACGAATTCGGCGTGGCACTTGGCGGTAGTGCTGTGCCTCGCCGTGGTGGCCCTGCAGTTGGGTTAGCATGCACGCCTCAGCACGTGTGGAGCACAACGTTAGACAAAGTGCGGCACTATGGGGATCTCGCACTCACTCGACCAGGA
>NW_020187532.1:1765502-1765587 GCF_900000015.1 Plasmopara halstedii | reverse complement strand
CATCATTGGATGTGGCTTCATCGGTGGCTTGGGTGTCCACACAGCACGGAGAAGTGCAAATCGCGGGATATTCGGTAGCAAGCAT
>NW_020187532.1:1765370-1765492 GCF_900000015.1 Plasmopara halstedii | reverse complement strand
CGAGAGGCTCGATCGTCAAGACGAAGAGCAGCGCAGACGGCGGATCGCCTTGCTTCACACCTCGCGTCGGATGCAGTGCGGGCAGGGGGTTCCGGTTGATCAGAAGATGCGCTTGTGGACTT
>NW_020187532.1:1764920-1765257 GCF_900000015.1 Plasmopara halstedii | reverse complement strand
ACAAGTTGCGACGCGCCAAGTCGAGTCACGATCTGTGTTGCTTCCTTATACAGCCTCCACAGCCACTTTGCCTGCAGACCAGGCGTCAACCTAGCGAGAGTGTAGTCGATATGTCGTTCCACGAAGTCTTGCTGCATCGGCCACGCGCTAGCTCCGCGCATAAAGTCTGCAAGCGATCTAAGCACGAAGACTCTGGACACATGCAGCCGGAAACTTCGTTGTGGTTCAGGCACCATGCCGATGCACCGACGGTGTGCTGAACTGGTGTGCGTCCGTGGAGTCTGTTCGAAGTGCAGTTTGGCGTCCGAGTGGAACCAGATCGGCTGTCGGAGACCGT
>NW_020187532.1:1764833-1764910 GCF_900000015.1 Plasmopara halstedii | reverse complement strand
AAATTTCAGCAAAGGTGGAGCAATGCCGACAGTGAAAGAGAGGATGATCCTTTCAATGCATACGAACTATCCAAGCT
>NW_020187532.1:1764468-1764823 GCF_900000015.1 Plasmopara halstedii | reverse complement strand
GGATCCCGCTAAGGTCAAGGCCATTGTAGACTGGCCGGTTCCAAAGAACCAGAAGGACATACGTAAGTGGCTTGGTCTACCCAACCATTTGCGCAAGTACAGCGTAAACTACGCAGAAATGACCCGACCGTTATCCAATCTCCTTAAAAATGATACCAAATAGTGTTGGAACACCGAACATCAGAAGGTTTTTGACGGGGTCAAAGACAGCCTCCTGCATGCACCAATACTGGCGCTGCCGGACCCTGATCGTCCTTTCAGCGTCTTCTGTGACGCTTTGGACTTTGCCATCGGCTGTGTATGCTGCAAGTAGACGCCGAGGTGCGAAATCGGGTGATCGCGTTCGAATTTCGAT
>NW_020187532.1:1763805-1764458 GCF_900000015.1 Plasmopara halstedii | reverse complement strand
CCAATTCCTACCAGTCTGGTTCGTCGCGGGGAAACGACACCACCCAGTAGGCGCGGGGTGACGTACGGGGAAGAACTGAGTTCTGTTGAGCCTCAGGGAAGCTTAGGTAAGCAGGGCCCAGCCCCGAAAAGCTTCGTGCTCTTGAAGACGGAACATGAATGCAAGCCGGGCTTGCTGGTCGTGGAGGCGATCGTAAAGAGCTTCGAGAAGCCATGAAAGATTCACGTCGATTTCGAAGAGTCGTCGAGCAATTATGCTTGACGCTCCACGATGGAAGGAAGTCAGCTGTATGCTAAGCGCAGTTGTGTGATATCGTCACTGTTCGTCTAGCGACGGGGACACGTGTCTCGGTCCCGAAGGTCCTTGTGGACCTCAAAGTTAAGCTCCTTGACTTTGATAGCTTGAAACGCTGTCTAGTCTTAGTCTTGGATGCAAAGTATGACCTCATCATAGGAATGACATGGTTGGAACACCATGAGCCTTGGATTGATTGGAGGTTAAGGACCTTGGGCTTTACGCGCACGTCTCCTGGTGGAGCTTTGGCGAGTCTTGAACCCAACTTTGTTGTCAAATGCGCTATTGGCGAGAGCATTGGACCGAGACGGTCAACGTGTTAGACATTGGAATGTCCGAGTTGGGAGACACCAACGGTG
>NW_020187532.1:1763164-1763795 GCF_900000015.1 Plasmopara halstedii | reverse complement strand
GGCCATCGCATCCGCCATGCTCCAGACCGAGCAACAGCGCGTAGCGCTAGCCATCTCATAGCTCGGTGGTCGAGCGCAAGAATGGGCACTGACGTGCGGTACTTCGGTCGGAGCTGTGTTATTCTCCTGGGTGGAGATGAAATTGTAGCGCTCACGAGTGTTCTCGCCGCCTAATCAGGCATATCGCGTGCGATCGCGATTCCTTGTTACCCTGTCAAGCGGCAAGGAATTGTTGACTTTGTGAAAGAGATGCGATTTCTCATGGCCGGGATGGCAGCAGATCTCCCCTGGAGGCAGTCACAGTGACCCTGTTTATGGAAGGCCTCCGCACTGGCATGGCCAGAATGGAGGTCTTCCGTGTGCATCCGTTTTCATTTAAAGAGGCGGTGAATGTGGCATTGAATACCGAATTCAATTTTAAGTCGGCACGACTTGGTTAAGATGCACACTCCATAACTCGTCGAGTGGGCCTGTGCCCATCGATCTCAGCTATACTGAGGACCAGGGAGCAAAGCTCTGAGCTACCGGGCAGCACACAAACATTCGACGGTGTTTTGTCTGTAGAGACACCCGTCACCTTCGGAGCGGTTGCCTCCTGCACAAGGCGCGTCAAGGTTCTTTGAACCATCGT
>NW_020187532.1:1762493-1763154 GCF_900000015.1 Plasmopara halstedii | reverse complement strand
TCTCCCGTCATACCGTTGACGAGGGTGTATAACTGTGCACCATCGTCTACGGTAGACAAAACCTGGATCAGGGTCGACGCATGGTGTCTTGCCGCCAGCATACGGCGTTGCCGTCGCCTCTGTACAGAGGGTCTTGGTGAGACCAGAATGAACACGCACTCCGCGTCGTCCGGTGTCACCTTCACTTTCCGCTCCTTTGGAGCTTCGATGTTATCTACAACATCCGACGAAGAACTGCTAACCCCGCAGTCTTCGTCCAGTGGATAATGTGCCACTCCATGCGCATCTGAAGGGCTGCGCCCAAGATGCATCGGACTCTGTCCGACCACGCCATCAATGGCATGCAGCGACTGTATCGCAACGAGAGCAGCGCACAGTGGTTTTCGTGCCACTTCACGTGCATCACGGGGTCTCGCCCTCGATGCCTCAGCCCTTGGCTGACCATGTCACGCATGACATGCAGCGACTGATTCGATACTCGAGGAATGCTCAGTGGTTTACGTGCCACTTCACGTGCATCACGGGGGTCTCGCCCTCGATTGCTCGACCCTCGGCCGACCACGTCGCGCATGACATGCAGCGACTGCTCCGGATCTTGAGCAGCGCTCAGAGAGTTACGTGCCACTCCAAGATCAGCCCGCGAGCCAGGCTTGGGACTCCC
>NW_020187532.1:1754538-1762483 GCF_900000015.1 Plasmopara halstedii | reverse complement strand
CATGAGCGGCTTAGGGCGGGGAAAATCATCCGTCACTGACGGTGGCGTCATAGACGCAGATGATGCAGACAATCTTCTGCTGCAGGTGCTCTAGAAGCGCGTTTTCGTAATTTGAAGACACCTCTAGACGCGCACCGATTGCCTCGGGACCTTACGCCAAGCAAGGACATCAGCTTTTAAGCCCGTTTTGCATGCCCTGGGGCAAAGAGGAAAATTGCTCTATTCTCACCGAGGATCAGTCGTAACGACTCAGGTGTAAATTGACTACAAGTGCTACCAAGTGCAGCTGGGTTGTCGTAGTTTTGCGCTTAGAGGAAGCGCAAGTTAGGTCGCCATCCTTTCATACTTAGAACAAGTACGAATTTAGCGGATCGCAATCCGCTTACTCCAACAGTAATTACAAAATTTAACCCAAAGCTAACTAACCCTTCCGTCTAAATTTAAAATCTGAGTTTTTTATTTTAATTTGCGGCAAAGCCGCCTAATTTTAAATGCATAGATTTTCCTGAATATGTATAGTAAAATCTAAATACATGCATAACTACTGGCTATCCAGCGCAGTCACACCATACCTATCTCGTGTGACACACACCCCTGTTACCAGGATATATGTAACCCCGTTACAAAAAGTCTTCGCTCGCCCTGCCACTTTGTCTTCATGCCACAACATATTTCTAATAACTACGTCAACCATCAATATTGTGACGAGGAAAGATATCGCTTTCAGATATATTCTCAAGGTAATAGCAAGTGTCTTGAGAAAACACTGAAGTAATTCAGGTGGCAGATTTTCCTCCCATCGACGCTTACGATGGTGCTGCGTATAATTGTCACTTCTAAAAGGCGAGGCTTCAACTGTCCACGATGTTGACAAATTCCTGGTAGCACCTTAGCGATCAAAACATATACAGATCTGACAGCTGGCGGCGACGACTTGGGACGACTGCAGGTCAAAGGCGGTCAAGCGACCATTTTGACCGAGTTGGAAACCAAATACGGATTATATGGACTGTATGTATTTTGAAAGATTACATCAACGATTTGCCTGTCTAGTTGGAATCAATTATTCAACAAAGTGTTGAGGTCAGTTTTCGATAAGATTTTTTCGAGTATTTTTCTTTTGATAAACTGATCGTGTACCATTAACAACATTGAAGTTGTGCAGGAGGATACTCACCTATGACATGACGTAGACAGATATACCAAAGCCGCTTTCAATCACTTTAAAGGCAGATGGGCAGTTCGGTTATTTTAAAGACTTTACCTCAAATGCATTCCTGATACGCGAAATAGATTAATCACCTATTCTAATACTACTTAAGCCTTGACGACTTGCTTTCGACGATGGCGCATAACGAAGGCACCTGAGCTACCTAGTAGCACACCCAACACGATAGCAACGATAAGCACCGGAACCATCGAATCGAGTAGTGACACGACCGATTTGTAATTGTCCACCAGGGAGTCCGATATGGTGGATCCCTCCTCTCCCCAATATATAGGAATCAGTACTTCCGTCTCTAGCTTTGGGTGCAGAACGTCACTCATGGCAAGCAAGTTGTCGCTGGCGGATGGTGATATAGCGTACGATGCCATTAAGCGCTTAAGAGCGCGCATGGTCTTGCCCGTACCAGCCTCCATGTCAAGGAACGTCTCGTATTTGGACGAGTATCTGGTCTCAAGTTTGCCGGCACTATCATATAGCGTATCTTGACTCACTTCGACACCATCGTTCATTGTAATTTGCACATTCGTCGTCAGCGACTCATCGCCGTACAAGAACATTGGGAACGACAAATAGGCAAGGAATCCGGCAATAAACGCCATACTCTGCACACCGTCGATGGGATAGCCTGTGCCCATGTCAGCATTTGTAGCAGTCATTGATAGTAAGCTGGTAGACGGTCGGAAGCGGTGCAACGTAATGTCTTTATACTTGACCTTCTCATGTTGATTTATAATAGACACATTTTGACGTCCTTGGCCCATATAGAAATTAAAACTGGTAAGAGGAATGTCGTCCTCGAAACCGGAAATGCTGACGCCGCCTGGAGCGATACTAGTGCCGTCGTTTCCAAAAACAGGGTTGCATGTCATGTTTGACGTCGGAGCTGCACAGTTACCGTAGGAAGAGAAGGCGATCAATTCCGACAGTGTCGGATTTCGACGTTCGCCTAAGTCAACCCACAAGGCGCTGGTCTTGTAGCCATCAAACTGTTCAAACTCGTTGATGTAGTCTCTGTCATCGCAGCCCGTGCGCTGTATGTATGTGCCTAGAATTGATGCATTGGGAGCTTTCTGCGAGTAGTCACGGCCACTTGACTCAACAAGTCCCGGAAGTGGTGCAGCGCACAGACCCACCGTATTGCAAAGCTGGCATGTACTCGCAACAAAGTCAGTAGCTTCTTCGTCACCATATGCAGAGGCGTAAGTGGCCGCAATGGTCGCACATGTTTCATCATTGATGGATACAACATATGCACCACGAGCACATCGATTGCACTCGCCCCAAATCGAAAGACAATCGGGATTGGTACTGGTACCACATGCGGCACATTGCTCGTTAAACCCCCCTTTAACAGCGCACCTATTGACGTAGTTGGCGCCAAGACCCAAACCAGCGAGTAGACTGGGATATCCACCTGCCCACTGCGAGATTGAGCGTTTAGCAAAGAGACCGTTGTAAGCGAATCCCGAGAGGTTCATGTTGGCAATAGCAGTCGGTCCAGTGACCAGAAATGTCAGTACAGCGCTATTATTGGTTACCGTTTGCATGGCCTTTGGGTCCAATGAGTTTAAACCGTTGACCCAGCGCATCATCTGCTGGCCATGCTTGGCCACCAAGCTCCTAGCTGTGGTCGTGTTGCCTCTGGCAAACGATCCAAGTGCTAAGCGCATAAGAAAAGATCGTTCTCCACCAGCAGCTGCGATAACACTCATGTATCCCATGTCCAAAGCTACAGCTTTGTCGCTGGTGGAGCATCCTTTGCAGCTCAGGGACGGCTCGTAAGTGTGGTATGTGTATTTTTTGTAAGAAACACGGTTGTTGTCATCAAAAAATCTTACGTCGACTTTAATTTCGCGACGGCGATATGCGTATGGACCCATTTCGCGCACATTGAGAGTGTCGGCGTCTCCGGCAAGATATGATTCGGCATTAGTTGCATTCATCATGTATAGTCTGAAGTAGTATGGCGTGCAGTCTTCACAATCGCCGTAAGGGTCAATGTAGTTCTCGTCTTCTCCATCTGACGGTTTACAAGTCACGACGCCGTCCTTGACGGCATTATCAATTACAGCCGGTAGGATTGTGTCGTAAAACAAACCAATCACTGCAAGGATGGCACCCATCAGGATGAGCCCCAAACCGAGAGAGCAACACAGACAGCGACGCTGGGGACGGACGGTGTCCCTCTCTAAGTATTCGGTCTCCAAGGAGGTAGCCATGAGATTATTGAATCCGGCAAACAAATTCAAGACTGATCTGCTTTCTGGGAATGCGGGAGACTCCGTGATTTGTACATGGTTGGATGTCTTCTGAGCCTACATATGGAACGTGCCTTCACATGTGAATATTAAAATTGTTATTTTGTCAACATGAACATTTTATGTACATTACACATCTTTAGATCAGCATCATAGTATGATAGTTTTCATATGAATGACTTTTAGACTGGATATATTTTTGAAAAATTGAATTGTCACAATATCGAATTCGCTTCATCATTTTTGCCGGGTTCTCAATCAAATTTTCTACATATTTTAATCATTCAGAAAAATTTTAAATTTAACATTTTTTAAGCTATCGGGGAAAATCAGTTGTAACTCATCGAATGATTGACTCGGTCGATGCATTCAATATAGCGACTTGCTTATCACATGACGAGAAATTAATGTTCTGCTTGCAATTAATTAAGAAGCTTACTAAGTTGCCTTCGCCTCGTATCGTGTCCAAGAAAAGCTGTGAGCCTAATTTGACATGCTTTAGATTTTGTGGAAATGCGGTCTGTGGAGCGTTCATAAACCAACATGTATTTTTACTTCTACAATTCTCTTATATCGTTTCTCAAATGTCCAATTTCATCTTAGAAGGTACAAAGTCACCACTTATCAAACCAATTTCCGAAACATTTATTTTTTTAAAGGAAGCAAACGGCAGAGACAAAACGACGAAGCAAACAGAGATCTTAAAGCGACCAACAATAGCCCAGCCGCCCGACTTAGGGCTCAGCAACAGTGCTACTAACCAGCAGGAGCGCCGCCACGACCAACTGCTAGGCAGCACCCAGCGCCTTCTCAACGAACTCGTAATTAGCCATACCTAGACATTACATAAATAGTGGTACGCATTTGACGTGCGTTGTCGATACAAATAACAAAGGAATATAGTACGACCGATCTCACATGCTCGTTTGACATCATCCAATGATGTCACGAATGTCCTCTGTACTGATGAGTACTGATGAGTACAGAATGATGGCTCCTACTTGGTAATCTACACTGGTGATTAGGCCGACGTGTCTCAAGCGAGTGGTGGAGGCCATTCGCGTTGCGTGAAAAGCTCCACGAAGACTTCAAGACCAAGTCTTTCAAACTTTTCCTGTGTGCAAAATCAGTGTACTCAAAGTTATACATATCAGACTCAAAAGTTCATTAGGGATATACATATAACCTCTGGAGCCGTAGTGGATTTGTCCATGCAGCTTTAGAAACCATAATCTCTTTTCAATACAGTTTCACTTTGACCGCATTACTGTCAAGTCTTCCTCCTCAACACAAACGTGCGTATCGCTCTCTCAAAAGTTTTTTACATCTGATAGAACTTTGTAGTATTTTCAACGACCAAGTTAAGACTAAGTTTTGTCCTCTTGTGTAGCTTGCGCGGGAACTTAGAAGCCGATGGCCCGGTGCCAAAAGATAGTAAAACTGCTCAATGAGCATTTCCCTCATTAAGTTCACCATGCGTGGGCAGCTCTCGAGCGTATGCGTGAAGGTTTTGGTCAGGCGGCTAGCTGAGATCAGCGTCACAGGATAGGAATGCGGCTGCGAGCTTCATGCATCACGATATCATGAGTATTCGCCGACAGCCCGCAACACTAGTCATGACACCGAAACTTCCTTCTCCGAAGCTCAGTGTATCTCGGTATCGTTGCGGAGAGAGCGGATGTTTGGCGAGATTGTGCATGGAGTTGGACGCAGAGTTTGCTACGACACAGCTCGCAGACCCATTGCAGAAAGTGGTATTTTTGACGACTAACTTTGCGGGTCGATCAAAAACCTCATTTTCGTTAACATCAACCAATGAATGTCTCAGCGTAAGTTTTGACCGTTGTGGCAGGGCCCAACGACGATCCGATTGGAGACCAGCTGCTCCGCGATTATCCAAAGACGCTAAACAAGCCTATCGAGTGTACAATGCAAGAAGTATTTACATCAAGCAACCCTAGATTAACGGCTACATCGCTTACTTAACACGACAACAAGCAGCACCGTGTGATGCTCAGAACCGTTGGACATTTCGGACTTCGATGCGACCGACAACAGATAGCCACGCAAAGACGGAAAATGTTGCTGCTGCGGCGGCAAGCCCGCTCATACCACGAGGGATTCCAAGGTGTTATTGCTTAGCCAGCAACTGACACATATTTTGCGATCAAATCGGCTGTGCACTCCAGCGCTACCATCAGTAAAAAAACGAACAATGAAAAGAAGCAAGGCTGTCTACTGGGCGAACGAAGAGTTCTGTGGCTGTCGTGGAGGCGCAGAAGTCTTGCCTCGATGTGCTAAATGCGCATAAATTCAGCGTATGACGCAAGAGCCGACCTTGATATTTCACACGATTAAAATAGACGATTTTCAGAATTTTTACCGACTCTTGTAGAAATTGGTGCATTGAACAAGTTTGTCCAAGCGGCGAGAAGGTAAGGTTTAGACTTGCCTAAGTTGAAATAATAATTTATCGGTCGCCTGGCACTCAATCTTGATGACGAGCTCGATCTGATTCTGGGAATGCTGTGGTCGAGAAGATACCATCCGAGCATTAAGTGGGAGAAGAAGATTATAGCCGTTGGCAAGCAAGTTAGCGAAGAACTTGGTGACTTCGCATCGAGTGATGTTTTTTTGTCATATGCATCTTTCTAAACTGTGTTTAAGAAAAGTAAGGCTCTCACATTCAAATTACAAGCTTGTGAAGGCCACTGGAGGTGAATTTATCAGACGTCAGAAAACTATTACTTTTGCGGTCAATAGTGATGCGATATTAGAGTGAAAGAAAGGTCTAGCCAAGAGGGACGAAGATCTACAAGCATCCTTGATTGAGACATATGAAAAGCAAAAGATGAAATGATGAATAGCGAATCATTTCAAGCAATTATGTGTCGACAACGAAGATGGTGACAGCAAAATAGTATGTCACGTACAGTTTGGAAATCTCTAAAGTCTGTTCAAAAATAATTTTTCTTGCTTTCGATAAGCAAAATACGTTTCAGCGTAGCCTGGCGAAAGGCGAAATTTTGCAAATATTTGCGATCGTCAGAGAGGCTATAGACGATTTCATCAACACGGAGGAAGTAGTAGTTGAAACTACACATTGATGAGCAGTTGTGCGGCGCTCAAAGACCAAACCCCGGACGATTTACCACAGGACGAAGGCATTCGTCACGTGATAGATGTATTTCCGGTATCAAAGTACTTCATCACAAGATAATGGCCGCAATAAAAAGAAGTCGAAGCAAAGGCTGGTCATGTACGTGAAAGCTAGTCTTTGCGCTGTAGTCCCACATACTATGTAAAGAACGCTAAGGTGGTCGGCACATTGTTCACGCTTTCAGCATATCAAATAATATGACTATACCTGCACAGATATATCTTCCATGAAAGGTCATGATGCCTCGATGAAGTGGTTGGCAGCTGAATTTAGCGCTAATGATATAATAGATCGTCTAGAACAGATAAGTAGACTGGTGTGCCTCCTATCGCAGTAAGCACCCCTTTTGATATGCAGTGGGAATGAAATGTTACGCCACAAGGTCTGAAAAACGCATCAGTGGCTTCACTGAATTGAAATCAATGTACTTCATAGATTGAGCAATTTGGTAACGACCTACTTTGACGACATTTTCGTTTACAGTAAGGCTCCGGGGAGGAAGAAAGATGTTGATGTCCACCATACACATCTTCGTCAAGTATTTAAGATATACAGAAGTAAAAAAGGTCATCTGGTTGCTTTGTTGGCATTAATGGCGTTCGAGCTGCCCCTGCGAGAGTCAAAGACATAAACGATTAGCCGATTCCTCAGAATGTAAATCAACTATGTCATTGGTTGGCAGACAAATGCACAAATATACACACAGTTATTCTGCATTGGTGAAACCGCTCATGCGTCTTTAGATTGAGTAAAAATGGCCTGAGGGGCATCAGATAGCGTCTGCAGAAGTGAAGTAGAATCATGCAAAGCTTCTGTCTTAACTCGTGTCAATGTATTTGACACAACATTAAATTTATGTCATGAGGTGTGCACTGATGGACTTCGATGATGAGACAGAAATTTCTTTTACTTTATCATTCACAGCGAATAGGTAACAATTCTATTCACGACAAAGAATATTTGACCGTGAAGTACGTTCCGAGTCTATTTGCGTGGCTAGGATCAGTTCGCTAGTTACAGTTGTTACGCATCGCTGTGGACTGCTGCAAAAATATCTAATGAATGTAAAAAAATCCTTCTTTGCAGAGCTCAGATTTGTTGTTTACTATAAACTTCACAGATCAAACAATCTTGCTCTTGTGCTGTCTAGACGTACGGATTGTGATCCGAATGAAATAAGTGACAACGCGAACGATGTGTGTCGACTCTGCGGGGACGTCAATGCGATCGCCTACGCAGAACTCAAAAGAGGTCCAGCGAGGTTGTCGTCTCTAACGATAAAAAATTCGCTTCACAGAC
>NW_020187532.1:1752511-1754528 GCF_900000015.1 Plasmopara halstedii | reverse complement strand
ATTGTAGTACCATATTTTGGTCTGCATAAGCAACATCAAACCATACTTTGTTACAAATCAGAGTGTAGTATCATTTTTTGATTTATTTGCGTTATATATTTACATGTTTTGGTATTTTTATACAAATTCGTACCATCCTTTTATACAAATTATATTATCGTACCATATTTTTATATTTTTTAGCATTGTAGTACCATATTTTGATCTGCATACAACATCAAACCATACTTTGTTACAAATCACAGTATTGTATCATTTTTTGATTTATTTGCGTCATTTATTCACATGTTTTGGTATTTTTTTGTAAATTCGTACCATACTATTATACAAATTATATTATCGTACCATATTTTTATATTTTTGTGCATTTTAGTACCATATTTTGGTCTGCAAAAGCAATATCAAACCATACTTTGTTCCGAATCACAGTATTGTATCATTTTTTGATTTATTTGCGTCATTTACTTACATGTTTTGGTATTTTATGCAAATTCGTACCATCCTTTTATTCAAATTATATCATCGTACCATATTTTTATATTTTTTAGCACTGTAGTACCATATTTTGGTCTGCATAAGCAACATCAAACCATACTTTGTTACAATTCACAGTATGGTATCATTTTTGATTTATTTGCGCTATGTATTTACATATTTTGGTATTTTTATGCAAATTCGTACCATCCTTTTTTACAAATTATATCATCGTACCGTATTTTTATATTTTATTTTAGAACCTCTCTTTCTTTTGAATCCGTCTCTTGTCAAGAAAGGAGGTCAAAAAGATCTTCAAACCTGCAATAGGTTTGCTGTGCACCTTGCACATAGAAATCATCGACGTCGACGAGTCCGTGCTGACAAACGAATGAAAGTTATATTCATACGTTCCACCCATGAGCAAAATTTAGAGTCTCCGCAAAAAATAAATTAAGGTTGCTCTGCAACTTCATTCAATATACTCTGGTCTGAAGTGATGGGTCACACAAGACGTTTCAGTCACACAATGGTGTGGCAATTCCTTACCTTTTCAGTACGTGGCTGGACTGCCAGTTGTTATACATTTTGGTTTGCAATAAAACGTCAAATGCTTATCTGCTCTAGACAATAATTTTAGGCGGTCCTGACAAACTAAGTCGCACATTTTTGAAGCGGCAACAACGTCAACCACACTAAACCTGTCGACAAGTTGTTGGCAGCTGCATTAACACGTCACGTGCTAATCTGGTCCACACGGCGTGCTACGGTGTGTCTGAACAACCAAGATACACCACATCAAAGCGGCAACAACGTCAGCTGTCTTTTAATTGTCGCGACGTTGTTTGCAGAAGAGATAAAACGTTACCTGCTTATTTGGCGCGGGAGACGAGCAACAGCGTGTCTGACACTCCAAGATACACCGCATTGAAGTAGCAAAAGCATCAGCTGCATTTATACTATCACCACATTGTTAGCAGCGTCAATAAAAAAGCGTCACCTGCTTATCTGCTCTAGTCAGCTGATTCCAACGTATCTGACAAATTAAGTCGCACGGTTCTAAAACGGCAACAACATCAGCCGCAGTAAACCTGTCGACAGGTTTTTGGCAGATGCATTAGGACGTTATGAGCTTCTCTTATTCAGATAAAGTGCTACGATGTATTTGAGCAACCAATATACACCACATCAAAGCGCCAACAACGTCAACTATCCTAAGACTGTCAGAACGTTGTTTGCAGCTCTGATAACACGTTACTTGCCTATCTGGTGCAGGAGACGTGCTACAGCTTGAGCAGCGGGGCTGCCGTAGCTTTGCGCTTTGAGGAAGCGTAAGTTAGGTCACCGACCTCTCGTTCTATACTCAGAACAAGTACGAGTTTAACGGACCGCAACCCGCTTACTCCAAGAGTAATTACAGCCTTAACCCAAGGCTAATTCACTCTTCGGTTTAAATTCAAAACTGACTTTATTTATTTGTATCTGCGGCAAAGCGGCCTAATTTTCAAGGTATTGATTTTCCTAAATACATATAATAAAATTA
>NW_020187532.1:1751868-1752501 GCF_900000015.1 Plasmopara halstedii | reverse complement strand
ATCGTAATCGTACCAGACATGCAAGAAATGTCGGCTGCATGCTAAATATTACTGACAATAGCCAATAAGGACTTCGGGATGCGACTCGTACAAGAAAAATCAAGAATTAAAATCAAGAAAATAATACCCCAGCGAAATGAAGCAATGTAATATCTTAGTCAGGGCCGAGAAGGTATAGCTGTGTAATACGATAATACATAGCAACTTTCAACTGAGCTATCGAGGCGCCAACAAGACGGCATCCCCAAATGCATAGCTTGCTGCAACATATAATTTTTTCCACGCGCAGCTGTGCGAGATTCACGGCGACATTATCACGACGCAGCGATGCCACATTACGAATAACATCCAACAGACGAGGCGGGCGTGCAGGGGCGGTGACAGGAGCTGGTGCAGCTGGGGTCACGACAGGTGGAGCCGGCACGGCATCGTCGACATCCATAATTGCTGGAGGCGCTTCCGTGGCATCCAGGGATGAATCGGTAACGGCCGGCAAATTTTCTAGCTGTTGAGGCGACTGGATTAGTGAGCTCACACTGGGTACGCGTTCAAAAACGGTACGCTGACTGGGTAAAAGATCAGACTCAGGCGTGGAGACGGGACGAGAACTGGATACATTGACGGGGTTATATA
>NW_020187532.1:1751740-1751858 GCF_900000015.1 Plasmopara halstedii | reverse complement strand
GGAGTGGCTTGTGATGCCACAGGGCCTGTCGAATGCCCCAGCGACGTTTAATCGCTTGATCACGCAGCTATTCAGGCCGCTACGTACGTTTGCGCAGACGTACTTTGACGACATCTTC
>NW_020187532.1:1751542-1751730 GCF_900000015.1 Plasmopara halstedii | reverse complement strand
GACGGTCACTGTAACCGCCTCAGGAAGGGGATCTGATGCCATCCCGGCAATGAGAGTGCGCATCTCTTGGACAAAGTACAGCAATACCTTGTTGCGATGTCGGGCGGCAAGGAAACGCGCTCGCACGCGCTATGCTTGGTTAGGCGGCGGGAACACTCGTGAGACCTGCAGTTTCAGCTCCACCCAGG
>NW_020187532.1:1751252-1751532 GCF_900000015.1 Plasmopara halstedii | reverse complement strand
GAGTGCTCACCGCACCGATCCTGTGGTGCAGTGGTACGCCGCTCACTTCAGGACCGGGGTGTCCAGGGTTCAATCCCCGGGCCGGGTAGAGTCGGGTTAGAGTGTAATGAACAAAACCCTACAGCACGTGCTTGGCATGGCTTACACGACTCCTAAAAAGGGGTGTCGTTTCTCATCATATCGGAGTGCTCACCGCTGTCAGCGGAATGTCACTCGCTCTCATGAGCAATTGGTAATATACACCTGCCAAATCGAGTGCACTATACTTCGTACACTCCAC
>NW_020187532.1:1751100-1751242 GCF_900000015.1 Plasmopara halstedii | reverse complement strand
GTCAGACAATGGTTGCGAGTACAAGAACAAAGAAATGACCAAGATCTGCCAACAGATGTAGGTTAAGCAAGAGTTTACCATCCCATACAACCCGAACAAAATGGGATGGCCGAACGTATGAATAGGACACTTACGGAGATAA
>NW_020187532.1:1746367-1746556 GCF_900000015.1 Plasmopara halstedii | reverse complement strand
GCATCTGAAGGGCCGTGCCCAAGATGCCTCGGACTCTGTCCGGCCACGCCATCAATGGTATGCAGCGACTGTTTCGCAACGAGAGCAGTGCTCAGTGGTTTTCGTGCCACTCCACGTGCATCACGGCGGCCGCGCCCTCGATGCCTCGGCCCTCTGGCTGACCATGTCACGCATGGCATGAGGCGACTG
>NW_020187532.1:1745754-1745873 GCF_900000015.1 Plasmopara halstedii | reverse complement strand
CATCTCAAAGCTCGATGGTCGAGCGCGAGAATGGGCACTGATGTGCGGCACTTCGGTCAGAGCTGCTTTTCCTTCCTGGGCAGAGCTGAAATTGCAGCTCTCACAAGTGTTCTCGCCAT
>NW_020187532.1:1745511-1745744 GCF_900000015.1 Plasmopara halstedii | reverse complement strand
CGAACGCGTTCGCGGGGGTGGTTGGAAAAGACAGTTGTAAGAAAAAAATGCACAAAGTGTGCGGGTAGCAGTCCCGCACAAACATATAAAGAAATCCTTCAGGTTATTTTTTGAGACCATATCGGTTAGCGTTCACTCTTCAAATGACATTAACCTCAAACGTTGTTTCCATCTTGTAACATATTGTGAAAAAACCTATGATAAATGTCATATTATTAACATTCTGGAAGGTT
>NW_020187532.1:1745215-1745501 GCF_900000015.1 Plasmopara halstedii | reverse complement strand
CTTACGGGTGCAATTTTGGTCATTTGTTTCGTGCCAGCAATAAAGAATGGTGTGATGTATATGTTCAAAACGCGAGATTTAAGAATGAGAAACCGATTTTCATCTGCGAGTGCAAGTAAAGAACATTGATATGAGTGTAATGAAAAATGGACTGAATCAGAAGCGGATCTGGGAGGTCGTGTTTGTGTTTTTTATGAAGCTGGCGAGATTTCGTAAGCTTGAGGGTATCAAAGCGTTGGCTGCGTCAAGATTAATTACCGGGATGGGGAAGTGAAATGAATTTTTG
>NW_020187532.1:1719559-1745205 GCF_900000015.1 Plasmopara halstedii | reverse complement strand
CACCACAGCTCCCTTGGGAGAGTGACGGGTCACTCTCATGTAACCCCGTTACAATCTTGTTGTATGAATAAACAATGACTTGAATATAATATCATAGGTCACAGATATTTAAATAGAATCATAAATAATATATATTTTCCTAGATAATCGATTATTTTGTCTTATACAACTCAAAGCAAAATCAAATAAGCTCGAAGCAAAATGTACAAACGAATGATGTGTATCATCAGAGGTAACATACATCTAGCAATCTCTTGAAGGTCGCTGGTAACTTAAGGCTGTCATTTAGTTGACATGAAGTATGATCTTTTCGTAACCGTCGTATATATTACTAAAATTAATATTATCGCATTAAAAGTCCTTCGACTTAAAATGTATTCGAACTTGCTTCACACGTGAAACGCCCGCATGCCGAGCACTTCGCCATTCAAAACCGTGTTGCGGGTCTGTCAATCTATTGAAAATAACCAGCAGACTCAAGAGCATGAGACACACTCGTTATCCCATGTCGCATCCAATGGGATCGTACTGGGTACAGGATCGCATGCTACTTATAAGCTACGTCCTGGCTCAGAGGCTGATGCTCTCCATGGGACATTAGAACGCACGTCTGGACTGGGTGTTTGGGTCTATAGTGACCATAGCAGTGAAGGAACAATTGTCAATAATGTGCATAAAATACTTCATGATGCTGTGGTGGTACACCAGGGTGACACATTAACATTGGGTCAGATAGAAATTAAATTGTGCCTTGAAAAAAATCCGACTGAAGTAGCCCCAGAAGAAGAGGAGAGTATGGAACAGAAGGAACGAGTGTCACCAGTTAGTATCAATCAAAAGATAGAAACGAGTACATCTCGTGCAGAAAGACTAGCACGACGTCGTGCGTCAACGCCATGGGGATCCACAAGCTTTTGTAAGACACTTTCGACTAAACAACAGCTTCATATTCAGACGTCAGGACTTTCATTTGTTGAATCACAATCTATTGCTACCATCGAGCCCATTGTCATTCCAGAATATACCGCATCAAATGGTTGTGGAACTCAATGGCAAGAGAAACAAAACTCCATTGCTATGACAACACTAAAAGCTGGATCACCGAAACAGCCTCGACAGTCACAATCATCTCATCGATCTCGCACGCAATTTGTTCTTGGGATCGACGTGCCACAAGTGGAAGAAAACACAGAAAAGGTGGCTTGTCCACCGCCATTGGAATACTCGAGCTCTCCTATCGTTTCACCTTCCTCTTTAATGACTCGAAAGCGACACACACTCGTTCCTTCCAATTCTGATTATGTCAATGAAATGCCACCACCTCCTTTTCTTCGGGTCACTGCACGACGTGATGATCTTCGGATTCAAGTGTCGAAAAAAATGGCGGCAGCTGCACCAATGAGTGCTGGAAAACTTGCTGTTCCGTGTGTGATTGCAAAAAATCTAGAGGTTCAGGCCCCGGCGTCGCCTGTGGCGCAAAGAGATATTAAGAAGCAACAAGAAACGCTTCAGACAATTCTAAAGCAAAAATCCAATGAAGAACAGCTTTTAAAACAGCAACAGGAAGAGTGGATGCGGATGGCATTCGAGTCTTGTGACAGCCCGGATACTATGTCTGGCGAGCGGGAGAAGCAGTCGTGTGTCAATATTGATTCGGACGAATTGGCATTCTTTTCTGTTCAGACTCCAGTGCTACTACGTACGATCTCACTCGGTATGAGTGAACAACAGACGCCACTACCGAGTCCACGCTCGTCTGCTTCTACTCGAGCCTCCCGGTCCCGTCTTAATAGTTGTGATGGAACTTTTATTGAACGTAAACGACAAGATTCGAATGGTCGACGGAAGACAACGGCTTTGGTTTTGTCGCCAAGCCTTCTTTATCAAAACGGAGTCGAATTGAGCCCATCTGTCAAGGAAAATGAATTACGCACTTCAAATGATAGCATTTCATCCTCCGCTACGACAATTACTGCATGCCACCGCCGTGTCACGAGCTCGGTACTTTTATCTTTGTTTGAGCTAAATTTTGGTAGCTCTTCAAATAATTTCTGTGTTGATTTCTGCAGCTTGTATCTGACCCCGCGAGCTCTGTAGATCTTTGTGATTTTGTAGGATACGAAGAAGATACTGAAGATTTGATTACATCGTACACAACTGCTGAGTTGTATGGCTCAGACGAGCACCTACGTCACTCACGTGAGGACTGTATTTCATTGCTTGACACTAACCGTATCGATAGATTTGGGACCTTGTCACCACCATTGTCTAGTATTTCATACGGCTTATCACCATTAAATTCGGCTGATACACGTCTCGGTTCTCCTCGTCGATGCAGTTTAAAAACTTCTGAAAACTCAATTTCGAACAATATTAACGAAAGTCAACATATTAGTGATAGCACGGAGACCAACAACGTACGTCCTAGAGATGACCAATACGACTCGCATTCTTCGCACGAATCAACTGCATTCTTAAAATCGTGCAGTCAATTTGAGCTTCGTCGACCAATTCAAGAGGGTGGAGATGACGACAACAAGGAAGGAATGATATTGCGACAGTCCAGACCTCAGTCATTTCGAAGACGTGCGTCTTTCCGTCATCACGTTTCAAAACCGTTGACAGGCACGAACAAAACGTAGTAAATCATTAAAAAGTCGAGCGCCTTATGTGAAACCACAATCATTTTTTTCTTGTTATCAAATAATCATTCCGTCAGCAACGAAGCTACTTAATTCATAGTGGTGAGTAGTTTGAAATGTTTTGACACTAAGTGTCGCTATGTAAGGTCGGAGTCAATAGATTCATGTCAAACAGTATCATGAGAATGATTTTCTCAGAACAATTGTTTTGAAAGTTTGATACAAACAGATCTAGAAGTCACAGCAACCAGTGTCTCGACCCACTCCATCTCTTCTCTCCATTGCATCACTTTACTCGTCTCGACTGCAAGCGTTTCGAACATGTTATAGTTGCTTATTCCTTTTTTCATCGGATCTTGCAGAATGTAGCTTGTAATCGCTTGTCAGAAAAGGATTATGAAAGAAGAAGCTTAAAGTACAAATAATGAAATTTCGACAGCTATGATCAGATACTCCTGAGAAGTTCGAAATGGTTTTGTTCAAATGTGCTTTCTGTGTCAACCTTTTCTTGCTTTCAACCCTCGTATAGAGAAGACGGCTGGTAATTTAAATACTAAGTATTATTTGCTTCAGCTTTTTACTTATTGAATTGCATGCATAACGAGCGTTTGATTCACCCAACCGATGACGTGACCAAGATAGCAGTTTGAAGCTACACGACGCTCCGAAATGACATAAAAGCTATTAAATTGGGGGATAAATCTGCTAGAACGAAGTGTAGTTTCAGCAGTAGTATAAGTCCCCTGCTGAATGTGATGCAAAGCCAACGAACATCCAGTGCCAAATGATCAAGAGCTCAGCGAAGACTTTTTGCGAGCATCAAACGAATCGATAGTGAGACCATGTTGCACCTTTTTCCTCCTTCACCGCTTCTTGTAAGCGAAGTTTTTTGGCTAATCACTCGAATATCTAACAATTAAGTTTTGATTATTATTATATTTTACCAAGTACCAATGATATAAATTTCGTATGCAGGTCATACAAATGATAACTCAAAACTTAATCATGCACGAAGCTCCTCTTAAACGATACCATGCTGGAAATACTGACGGCTCCAAACCGAGTCATAGCGCTATGCACAAGAAAGCAAAGATGCTTGCAAAATTTCATACATCTGCGCACATGTCGATGCTTTCGAAGCAGCACAATGGAGAGCGACATCCCGAAGTAAGTAATGTCGAGTCCGAGGAGATTGAAATTGAGGAGGAGATTGATAATGATTCACGAGAGTTACAAAGTCAAGAGACGGAAGATGGCGATAATACTACGATGCCTCTTGTAGTCTTTCAATGCAGCACTTGTCGCTCGATTTTTGGAGATTCGTACGCTTTTGTGTGTTCGACAGAGCAGCTCTGGCTTGTCACGTTGAGTCATGTGATGAATGTGACGCTAGCTCCAGAAGTTCAGACTGCTAGTGCAGGATTTGACGCTGGTAGTTCGTACTATGAATTACTTTGTCACAATTGCCAAGCTGTTCTTGGCCGCAGATATCTCACAACGCCAGTGGCATTAGACGAAATTCGAGATCTCTTTAGTTTCTCAACTGGAGCGATTACAAGCTATACGTTGGGAGATCCGATGCAAAAAGGAGAAGGTGAAGAAGATATTTGGATGAAACAAGCAAGCATAGCATGTTCGACAGCAATGCAAACGTTAGCAGCTGAGCAGAGTGAAGTGATGCGATTAAGAGAAGAGATGGAGAAGGTCAAGACACTGATGGTAGCTGTAGACGAACGATTGGCTCATTTAGAAGGATCTGCACCTGAGTCAGACGACGATGCGGCAGGTGAACGGCAGCACAGTCGACAGGCATAGTAGACGCAAGTGAATTGACGAGAATAGGACACATACTTCTGGTTTATAGGCATTGTGTCAGCTTGTGCGGTTACTCAGCAGCTGTAACCTGGGCTTCAAAGACCGCGCGAGCACCGTCAATTCCAGTTGGTGGCTTGGCCTTTCGCATCTCTCCAGGGCTGATACAGCAAAAGTATCTGTCAATGACATCAATTTGCTTCACGAATGGTTGACACTATTCATACCGGTCTATATATTCAATCACCGCCATCTCAGCACCGTCACCCTTTCGAAAATCGGCTTTTAGAATACGAGTGTACCCACCCTCACGTAATCTGTAAAATAAAATCCGTATCCTCCCTTCGTCAGTTATCTATGCGCATTCATTACAATGTCAACGGAACAGCTACACGTACGCATAACGAGGACCCACGATGTCAAAGAGCTTGTTAAGAGCTTCAGGTGTACGAATGATACTCTGAGCACGTTTACGGGCAGGATCGTCACCTTGCTTGGCCAATGTAACCACCTTATCAGCCACGCGACGCAATTCTTTGGCTTTCGGAAGTGTTGTCCGAATCCGCTCGTGTTCAATAAGTTGCGTTACCATGGTACTATATCATGATAAAGATATCACTTAGCTGCTATCAAATAGCCACGACAGATGCAAACATAATCGTACCGCAGCATCGCTTGGCGATGTGCCGAAGTGCGGCTGAGCTTACGGAAAGCCACTCGATGCTTCATATTTGTCCTAATAAACAATTTTCATGGGTCCACATAATGTTAAGTGTTATCCGAAGGTACATTATTGTTAGAATTATTGTAACTAGACAATGTTCCTCTAAATTTAGCTCAAAGTCTCAATAATAGCACACATGAAGTACAGCGAAGAGCTTCATGTCGTCTGCGGCCTTTTAAAACTCAATTAGCTTCATCAAGATTTCTCATCCTCTTCAACGACTCGATTAACATGGGAAACGTACAACAACAAGTGGGTAAGCGCATGGTCATTGGACGTTTTGAAGTAGAAGCCGTGCAGTATCTTGGTGAAGGAGGATCTTCGTTTATTTTTTTAGTTAAAGACGTACGAGCACCGCCAACAGCAAAGCCGCTTGTGCTCAAGCGTCTCGTAGCACATAATGAACAAACAGCAGAATGGATTGCAAGTGAAGTGCGTTTGCATCAGCGTTTGAATCATCCACAAGTGGTACAATTTGTGGCATCTCAAACTAACAAGCCTCGTGGTGACAAGAGCGAAGTTTTTATTCTCATGGAGTATTGTCCTGGAGGGCACTTGCAAGAAAATATGCTCAAAATGGGCACCAAACGCTTTGCTCAACATGAGTTACTGCGTACCTTTAAAAGCCTTTGCGAGTACGTTTGAATGGGAGTGATTAATTTTAAAGTTATCTAACATAACCTTCTTCTTTCTTCCTAGACCTGTTGCAGTGCTACACGCTCAGAAGCCTCCTATAGCACATCGAGATCTTAAATTAGAGAATTTTTTACTGGATAAAGAAGGTGTATACAAGTTATGCGACTTTGGATCATGTGTTGTGGGCCCCCAATCGCTGGCTACCAAGGCAGACCGTATGCGTGAATTGGATAATGTGTCCAAGCGCACTACTGCCATGTATCGCTCGCCCGAGCTGGCCGATGTAGAAGGTACTGCCATGTTTGGCTCGGGAGAACTTACAGAGGCAGTTGATGTCTGGGCCATGGGCTGTATACTTTATAGCATGGCATTTTTCAAGTCACCATTTCCTTTAGAAGGACTGCGTACAGATCGCTATACCATACCATCGAATTCTCCGTACTCACCAGATGTACACGCAATCATTGCACGCATGCTGACTGCTGATGTTGAGAAACGCGCTACGATTGAGCACATTATGGATTGTATTGATGAAGTCATTTGTGGCCGACCACTTCCATTGCTGGCAGGTCCATCTCCGAAGAAAAGTGAAAAGAGCAAGAGTGACGTAGCAACGCCAGGATTGATACCATCAAATAAAAAGACGGAATCGAGAAAGGAAAGTATAGCAAGCAATGTCTCCGATGGAGTTGATTTGCTTAATATGGACTTCAATCCGACTATCTCGAGCAATAAAGCCACCGATTCAAAATTGACAACCACCAATACGCTTGATACGACGTGGGCTACTGCTGATAACTTTGCTAACTTTGCGAGTTTTCCATCACCAACTGGATCCAGTCAGACCAGCAACTCAGTTTTTGCTTCTGGATCAGCGACATGTGATCCGTTCGCTATGCCATCGACTACGAATGGGCAAGCCGCCACTTCAACTTCTTCGACTAGTGTCTTTGACTTTGATGCATCTCCAGCCTCAGTATCTGCGCCAGTCTCAAGCATGAAATCTCATGCACCGGAAATAGATCCATTTGCAGAAATTGACGCTCCACCTCCAGCTTTACTCTACGGTGGGATGCCAGGACAGCGCATGGGACAGCAACAAATGGGTCAATTTGTGGGTCAGCCTCAAATGGGCTTTCAGCAGCCGCAACAAATGCCATCGCATATGTGGGGTGGGCCAGCCAAAGCAAACCAGGGATACCATTCGTCGAATCCATTTTGAGAGCAAAAGTAATCTTGAAGACACAGAAACACATTTTAAAACGAGTTATGACGATATTTTAAACACTTGCTATTTTCATGTAGTAAATTCAATGGTTTGAACGAACGAACTGTCAATTTGTTTTGCTGAAACCAGCCACGTTGACCAAGTTTAGCTCGTTTTGACAAATTCACATAGATCGACAATGATTCCTGATTGCGAATATGCTTTCAAGGCATTCTCACATCACAGATTGCAATAAGAAAGAATGTGTCGCCAGGGTATATTTCCAAGATTTTGTTTAAAATCAAAGGTGATACCCATCACAGCACGAAAAAATATTTTAGGGTCTAGAGCAACGTCCCACCATTCGTGGATGAAGTTATCAGACTTAATTCCTGCTCATGAATATATAGATCTTCTTTACTACTTTGACAAGACAAGACTTAAACTTGACCGCACATTAATTCGCATTGGCGTCTGTCAACTTGAAAAGAGACCAGACTAGCACAAGGCAGAAGCGCCGCGTACGGCTCAAATCGGCCTATGTGCAGGTTTAAAACTTTACAATTTTTACGAGGGCCGCGAAACACACGGACACAGTGTTGGCCTTCAAAACTTTTATTTTTTCAGCAGTTGAGCGTCGCACATAGCTAAATAGACAACACCTCTTCTCTATCAAAGCTTTTTAATATTTCGCCAAGTACAGGTCGTTGAAAGCAATGACCAACAAATTTGGGTTGTACTCATCTCTTTTAGAGTGCCGCTGTTCTAAATGCTCGATTTCCACGATCTATGCACTTTCCCCCAGGAATTCTTTGCTTCTACTGAAAATCAATTACGACCCTTCACTAAGCGTCATTTTTGTTGAGATTCATTTCTGTTGAGGGACGATATTGCAGCTAAATGTCTACTATAAATGCATTAGTTTACATTTGATCGTTTCCAACCGACAAAGAATGGGACACGCAGAGCGTAGATGTTGGGTAGTCGCGCTTATGTACGACTTGCTAATAACACAACGAAATCAAAAGCCAAGAGTTCACCCAATTCAGATGAGATCCATCGTCTTTAACCCGCCGTGCTGTAGTCGCAAATGGCTTTGCTGTTGCTTGCCTTGGCGCTTAAGCTCACATTGCATTCTTCAAAAGGTATAATGTTACCCTTCCCTATATACAATATATTTTGCCCCTGAGCTTTAAGAGGATCTATAAACGCACCGTCGTGAAATAGAGCAAAAGCTCATATGAAGAGATAGCCAAATTATGCCAAAAAAGGATAGATGGGTTGCTGATATACACATATCGTTGTTTAGGGAGGCCTTTGAGCTTCTGTTATCTATTCAGAGCTGAAAGATCTATGTAAAGTACTGCTGTAATATCGCCGCGCTCTTTGACTAGACCGCTAATCGAAGAAAACGATGCAAGAAAATTAGCAGTGTCAGCCCCTGGGGCACAATTTTCTCTTCGAAATTTGCGAGGTCTAAAAAATTTATTTACTGCTCTATGCAGGCCTTTCACTGCAATCTGTTTACACCAAAACTTTTTTGCTAGCATGAATGTAGTTTCTTCTTATAACGTATTTATTGCTACTTCATTCCTTGACTGTTGGTAGTCATGTTTAGATGTTGCTTTTGGCCAGACGTGATGTTTGTCGCGCTTCATGTAGATAGATGTGTCGTTGATATATCGTACAAGTTTTGGAGAGGAAAATTTTGTGGCAGTCTTCTGATGATGCTGCTACATATGCAAAATTATCCTTTTTTCATCACTCAGTACTTCAAATTTCTACTGCTTATAGTGCTCGATGCTAATGTTTACACTAACATAGACAAGAACGTGTTGCTGATGAATTGAACGGTTGACAACATAGCAAATTACATCCACGGACGAATTACACCAACAGCTCCTCTTGACGACGTCGCCGAAATCGGCCTCTTAATTGCTTTTGCTCGCGTTGCAGTCGATGGTTTTCGCCGCATAAATGAGGGACGACTTCCACATCCAGGCGGACACTCACCAAGCATATCCGGGTGGTTACGAGATACAGACGACAAGTGAGGCAAAACATGCTGTTGAGAAGATTTTTTCTTTTGCGCTTTTGCAGTGGTTGGAGTCGGAATCCGTTTGTGTCGCTGCGTTAAATTTGGAGACGGAATCAAGCGAATCCGTTCAACACGCGGCTGCTTCGATTGCGTGCTTTGTTTTTGACGCCTCACAGTCGCGAGTTTCTGTGCCACTGCTGATGGTGTAGAGGACGTGCGCTCAGACATGCCATCGCGATTGACCTGAACAATCACTTTAGGCGCTTGCACTACATAATCATCCTTTGCTTCATCAAAGTCGTCGAGCTCTTTCTCGGTCTCCGAATACTCATCGTCAATGAAATGCTCATCGTCATCGAAGCACGCCGGTGTGTTTGTTCCACGACTTGAAATCATCTTAAGTTTTGCACGGTTTTGCTGCTCGTCGTGGTCATCTTGTGCTACCTCTTGGTGATTTTCAGTTGTGGCTGGCTTACTATCGATGTTTTTGCGAATGACAAGATTTCCACGCAACCGATGTTCGTTAATGAAGTTCTGGAGGTCTGCCTCGCGGACACATTGCCGAGCACATAGTTCCTTCAGCTCTAAGTACTTGACGCGCGTTTGCCGCAGCTCGTCCTCACGTTGATGCAAACGCTTTTTTAATATTACAATAGGGTCGGTCTGTTCGTCGACCTTTATTGTCGGCCCCTGGCAATGATCTTGAATCAAAGATGACGATTCTTTGGTCGACATTTTTGGAAATTGCGGAAAATCCAGCCACTTATGCTCAAATAAGGCTGGCAGTTCAGCGTCATTTTCACAGCACTGCATCTCTTTTATACTGCTTTCTTTCCAGCGCTCTACGCTTATTAAAAACTCGTGAATAAGCTGCGCCATGCCATCCAGTTCCGTCTTTAATTTGTTCACTTCTTTGCTGTCTGAGCACTGTTCAGCAATCGGACTACTTGCCAACTTATTGAGCTGTTTCAATGCAGCTTTGAGCTGGTCTTTTACCTGCTTTGATCGAGCTATTTGCGTTTCTTGAAGCAGAACTTGTTCTTCTAGCGCAATAATTCGATCAAATTGTCTCTTTTCCTGTGTCTGCATTTGCACCTCATGCTCACGTGCCATTTCCTGTATCTTGTGATTCATTTCGCTGTCTTTCGCAGCAAGTTGTGCTTCTAATTCTTTAATTTGGTCCCATAAATGCTTATTCTTGTCTTGCTCCTTCAGTGGCTGCTTCCTTTCTCCATAAATATTCGCCTCTTCTATTTGCAATTCCGATGCCGGTTCATTCGCCTCATATTCGTCGCTTGATAAAGCTCGGTCCTTAGCTTTTGGAGTGGATGCATCTAGTTCCAAATGACTGACTTTCATCTTTGGAGATTGCTTGGTTTTGCGTTGTGAAACGTTTTTTGTATCTTGAGATTGATGCTGTAAAGGTGGTGATTGTCGTCTTGAATCATGTGAAGTGGTATCACTAGGTGCCGACTGGTCTCCGTGATTACTGTCCGAGAGGTCAGACGCTGAGCATGCTTTATCACTAGAATAATCTGACCGTGCATCGTCATTCCTTGAATGTGAATGATCCTGAGTTGGTGATGAATGTGACGTTTTTTTTCCTACAGTTTGAGCAGCTAAATGCTCAAAGTCGCGGTTTGATTTGTCATTTGTTGTTTTTTGATTTTGATGTAACTGATAGGTTGCTCCAATTTCCAGCTTCTCAATCGCATTAGTGGAAGCCTCTGCATAACCATTATTTGGCGTAACATCTTCATTTTTGGACACCAAAGACTCCAATTGATAAGCAACCGACGATAGGGGAGCATGCTGCTCAGTAGATTGTTGTCTCATAACCAGTCGCCGAATTTGTTGTTTCGATACTTTCATCTGCTTCTTAATTTTGCTGACCTGCCTCGGATACTCGCTCTCCTCACCATTTGTAAAGTTACCAGAATAATAATCCAGTTCCTTGTTCATCGGTTTAAATGAATCGTGTTGAATTTTGGGCAGTTCCAAATCTGGCGGACAATCTTCCCTTGCTAATATCTCTCCTGAAGAGAGAAAAACAAGCTCCATAGGTCGATCGATCCTCTGATTCCAAGTCGGCAATAGTTTATTCTTCTCTTCTCCATAAAAACTCTCGCTATTGCGTTTTAGTACACGTTTCCGCATTCGATAGGGATGCTGTGGATGCAGTTGCTCATCCTCCGTACGATCATCAGTACATTGTTGGTGGCGATACTGATGCGTCATTCCATTAGAAAACTTATGATGTACATTTTGATTACTGGAAGATCGCAAAATAACGTCGTCAGAGCTACCGAACACGCGCGCATCCTCGATGCGGCTCAGCATGGCGAGTGAACCGGTGCCTGCAGGTTTTTAAACGTTATGCACTATGTAGTGCACACTAACAGACTTAAGTGTTGCACACTAAAACTTGATTGCTGTGTGCAATACATTGGGATTACGGAGTCTTAGATTTTTTGTACAGATATTATTTTAGTATAATTTAGAGGATACTTACACTTAGTATCATGGCCATTAGTATCAGTATATGATACTGTGATTAGTATTAGAGTATACAGAATTGGGCCGTTTCGGCTTGCAACGAAGCACTTGCCTACTTCTAATCCCTCTCAAGAGAGATCAGAAGCCTCTCTTGCACTTCTGGCACCATGACTAACGCAAGATCTAAAGAGTTGGATGATACCGCTAACATTGAGGCTGAACAGCGTGCTAGGCTTGTGCGTCGCAACTCACGTGTGACGGTGGATCAGCTCCTGCGCGAGGCTTTTGCACGTGTGGACACCGACATGGACGGAAAAGTGAGTGCTATTGATATTCAACACGGTTTGCGTGTAGCTGGTGTCAAGCTTTCAACAGACGACGTCGGAAAGCTAATGAAGCGTTTAGACCCGAAAAATCAGGGCCAACTTACTTACGAGGACTTTCACGCACTGCATGATGCATTTATAGTGCAAACCTTTCACTCTTTTGACAAAAAGAACAAGGGATTTCTTGTTGATGAGGATCTTCAGAACGGCCTTCGAACGTTGGGCGTTACCGTTACGCTAGAGGAAGCGACTAAAATGATTCAACAGCTACATCCACGTGATGCGCATCGCGTACACGAGGCTGATTTCAAGCATCTGTACCTGCTATTGCGCTCAAAGATGGCATCACCCACGGCACTTGAGCACTTTTTATGGGATCCAGATATCCGTCAGCTTTCTAAGAATTGGTGGCAAGCCAGTATCGAGGTGGGCGAAGACGGCTTACGCGTACCCCTACCCGACAAGGATGATAAAGTCAAAAAGGTGTCCCCCGCTATTAAGTTTCTTGGTGGTGCACTTTCTGGTGTCATTGAAGCGTTAATTCTCACACCGTTGGATGTGACCAAGACACGTATGCAGCTTGACAAAACTGGTCATTACCGTGGCATGGTCGACTGTGGAAAGAAGTTATTTGCTGCGGAAGGTCCGAAAGGCTTGTATAAAGGGTTTGCTCCATGGACTACTCACGGTACGATTGGTTACATATTTTATCTTGGCATTTATTAAAGCAGATGTTAACACTATCTTGTTCTGTTACCAACAGTTGTGCTTAAAAATGGCACGCGTTTCTATTTCAACGCTATTTTTCGCCGCGTACTATCGGATAAAAATGGTCAAGTCAGCGGAGCCAATGAGTTTATTGCTGGTGCGCTTGCGGGTGCCACGGAGGCTGTGCTGATTGTGACTCCATTCGAAGTTATCAAGACGCGCCTTCAGGGTCAGGATATCATCAAAGGCGAGACTCCGAAGTATCGTGGTCCAGTTCACACAGCCGCTACAGTCATCAAGAACGAGGGTCTACTTGCTTTGTGGAAAGGTTTGGTTCCGACAATTGGACGTCAAGGACTCAACCAAGCTTGCAGTTTCTGGTCAAACAATTTTATCAAGAAGCACGTGTGGAAGATACAAGATGGTGACTCGTTACCGGCATGGAAGAGCGGACTTACCGGTATGATTGGTGCCATTCCTGGACCGTGCATCAATTGTCCTATGGATGTGGTCAAGACGCGGCTCATGGCACAAGAAACTGCTGCTGGTGCTAGCGGGAAATACAAGGGCACGATGGATGCCATGGCTATGATTGCCAAGGAAGAAGGTATGAAGGCGCTGTATAAAGGACTTGTTCCGCGTCTTGCTCGTCTGTGCCCGTCGTATGGGATCCAGTGGCTTGTGATGGATCAAGTCACTGAGTACTTTTCTAAAGCTTAAAGGAACCATCTGTTCTGCATGCTAGAAACGCCGAATGTGGCGCTGTCTCGCGATTCATGTGCGACTGCAGTCTACATTCTCACCTTCATAAAGAGTATAGTTGGTTTCGAGCTAGTCCATTCCTAAAGTTGTTTATTGCATCATATAAATGATGACTATGAATCGAGCACGTCTAGAATATATCCACGGAATGAAAGTCAAAGGTATGGCACTGCGGTTTTATTTCCATCGACACTAGGCTCGAAGTTGCTCGTACTTCCTCATTCACTTGGCCCTCATTGAGAGAGTTGATATCTCCCCGATCCCACAAAAGACACTCAACCGTCCAACGACGCAGCACCCGAGATAATTTCAATTAACTCAGTAGTAATGCGAGCTTGACGGGCCTTGTTGTATACGAGCGTGAGCGAGCCAATGAGGTCCTCAGCATTAGTAGTCGCGTTTTCCATAGCAGCCATACGAGAAGACTCTTCACTGGTCGAGTTCTCAATCATTCCTTGGAAAACGGCTGTTGCAATCTCGAATTCCTTCAAGTCAGCAAGTAGCTCATCCTTGTTATCAGGTTCTAGCTCATACAAGTCGAAAGCGTCCGAGTCGGGCTGCACCGCTAGCGAACGTACGGACGGCAAGTATGAAATCGCCGACTTAAACTTGTTGTAGATAACGTGCACTTTCTCCGATTCCGATGAAGATGAAGCCATGATGGCTTCAGCAATCGCACTGGCAACCGTGAAGTTGGGAGGTGATTGGTATGTTTCTGTGACATTGCCACGAATGTTACTGGCAAGATCGCGGCGCAACTGAGCGCGAGCCTTGTCACCAATTACGAAAATCTGTGTGTGATCTTCAACGCCAGCGATCTGCTTGCGAGTGGTCTTGGCAATACCGGAATTGATACCACCGCAAAGACCACGGTCTGACGAAACGACGACGAATAGGTTGTCGCCTTCGAGCTCTTTGATTGGAGCTACACCGTCCGTCTCAATGGTGCGGTTTTGAGCACCCTTGACATTATCTATCCACGCAGTGAAAGGGCGCCCTGCATTCATGCGGTTTTCTGCGCCACGCATCTTCGCGGCCGATACCATCTTCATGGACTTAGTAATTTTGGCGATGTTAGACGTTGCGGTAATACGCTGCAAAATCTGCTTTTCAGTGGCCATACCGCGAGCTTGTTGACCAACGGTCCTGCACAAACAAAAAGCGTTTGTCAGAGTGTGATTGTCATAGAAAGCCATGCACCCGTCTCGCATTTATCTGGTTTGTCGACTGACAACATTTGTACAAACGGTGCCAGCAACCAATGATGCTGCTAGTGCTTTCAACTTATCTCCTTCTGGAGTAAATTAACGATGCATGCATAGCTACGCACTTGAGCACAGGCGCCGAGTTCTTGACGAAAATCATCATAACCATCCTATCGGTAATGCTGCTTGTTTTTAGCCGCTCGTTTAGCGCTCCCCTTTTAAGACTTTTTGTCTACCACATATATAAGATCACATTTCAACTTTTGATTTACTATATTTAGTTTATCTTTGCAGTTGGTTCTGAATTGTTATTATCATTGAGCCATGCAGTCGCAAATACTGCCTCTCGCCAGGACGTTGTCCGCTTCGGCTTGGGACCGCAGAGCGAGTTACTGTCAGATTGATTAAAAAGTGTACTCATCAGCGATTGAGGCTGTATAGAAGCATCTTTGATGCAAATAGCTCGACGTCGCTCTTTAGATTGTACATCCTCCCGCTTGTCATTCTTTTCATCTCCATCAAATTCGGATTCGACGTCATTATTTTCCTCATCGTCAGTCGGAACAAATAAAGAAGATGCACTACAACGTATGGCTCCGCGACGAGCTATAGGTCTCAAGCGTGCGTAGAAAGCAATTGCTTGCTGGATTGAAGCAGCTCGCCAAGAGTCCGCGCAATTGGCGGTGCGATTGCATAACGCCTGAGCTGCCCGAAAGTGTTCAAGTGCTGTGTAGGTATCATCTTGCAAAATAAAGTGTTTGCCCATCTCATACTCGGCAATTGCTTCCATATGTACGTCATTTAATGATCGAGATCGCTCCAGAAGCAAAACCAGCTCAGCATGCGCAATGTCTTCTTTACCTAAAATTCGTAGCGTCTTGACCACATGAAAACGTGATCTTAATTCATATTCCTGGTCTCCAATGTTGAGTGCCACTTGCAACATCTCATGAAACTTCATCAGCGCTTTTTCGTAGTCATTAGCACGCTGCAAAAGAGCTAATGCGTAAGCTTCGGCGCATTGTATTTCCAATCTTAAGCTTCCATGATTTCCCACGTCACAGAAAGCCTTGGCTAAATTGTACCCCATTTGAGCATATGCCAAACTGTGGGACATTGAAGTGCATTGTCGTAAGCTGCCTGATGCCTGAAGCAAACGCGCCAGCATCATAAGGACGTCACATGATAAATCAATCAATGGTGACTGGTCAGTGGATATCATGACCCGACGTACTGCAGGAGCCCACATCTGCACTATCCAATTCCTTGCAATTCGGTTCTGCACTACCGATTGCGTCGAAAACGCAGCAGCTTGTGTGAGTTTCTCCACCGTTTTTGCAGCCGAGTCGTCGGACATGTTCAGATTAAATGTGGAACATGCAGCTTTACTTCGTAATAAATGCGCAAGTATTGCAAATGTAGCTTGGAGTGCAGCGTCCAATTGACGTGCCTCGTGAGGAAGCGCACAACAATGATGGACGTTCAGATGCAGTAGACGCGCAAGAGAGTTTAGCCAAGATGAATGAGCTGCTACTTCAAACACCTGAAAATGTGGTGCCACTTGACTCCAAAATGCATTTTGTTCAACCGCAGTCGTAGTCAATGGCATTGACATTTTAATTTCACATTGATCAGGTTGATCATTATTCTCCCCGTTGTTTCGACACATATCCTTAAGTGCTTGAGCATCGGCTGTCGCCAGTGTCGACACTTTTGCAAATGTCATGCGCAATCTTGGTACCAGATCTACCAATTCAGTGCGAGCTTCTACATCTAATTGCTCTGCTAAATCCTTTATTGCTGCATTGTCCGGAAATGCTGAAGCTGCTAGTGCTGTAAATGCTTGTGCATTTGAAATCTCACCTAAGCTTCGCGAGCAATAAGCGGAAAGTAAGTGAGCCTCTGCAAGTATCGCCTGGTCCGATGCAAGAGCAGCAGCAGCTTGAGCGTCTTTAAGGGCTTGTTGAACCGCTTCTAACATTTCTGCCGATTGATTTGTTTCTTTCAATAAAGGATTACTCACCGACGCCTCCACAGCTAAAATATCTAGCGGTACTAACATGGTGGCATCGTAGTTAGCAAACGTTAAAAGAACTGCAGCGCGGCGACAGTACAAAGAAGCCAGATCATTTTTTTTGGCGATTGATGTCATAGATTGCGCTGCAGTTTTGTCGTGCTCATTGATAGAAGTATTAACGATTGCCACCTGAAGCTGTTTTGAGAGTTGCTGTAAGACTTGAAGGTCTGCAAGTACGGTAGGGTGCGTGATTGCGTTTTGCTTAACGTGTTTTTCTTCGTTCGAATTTGGTTGCTCTTCTTCCTGTGGGCTGTCATCAGACATATTTTGTTTGAAAAGTATCCCAAAGATTGAAGGTGCAGCCATGTCCGCAGAAGTGGTCACACATTGAGTCGTCTTCATTTTTAAGAAAGAGCTTGGAAATCTGATGCTAAAGTTAATGTGGAAGTGCTACTTAAGTGCTCAAGCGCGGGGATTGTGCACGGAACCGTTACTATTAAGAATATAAATGTCTAATCTTATTTGCAACCTCTACACCTTCGCATTTATCAATGCTTTAAATACATGTGAGGGTATTGTCAATTTGCTTGCTGTAGGTTGGATGGTATTTTGCAGCACAATGTGATTGCATGCTCGATTAAGATGGACAAGATTTATTTTTGGCACCTGCACTCTCGTTAAGCCGTTTGTTGAGCACTCTGATGGAGAAGGCTGGGGTAATCAAATCAGAGCTTCGATGCTCAAACGAAATCTGTGGATGGAAACCTACATTATGTATTTACCAAGAAGTTTGGTGGAATTTCACATACATGCGCCTTTTGATAACAACCCGTGAAATGCATCATACTGCTTACACATTAGGGAGAATGTGTGATGAGAAACACTCAAGATTTGTCTAAGAGCAAACGTCTTTTCTCATACGATCACTTCGTTTCAATCTAAAAATATCCTATGCTCATATCCATTTTCTCGCGACGGGGTTAAGAATTAACAGAGGGGCAGAGTACATCTTAGATGATAAAGTATAGCTAAAAAGATTGCCGTGAACTTCCCAAGTGGAATATAAATGAAGGAACATATCTATAGCAACATGTTCAACACTATTAGGAAGAAAAAATATCATTGTCAAAGTAACAATTATAGAAAAAGACAGCATTTTAACATTGTGCGGGAAATTGGCATGACACACACATCGCACCCACGCGCGCATTCGCTCCTTCGTTCTAATTTTATCTTATCTTCTCTTTCGATCATCAAAAGTTTTAAAGTTTAAGTACCATATTCAAAAGAACATGACTTTTAAACAACAAAAATAAAATGTTTTCAAAAATTGTTTATACTCAACGAATCGAGTTCAATAATATTTTTCATGCAACATGAGGCACGTTCGGATCTTCCGCTTTGTTATGCGACTATATCCTTTAGAGAGGAAAACATTTTTTCATTTTTTTTTCGCTTTATGGATATTTCCATAAAAATCGAGGAAATGAAGAGCTGCGAGAGAAATGTCAAATTGACCTACAAAGTGCAATTGATTAAGTTCATAAGCTATCCGTTTCAAAATGAAAGAACAGATTTAACTCCCTGATGTGCCTGCGATTTCAAAAGAAGCCCTAGTCTTGAATTTTGAATTAAAACTCAGTCTGTTCTCTAAAACATTATGTCTAAATGTTAGCCCCGAACGTATTGGTGTGTGGAGGAGTGTAAAAATCGCCAAAAGACGATTTTAGCCTGTAAATTGCAAACTATTTCTTCTATTTTTTGAATGAACGAAATGTGTGACGTATCGGAATTCTAGAAAAACTTCTCATTGTTCTCCGAACAATTTTTAGAAATGTTTTCTGAAGAAGTTACCATTCGAGACATCAGGAAATCCTTGCGCTTCCATGAGGCTCGTTTGCTTTTCTCTGTCTAACTATAGTATCTAAAGCTGATGTGATTCAAGTGGCCGAGGTGGTAGGTAAAGGATAAACTTTCAATTAGTGTCAGCAACAAGCGTGACAGCTGCAATACATAGTACGTCGAGAAAGAATGTAACTCCATGTTGGTTGTAAGCCCTCGTAACATTTCCTAAATCTGCTGATAACATCTGTATCAGCTTTTGTAAGGATCACAATTTGTAACGACTCTCTTACATGTTTTCGGGGAGGCAATACTCCCATTGCGACTCATTAGACGCCGTAAAAATCAGAATAGATTAAAGTACCCGCGATAAATTCCTAGCACTAAGACCATCACGACTCATAATAACACGACAATCGGATAACCAAACACGCATTTAAGAACACGATGGGTCAAGGCACAACACGCGACAAGAATCAAGTGCGGGATTTTTACATACCGTGGGAGGTAAACTGTGTGTTATACGGCGTTTCATCTCCTGCTATTTTGAGCGATGTAGTTGTAAATGATATTTTGTATCGAATTCGGTAGACATTTATCCAAAACTTTGAAGCACTGTATATTACATGATCCCCGAGTTGTACGGTAGGGAAGCGCAAGTGAATTCGTTGAGGTGGTAAAAAGTCATGACGCTGCGACTTATATACAGGAGGGCATTATTCGAAGTTTTGGAAGCTAAAAGCTCTGGCATATCACACCGTCCGATTTGACGATTTTGGTGGCATTGTCAGTTTCAAACTTAATTTAACAACGAGTAATGCATTTATACCTGTACCTAAGAGCCGTAGCGGACATCAACATTTGACCGAGCGAGCTGTACGATACGCGCACCAATATAGATCAAAGGGTAGCAAGAACCACATTCGTATTTTTTGTCGCGGCAACTTTTGTGTTGGAACATGTCCATAATATTGCTACATAACTCAAAGAGCACGTAGCAACACAATAGTTCAGCAAATGCCACGACAGTTTCAAAGTAGATGACT
This sequence comes from Plasmopara halstedii, assembly GCF_900000015.1. NCBI lineage: Eukaryota > Oomycota > Peronosporomycetes > Peronosporales > Peronosporaceae > Plasmopara > Plasmopara halstedii. Next base: position 1,725,744 of record NW_020187532.1, on the reverse strand, counting down.
TTGTTTGCCCACATAAGCGAGGACCTGAACTCAATGCTTGGCTCGTTTTGCACGCTACTGACTTGAGGTGAGATATGGCAGCTATAGAACTAGATAGACAGGCGTCGTGTGCTCTTGACTTAAAACTCACGTGCGGAAAGTGTTGCATTGACATCCTCATGGTTGTCTCTGCGTCGACCGACTCACGACGTTGAACAAAATGAGTACGAAACAGCATTTGCCTCCACATTTAAAGAGCGTTTGGCATCAAACTGTCACTTGCCGGACTAGTCTGTAGCCCCGATAAAATCTGTGGAACCCGAATAGTCGTGATGTTTACGTTATTGGGAAAGCTGTTTTCGGTGAGGCGACCGTAATGGATCTACTTCAGTAGTAACCGTCGTGCTAGACTTTCTTTGTCTAAAAAGTAGAAATAGCAATATGGTAATAAACATGACATGGAGCACTCGCGGAACGAGACGAACTTGCATGTCGACAAGGATGTGATCTAACGCAAGCTAGATGTGCTTCTGAATCGCAACTTGATTGCTTTAAATGCAAGGAAGGTTACAGTTCAGTAGAGTCCAGTCGGGCTTGAGGTAGCCCAGCGATTTGGTCGACACATCGTCATTACTTTTGGTGCAGTAGCAATCGTCATCGTATGGCTCGATCAAGGACAATGTTGCGTTGTTGACAAGATGGAAGTCGCGGCCGGTGTGGCACTTGGAACAATAATAAGAGAGTTAACTTCTGAAGTGAGCGTCTCGGATCATTACTTTTCTATTTGCCTCCACTTGCGCATCTCACAACTTACCCAACCGTCGCCAAGGAGCTTTGAGTTACCCATTCACAATCCGATATTTCATCAACTACACATAACTAATCATGTCGACCGAGCACAGCGCCGCTATCCTGGATACTACGACGCAATTACCACCTACAGAAGTCCGTTGCTCGTACCCGAGTAAATTATGCAACAACCACCGCGCTGTTAAAGATAATGGTGACCTGCATAAACTTTGCGATTTCCATCGCAAGAAAGCCAACGTAAACCAGCAGCGTATGCAACAAAAGCGTCGCCTTATTCGTCAGCAAATGGTTGAGCATAAGAAGCGATTTATGGACGCAGCTCAAGCTCCGATGGAGTATAATGCTTCTACGAACATGATGGAGCCAAAAGAACCGATCTGTAATCTTTCGCATGAGGAAGTGATGATGCTAGAGGTCATGCTCTTCGACGAGGACGATGGCGACTGCGAGGGGATGGCATTCCCTTTTGATTTCCCGGTTACTGGTACATACCCACCTCACATGCCGTCTGGCAACATGTCATTGTAGGGTATTGACTGCAACATCAGTAAGCGACTGCCACTTGTGTCCATTTGTCCTTCGTTTCGGTTTCGCATAGAGTAGCGCGATCTTTAGTAATAATAGACAATGTATTAGGTAATTTTTCTGCGATTTTTGTGTGTTCCTTTTAACAATATACAATCTGGCATGGATATTCGAGGTAATGTAAAGGTAACGCGCTGTCCGAAAAGTAAGGCAAAGCTGACTCATTCGCGGATACTTTAGCCAGAAAAATCTGCTGGATAGTGCCAAGGGGATACTGTATGAATACTGTACAGAAAACGACACGAACCAATTGTGTTGTAGTAAAACGCATCTATTGTTTGCATTCAGACGAACAAAGTATGGACGACTAACATTCAGTCGGTCGAAAAGTCGCAACCGACGTACTTGGCGAGCATCAGTATGATCCATAAGTAGTACTCTTAGGTTCAGCATCTTGTCGGAAGTCTTAATGCTTCTCATGGGCACACCCATGGCTGCAATTGATGGGCAATACCGTTTCGACATTGCCAATCCCTCTAGTCGCTGCTGAGGGAAATGTTGTTAGTGGTAGCAGCATGTGCAGCGCACTGTTACAGCGATTCTGACGTAGTGCCCTTTGGTCCATTAATACTTCTTTGCCTATTCTATGAGACCGAATTAAAAGTCTTAGACTGAGATATATTGTATTTAAATATTATGATTAACATCCGCTATAAATCTATAGTTAGTGTAATGTCTACTGATCGCTTTCTAGGCAAGCACTATGCTTGACTTTCGTGCTGAATTGTTGAATTTCTTCACCCACCAACTTTTTAGAGGACACAGTTATTTGAAGAAGATATTTCGGTACCACCACCGTCCATACATCTGGCGTAAGTGTAAGCGAGAGTACAGTGTGCGGTGCGACAAGGGCGGAAGATGGGAACCGCCCATATCGAAGTTTCTCAAACTATTTGAGGTGGTGGACACAACGAAAATTCTAGCCGTTTGACGAACTTATCTGCCATCTGATTGGTTTACAGCCCAGCGAGCATCATTCTGTGTCGTACCCAGAATGTATGCTACTAAAATTTAGCCACTCACATCGCAGGAAAAACCAGATCTTTTGCGAAACTAAATATTCGCACTGGATTTCGAGCCCAATGACGTTATGCAAGAGTTCCGCTCTTCTTACGATGGCGAGTTCGTGTTTACGGTTCGTGTTTGTCCTACACTTCAGTTGAGGAGGCCTACTGTCAAATCGGTCATAATTTAATTTGCTCTGAGCTAGCAACAACGTGTCTCACTTAATAAAACAGCGATAAACTAAATGAGAGACCACATCCACAGCCCTGACAGCAGTTCACCAACCGCTACAATGCCTGAGGAAATGCGCTGTCAATATTCTAGTAAAAGATGCGAGAGCGAACGTACGAACAAAAAGAGTGGAGGATTGCACAAGTTCTGTGCCATGCATCGTGAAAAGGCCAATCGCAACCAAATGCGTTTGGATCAACGACGTCGCGTCGTCAAACAGCAACAGAAGGATCTTCAGCGACAGCAACAGGCACAGCGGATGCAAACATTTCAAGTTCAGCAGTTGCAACGACCACTTTGTTGTTCACCCGCTGCCATGGCGGCAGGACAGAATTATAACTACATGCATCGGACACAGAGAAGTCCAATGAACACACTGCGGAGCTCAATGAATGCCAAGTCCATGTCCCCGCCTGATATGACGATTAGCATAAAGCGACAGGAAGCACCACATTTGCCACTCTTTGACCAGCATGACCTCGAGATTCTCGAAGCATTGCTTTTCAGTAGCGACGATGAGCAAAGTGACGCTGCGCCAGTGACTCATTGTAACGCATCTCATTTCTTACGCGCGCCGTCGTTTGTGAATGTTTGACGGCACAGCGCCGTCGCGGCTTCTCCCGTTTCCAATTTAGATCCGGGCGGCGCGAATTCTAATCATTCCGACTTGTCAGATGAAGAGTGTGTGTAGCAGCGCACAGTCATTGCAGAGATAGAGTTGACAGCGGAAGTTTTATTTAGTGGACTAGTGTAAAATTTTATTGTTATAATTGAACAATTTTGTTCTTGTTAACCACTAATGACCATGACAATTTTTGAATTAGCTCCAACAACTGATACTTTCACTCGCCTAAGTTCGGGAGATATAAATTACTAAAATCGTATCCCGACACGTATCCACCGCCCTCATGGTTCTCCTTTGGCTCGCGCTACTCTCTGCGTGTGTACACGCTTCTTGGCACGGCGTTTCTCCCGATTTAGAGCGCAAACTTATTGCTGTCTCTAGTGTACGTTTATTCTAGTTAATTATAAGTTTTTACCCTGTCTGGTTTTACTCTTATGTTCGCACATAGTTCACATGCGATAATGGGCAACAACGGCTCGACATCTCTCGCTTGAACGACAATTACTGTGATTGTGTAGATGGAAGCGATGAGCCTGGAACATCGGCGTGCTCGCACACGTCTGCAGTTTTTCACTGTGTAAACGCTGGCTTTTTCTCGATGGATATTCCGACTTCAATAGTGAACGACGGTATTTGTGACTGTTGTGATGGATCAGACGAGTATGCAAGTGGAGTGTCGTGTCCCCATGACTGCGTACAGAAAATGGAGGCTTTTAAATTGGACAAGATGGATGTGATCGAACAGATTGAAGCTGGTTTATCCGACCGCGTTGTGCTTGTTAAAGAAGCGCAAAAACTTTTAAAGGAAGAGCTAGAGAAGCTTAAGACGCTCGAAACGTCCGTCGAGTCGTTGAAGATTATGGTTGAGCAGTTACAAGCGAGAAAGATAGAGGACGAGCGACTGGAGAACGACGAGAAGGCAAAGCGTGTATTAGACAGTCGAGAAACAATTTTGTCGGAACTGGGACTCTTAGAGCTGACTCAAGAACAACTTTTGTCAGTGATATTGGAAATTGGACGCACAGGTCTATCGAACAAAAATGATCTTTTGCCAATTATTCGAAAAGAACGCGAGGCAGCAGTAACAAATGAAGACAATTTGCCGAACACTGTGATGGATGACAAGCACGAGGCTTTTTTGGCACGAGACAAAGTGCATCAAGCAGAGACGCATAATACTGAAGAGTCGACGGATGAGCATGAGACCGAGGGAACTGAGAAGAAGGACGATGAGAACGAAGCTGAGAAGGAAGATGAGAAGGAAGATGAGAAGGAAGATGAGGAAGAGCTGACACAGCCAGAAGTGGAGATGCACCCAATCGATGTTCTATACGCAGAGCTGGCAGCAAGTGAGCAATTTGAAGGGGCTGATGCGATTTTTACTCGGAAAGAGTTGGATAAGACTGTGACGGAACTCAAAGAAGAAGAGAGAAAATTTAATGGAACGCTGCAAGTGCTGAAAAAGAATTATGGTGACAATATTGTGTTCTTTGCTCTGCGAAATAAGTGTGTAGAAACGATGGCGGGACAATACAAGTACAAGATTTGCTTGTATGGACAAGCCACGCAAGATAACACGAGATTAGGAACTATGGACGATCTTATATCCGAGAGCGAAGAGAGTGAAGCGGGTTCTCGTGAAAAGTATTTAAAATTCTTGAACGGAGACAAGTGCTGGAACGGCCCGAAACGATCGATAACAGTGGAGCTACAGTGTGGCCCGGAGCCGATGGAGTTGTTTGAAATTGAAGAACCAAGTACTTGTGTCTATACGGCAAAGTTACGCACGCCTGCAGTATGCAATGAAGAAGACCGTGAACGAATCATGTCAACGAATAGCGCAGTGGTAGTACCTCATCACATCGAAATTGAGGTTCCACCAACTTTGTAAGACTGTTCTTCTTCCCCAATTCTGCTTAACGTAAGTTATGACTTTAAAAGCACGCTTATGTTGCAGAATCTAAACTTTGCGAGATTTTAGGCCAATTTTGCGCCAGATTATATAAATATCAATTGTGTTATGATTTCGTCTTTATCACTATTATTGAGTCTTGAGTTCAAACACATTTCGATGCCTAAAATGCCGTATTTCATTTGAAGGACCAAAGGTGATGACTTGTTGCTAATGAATGTGGAAGCTAGATCTGGATTGAGCACGGTGGCTGCTCAGAATTGGTCCCAAGAGAAAAATAAGTATTTGCGCTGGCGTTGGAAATCTATGCCTTTGGCAGGGAAGGAGATTCGATTGTACCGCGGTTTATGGTGGCAATGCTGCACTTGCGGAATGCCTTGTTTCAAATGAAAAGAGAAAAGATAAAAAATTATAATTTGCATTCCGCAAAAGACCAGTCGTCTGTTAATTGTGGCTTTAGATTCTGCTGAACGATCTCAAGCTCTACTGAAGACATAACCGAAGGGCATCTGCTAGGCGTTTTCACGCTATGAAAATGCTACCTACAGCAAAAGATGTCGGCGTCGACTGCGTCCATGACGCCATCGTCGGCGACGACGACGGAGGATGAATCCACCTGACCCAAGCTGCTCATGGTGAGAGTTGAGACCTTCAACAGCAAGGATGAAGAGAATCACCTGCTGCTCTGAGTGGGAGAGGTCGAGTTTGCCATGGCGTCTGCTATGTTCCAGACCGAGAAACAGCGCGTAGCGCTAGCTATTTCCAAGCTCGGGAGTCGAGCACGAGAATGGGCAATGACGTGCGGCACTTCGGTCGAAGCGGCGTCCAGCTTCCACGAGTGCTCTCGCCGCCTAACCTGACAAATCGCGTGAGATCGCATTAACTTGCCGCCCGACTGGACTTTGTCCAAGAGTAGCGAACTTTCATTACCAAAATTGCAGCCGATCATCTTCCCGAGGCGGTCATAGTGACATTCGTTATGGAGGATCACCGCACTGGCGTGGCCAGAAAGGAAGTCTTCCGTGTGCACCCACCTTT
>NW_020187532.1:1719341-1719549 GCF_900000015.1 Plasmopara halstedii | reverse complement strand
ACTTTCCTCACTGCATAACATGCAGTTGAGCCACAAGGAAGTGGACGTGCGTGTGGAGCGACACCTCGGATTTGAGTCTGCCAAACTCAAGGCACACCGTCGACTTCCTTAGGATTGTCGCCCTGCGACGTATGGATTAACCCCTAACGCTCCCGCGAGCTCTATGTCTTCGACCGGAAGAGCTCAGGGCCACTGCTTGAGCTCAGCC
>NW_020187532.1:1718220-1719331 GCF_900000015.1 Plasmopara halstedii | reverse complement strand
ACGGTGTAACCACACCATAGCGTGATTACTCCAACTTGAGTAATACACATCTATGTACGGTCAGACCATCTTGTGCGACCCGTTCTTTCATACAAGGGAACGTGTAGCCCCTTTACACTTCTACCATTAAAATTGTGAATATCCTCAATTCACACTTAGTTGTCGCCTCATACGAGGCTCCCGTGTCTGAGACACGTTCACGTTCTTGAAGAGCAACTTTAAACATCCTTAGCTCAATGAGCTTTGTGTCTACGACACGCAAAACACACGGCCTATCTGGTAGCGAAGGCGCCCGTGGAAAAAGCCCTTCTCCTTCTGCACAGGGCGCATCTCCGGACAGTTCGTCGGCGGCTTCACGGGAAGCACATTCCAAGCCCTCGGCGACCGAGCGCATCACACCGCGCTAGCCCCAGGCGACGAATTTCCTCGTCGAGGATTAGGAGGAAGGCCACAACGCGTCGGGTACTCCTTTTCCAGCATGCGAAGATGAGGGGAATGAAGTGCGCCAACGGCGCGACGTGAGCCCAGTCTGCATCTTGCAGACATCGTGTCCGTTCCCCGACCTCTCGGCTTCCGATGAAAGTGATTTTTTTACCAATCTCCTCGACGAGGCACAGGAGCTGCAATTGGGTACGCTCGTATCCACGTCCGACCTTAGACCCTCGTGTGGAATATTGCTTCCGCTCGGAGGATCCACTACTGAAGCGAAAGACGCGATTACTCGATCGTTAGGCGGCAACGTATCAGGGCCGTCGGCTACTACACAAGCTGAGCTTGATCGACAGAAAGCTCTGCGATATCACTTTCTGGTACCCCAAGAGATCCCAATGGATCGGTACCGCGATCGACTTCGAGCTCAAAGAGGAGGCGCTCCTGTACCCGCAATGCGGACAGTTCCTGTGGTTTCACCCCTGGTAAAACGGCAAAAGATGATGAGGAGATATTTTCGCGATGGGTGTAGCGGCACCAGAAACTTTCCTCGCTGTCTATCTTACAGCTGAACCACAAGGAAGGGGACGTGCGCGTACAACGCCATCTATGATTTGAGTTTGCCAAACTCAAGGCGCCACGCCGACCTCCTTCTTATTGTCACCCTGAGAAACGCGATGTT
>NW_020187532.1:1718035-1718210 GCF_900000015.1 Plasmopara halstedii | reverse complement strand
GCATCGCGAACGTGTCGTAAGACACTCAGTCTGTTAGACAGGAAGTCATCGGCCTTCTTACGGACAGTGAGGGGGCTGAGATCAGCTAGCCGTTCAGCTTTCCCCTCCCCACAAAGCCATGAGCACGGAATGGCGGCGTCAGCGGAACGCGAGGATTAAGAAGACCGTTTACATC
>NW_020187532.1:1707236-1718025 GCF_900000015.1 Plasmopara halstedii | reverse complement strand
GCCAAGCAAATTGATAAGTCTCCTGTCTATAATAACAAATATAGACGTCCTTTAACTGGAGCTGCTGTCGTGCTGCGGAGCCAGCAAATAATGCACTGTTTATTTCTTCTTTTCTATACCCTAACCACTATCTAGGTAAATTAAATCTTGGAAACCGAGCAGCACATAATTGTTGATAATTCGTCGGCTCGGCGACTTCAAATTACGTCACGCACTTCCAAATTTTAACAACTACAATCACTCCGATGACACCATACAGCGTACCCAAGTTCACATTGGTAGGGTATTGAAGGCGTCAACCGGTGATACTGATGATCTTAGACTTAGAGCTGCTGTGATTCATCTTTCTGCCAATGAGCCCCAAATTAAATGGGGTATGACCTCTTTCTAACACAGCAGCACAAAGGATTCTACTGTATCGCATGAAAAACTGACAAATTTTCGTCAACTAGGTTAAGAAAAATAAGCAAGATTCAATAATCATGCTACTTTGCAGCTGTAATCGGCGTTCGCGCCGGAATATCGACTGTATAACTTTTTTGGAAGCAGCCATTTCGGCACAAACGCTGATTCATGCATATTTGAGCCCTTGTTTTAGCCTTACTGCCGCGCAAAACTTTAGCGCCAGGTCGGATAGGGTTCTTCTTTCACCAAACCCGCTTCGTGTTTTGCCTGGTATATAGCGTCAATGGTGTCACGCAGTTCCGCTGGTAAGGACCATTGTAGTTGAAGCAGAAAAAATTGCGTCGGCAACTAGGCTAATCTCCTGGCCCTTTACCCTATCTGGCGGCAACAACCGCGAAAAGTCTCTCGTCGCCGTGTCCCCCCCTATAACAAAGATTAAAAAAAATTAATGATCTTTGAGGACTCCGCACACTCATTGTCTCATACCCGCAATAACGGGCTCAACCACTTACTCTTTCACCAGTATAACTGCATCGCCTCTGTGAATCTACCGTCTGCGTGGGATAACAAACGGAGAAAAACATTTCATCGCACTACTTCAATCACTTTACTCACATGTGATCATTTTCCTGCCGCAACCTGTGGAGTTTCACTACCCAGCACGATGGGCGTCTGCCGAGCGCGGCGCTAAGCTATACAGCTCGTCACCACGTAATTAAACGTGGCAACCGCGATGCACAGTCGCTCTTATTTGTCCAATCTAAACTTATGGGTACAACAACTTTTACCTGCTATCAATCGTATCTTTGGCGATACCATCTGGGACCGCGGCATACTTTCGTGAATTCCTGTCTTGTCGATGAGACACTTGGGAGATTCGCGTTATACGATCGGTATTTCCTGTCTAATCTCGAATCCGCAGACCACTGTCACTTTTGCCTTCTGAGCTCATATCATACACTTAACAGCATCGTAGCTAAAAATGGACAATTCCATGTCCTGGACCGATGCTATCGCAACTTTATGCCTGCGCTAAATGCGCTTTTGCTTCCCCATTGACGTAACTTACCGAACCATTTCTCGAAGGTGCCCATTTTTTACATCCAGTCGATCGATGGAATCCGCATAGCCTCTTCTTTCTCAACATTCGCACGTTATCCGGAATCGCACGACGTTCTTGAATCTAGCGATACTATTTGAGGATTTACATGATTGATGCCGACATCAAAGAATCCCGGCATTAAAACTACTTTATTATCAAGTCGTCTTTAGTGCTGGGTCCCATTAATGCCGACCTCCTCGAGGTACATAATATTCTAGTTCTTTTCAAATCCGCCGGAATGTAACTGCTGTGACGCGATGTTTACTCGTCAGGAGTCGACTTTGCGTGAATCTTGACCATTGTTATGTCTTAAACGAAAGTAACCATAGCACGGAGGACACAAATATTTTGTGTTGCCCCGTGTGTTACATCTGGGAGTATCACGGTATTTCGCGGCAACGAATAAATTGCTGTCTTCATACTCAGCTTTGCATCGGCCACCCGCGTTCAAACTGACCCTCACGGCTAGCGTTTGTGCTCTGCTTCAATGCGACACCAATATTTTTCTCAGAAATGGAGGATAAACACAAAAGGAGATGCAAATATACAGATACCCTTCATGAAAATGATAACTCTTTTCCTTTACGGAAAAAAGATTAACTAAGCAGAAGCGCTGTTGGCGTAGGCACTGGCCCAGGACGGTCAATGTGCTGGATATTGGACTATCCGAGCTCTCGAACACCGAAGATGTATTGGACAAGAGTCCCGAGCATGACTCTCGGGCTGATGAGGAGTGACACGTAGCTCACTGAGCACTGCTCAAGTTTCGAAGCAGATACTGCATGCCAAGAGTGGCTTTGTCGGTCGAGGCCCGAGGCATCAGGGTGAGACCCCCACTGATGCGCGTGAGTAGCACGTAATTCACTGAGCACAGCTCACGTTTTTGAAGATGTTGCTGCAGCTACCATACCAAGAGTGGCATGGTCGGACAAGACCCGAGGCATCCTGGGCAAGGTCCTTTTGATGCGCGTGGAGTGGCACGTTATCCACAAGATGAAGGCTGCGGAAATAGTAGCTCTTTGTCGGATGTTGTTGATGATTTTAAGGCTCCGATCGAGCAAGGAGTGGGGACACTGGACGCCACTGAGTGCGTGCTCCCACTGGTCTCGACAAGATGTGAAAACTCCACAGATAGGGGGCGGCGATAATATCTGCAGCCCTGACCAAGGGTGTGTCTGCCGTAGACGATGGCGCACGGCTATACATCCTTGTCAACGGTATGACGGAAACGGAAGATGGCGACGTCACCCTCGAGGCGATTCCCGCGGTGAATGCTCTTCTTGAGCTGGACGATATGTGTCGAAGGGTTGAACTGTTCGTTAAAGGCAGGCAATTTAGCCGAGGAGATTAACTCGTCTTCGCTTCTGGATGAAGCTGTCCTGGAAGACACCAAGAAGGTGCGGAACACACGAAGTGAATCCTCGGTCTTGAAGTATCTCTAGGATCCGTACTCTCCTTTGATCAAGGAATTTCAATACGTCGTCTTCAATGACCTGCTGTTGGTCCTACCCCCGGACCGAGGTGTCCGTCTTGAGATCAACCTGGTTATGGGAATCAAGTACTGTTGTAACACGTCTATGGCTCCTGCTCAAGGAGCAGTGTGACGTCATTGACGCCTTTTTTGCGCGAAGCACAACGCAGAAATGATGCGTGAAAGCAAGTCTCCTCATACGATACCCACGTTTTGTGTTTGGAAGCCGAATGGCAAGTGGCGTATCGCTAACGCTTACAATAAGCTCATCGCTGCCACCACTCCAGCATATATGTCAGATTTCAAGGAACGATGTTCTAAGGATGGCTTTACAAAGAACAGTGCACTCGACTTTGTCGATGGTATTACCAAGTGCTCACGAGAGCGGGTGATATTCAGCTGACAGGCCAAGCGGCATTTTTTGGAAAAAGCTGGTGATGTCCCAAGGCACTGTCAAATGTACCAGCAACATTCAATGGTCTTGTAACGAAGTTGTTCAGGCCCCACCGGGCGTATGCACAGACATACTTCGACGACATCTTCATTCACAGTCGTGCGGGGCACTAGAGGACAGATGAGGGAAACCACATCGTCAATTTGATAAGCCGTGCTCAATTGCATGCGCACATATAAGCTGTATGCTAATGCAGACAAGTGCATCTTTGGCGCCGAAGAAATCTACTTTCTCGGGTGCTTTGTTAGGAAGCGTGGCCTTTGAGCGGATCCCGTAAAGGCCAAGGCATTGTGGACTGGCCGGTTCCAAAGAACCAACTGGACTTGCGCAAGTGGCTTGGCCTCGCTAACTACTTGCACAAGTACAGCGAGAATTACGCAGAAACGGCATGGCCATTGTCGAATCTTCTTAAGAAGGATTCGGAATGATGTTGGAACACCGAGCATCGGGAGGGTTTTGACAGGGTCAAAGACAACCTTCTTCGTGCACCAATACTGGCAGTGCCGGACCCCGATCTTCCTTTGAGTGATGTCTGTGACGCGTCGGATTTGCCATCGGCTGTGCACTGCTGCAAGCAGACGTGAGGGGCGAGATCGGGTGATCGCATTTAAATTCTCCCAGGTAAAGGCTACAACCCAAACATAGCAACTATCCACGGCAAGGAATTACTTGCGATGAAGTATTCACTTATCAAGTTCAGGATGCACCTGCTTGGCTCAAAGCTGTTTGTGATCTACGCAGAAGGCACTGCAACTCAGTCGCCTCACCTCTCGCATTTTTCAAACTCCTTACGCCCGAGTGCCTGTAGCAGCGCTATACATACTGTCACCCGCGTATGCGGCGCGGATCAAATCCGTCACTGACGACGTCACCGTCGTGATATTATCATGGTCCGGTCTGCGTGACAATGCATCAGCCAAAGCATTATGCTTTCCTGGCTTATGATTTACCTCGAAGTTGTATTATGCAAAGAATGCGAGCCACCTGGTTAACTTCTCGGACGAGAAATTGCCGTCGCGATTGCGCGCACGGTTGTACCGATATTCGGTGAATAACGGTTTGCTGTATTACAGCACCGATTAAACGGATACGTCTCGAATCGTGGTTCCTCGCCATGAGGGTCAAAATTACCGTATCTAAATGAGGCCTAAGACACCCCATTTAGTGATTATCTCGGTCTTGAGAAGACCTACAGCTCGATTAGTTGCCACTAATGGTGGCCTAAGCTGTACAAGTGGACGAGCACATGTGTGGGCACGTGTGAGACGTGTCAGAGGGTGAAACCCTTACCAAATGCGAAGGCGCTGCTGGTCAGTTTATAGGTACCCTCTGGGTGTCGGCAGTCCATGAGTACGATCTTTGTGTTTGGCTTGCCGAAAGACTCGGTGGGCGACACGGGGGTGGTGGTCTTTGTGGACCGTTTGAGCTAGATAGTTCATCTTGCGGCAGTGCCGGACACCAAAGACGGGTCGGTACAACGACTCTGTTTGTGGATCATGGCTCTCAACAATTTGGACTCTCGGAGTCAATTGTCTTTCCCAGAGACAATTGACACAATAGTTTTTGCCGACGATCATCAAGGTGCTGGGCACCAAGCTAGATATGTCAACAACGGACAATCCGCGACCCTGACACCGCCATCCCATGGTTCAGGGCTTTGTGGCGGAAGAATAGCAGAGTGGCTAGCTGATGTCAGCCCACTCACTGTTCGTAAAGAAGTCGATGAGTTACTGTTTACTAGACTGAGTGTCTTACGACACGTTCGTGATGCGATGACTGAAAGCCAACATGCAGAAAGAATATGCAGACGGAAAAAGCAGAAGACAAACTTTAAGGTCGGAGACCTGGTTTTATTATATGCAGAAAACCTTTCTACACATGCCGTCATTGCTGTCTTTAGGACAAAGTTGTATGCACGCTTTGTTGGACATCTAAAGATCGTTGGCCAAGCGAGGCCTTGCGTATACGCTAAAACTTTTGAGAAGTATGCGCACCAATCCTGTGTTTTATGTGGGCGTGCTTATGCCGTACCGAGATCCGGCGCGTATGAACGCGGAAGTGTGGGCGTCGATGGGGATCCCAAAGGGGCTCGACCACCCAGAAGCTTCAGCAGCAACTGAATTGAGCACGCGTACAACGATCTCCGACTCAAACGGCGCAAGACGCTCACCATCGCACGAAGTGCCGTATTCTTATGCTCGATGGCTAGGAGCCGCTCCAACGGAGCGCAATAGCCCTCAAGGTGAGACAGTCGGTGCACAAAGTGCTCCAGGCTTTTGAGATTTACCGCAAAGCGGTACGGTAGGCGTTCTCGGAAAGATGCTCGGCGAAGTGCCGATGACGACGGACTTTGTTTTCCAGAGCTCGAAGAGCATCGTGAGTCACAGGACGGGGATCGACCAATTTGTCATCATCCACCGCCGACTCATCTTGATGAGAGTAGTGGCGACCACTATCACGTGGAATGCTGTGAGGGTCGACGTCGTCGACGGGGTTAAACTTAATATCTTGTGAAGTGGTGGGGATACCCGAACTCCGAGAACTCGTGGGAGTTTGAGGTGCCTCTTCGGCAAGACTGCCCAGACGTCGTGGATGTGCTGAGCTCAAGCTGTGATAATGAGCAGCTGTGATTGTAGACTCACCCGTGTGAGAAACCACAGAGCACTCGGGAGCGCGATGAGTTTTTCCATATGCCGCAGGGCAACAATACGCAGGAAGTCGGCGATGCGCTATGAGTTTGGCAAACTCAAATCGAAGCTGGCGTTCAGCGCGCCCATCCACCTCCTTGTGACTCCTCTGTAAGTTAGACTTTAGATAGCGAGGAAAGTTTTCAGTGCCATTTCACCGATCGCTCAAAGAGCTCCTCGTCATCTGCCGCGGTTTCGCTAGGGGTGAGCACCACAGGTATTTCAGCATTGCGGGTACAGGATTGCCTCCTCTTTGAGCGCAAAGTCGAGCGCAGTAAGTTTCCATTGAGAGTTCTTGAGGTACCAAGAAGCAAGCTTAGAAAGATTTTTGTTGATCGAGCTCAGCTTGTGTTGTCGCTTGTGCCCGACTGCGTAGACAAGATCGAGTGATTGCGTCTTTCACTTCAGTAGCGGGTCCCGCCGAACGAAAGCCATTTTTTTTACACGAGGGTTAGGACCGAACGTGGATACGAGCTCATGAGAGCTGCCCTATGGGCAACCTCCAACTGCCGCTCGTGTGTCTCGTCGAGGGGATTGGAAACAATACGACTTCCTCGGGAAGTCGAGAGATAGGGAAACGGACACCGCGTCCCGAAGATTTAATGAGGGCTCACGTCGCGCCGTTGGCGTACCTCGCCGTCCTCTTCTTCCTATCTTGGGAAAAAATGATTCGGCTCGTAGTCTATTTCCTCCTGATCATCGACAAATAAATCTGTCGCCCGTGGCGGACGCAGTGTGTGTCGCCCGGTTACCGAGGGCTTGGGATGTGCTTCCCGTGAAGCCGCGGATGTACTGTCCGGAGTTGCACCGCGTGCAGGTGTCGAAGATGGGCTCTGCCCGCGGGCGCCCTCGGAACCAGATAGGCTGGGTGTTTTTCGTGTCATAGACACAGGGCTGATTGAGCAGAGAATATGTAAAGATGATCCTAGGGATGTAAAGGTCTCCTAGACACGCGAGCCTCGTACGAGGCGACATTTAGACGTGAATTGTGGGTATTTACAATTTTGATGTGGGAGAGTGTAACCGGGTTATTCGTACACTGGTGCGATAGGATAGGTCACACAAGATGGTGTGATCGTACAAAGGTGTGGATTACACAAGACGGTTTAATCACACAATGGTGTGGCGACACCAAAACAAGAAGCCACTACGTGGCGGGACTGCCAGTAGTTATGCGTTTTACTAGTGAATTAGAAAGACCTTGAGATTAAAGTATAGGCGGTTCTGCTGCAAATAAAACAGATAAGTACTCGTACTGGTTCTAGTATAGAACGTAAGGTCGGAAACCTTATCTTAGTTCCCTCTAAGGAAAGAGCTGTGACGGCCTCGCCGCATGTCCATACACGAGGTTTGTACTTAAAGCACCCCATGACCCTTCATCAAGCCTTTCCTTCCGTGTATACCTCTGAAGTATTGCTAAATCGTCGATTGCTTCCGCGATGATCGCACATATTTTCGAAATTTCGCGTTTCGCCAGGCTTCGCTTCAGCATCTTTTTTCTCATCAACGGCAAGGAAGTCAATTCTACGACTGAATTTAAAAGAATATATTCTTCACGTGACGGATAACATCGACATCACCTTCTTTGTCGCAGGCCAAAACATTTGCAAACTCGGCTAAAATTTCTTGTTCTTGATCACTTTCCTCATCAAAACAACTTATTTCCTGGTCAGGGTGACGCAAACAAATTGCCGAAAAAATCTCTTCGTGTCCTTCTTATTCTTCTCGAGGGATGGGTCTTTGCCTCTGATCCCAATTTTCGTCATACTACCATCAAAAATGACTTCCATGCAGATGGCAAGGGAGACGGTCTTTTTTGTTTCCAGATTGCTCCACCTTCAGTTGGTGTCCTTACTCTCGTCTTCTTGGGCTTGTCCTCGGAGCATGAGTGGGCATCGCACACCACAATGTAATGTGAGACATCTGTTACTTCTAAAACAGTCCCACGCGCCCATCCCATTTTGTTCGTCGTCATGCTGCTCGAAT
The DNA here is from genome assembly GCF_900000015.1 of Plasmopara halstedii. Classification (NCBI taxonomy): domain Eukaryota; phylum Oomycota; class Peronosporomycetes; order Peronosporales; family Peronosporaceae; genus Plasmopara; species Plasmopara halstedii. Next base: position 1,709,920 of record NW_020187532.1, on the reverse strand, counting down.
AAGAGCTGCACGACTTGTTGACGACGATCTTCATTTTCATCATCTCAATTCTAGAATTAATGCTGCAACCATGGCATACCTAGGAGATATCAAAGTAGTGTTTGAGGTCGAATAGGATAAACTCGTCTTCATATTGGAAATCCTCAACATTTATACAAATGATCATTTTTCCCATTCACATTGGGCAGGCTAACACCATACCCAGCCACAACTTGCGCTCAATCAAAGTTGTTCGACGCACCAGTGTCAATCAAAGCTATAGTGATTTTGCAAAAACGTCTTCGAACGACTTCTTGGACAAACAGTCTCACTACTTGCCTGACATTGAGATCGCATAGTAAATAGTGCATCATACACGTTAAGGCCAGCGTTCTGTGTATCTACATCATCCACAGTACTATTCTCGGGTCCAGTAGGGGGTCCCGCCCCAACTCGTCGTTCCAGATTTTTTCTTGGGGCATCTCGTGTATTCAACACCTGAAAACGAAGTGTCCTCGCAACGATGGAAAGTATGTAGATTGCGAGAACCCAGGCCATATTGCCCGGAACTGCAGAGTGTCTTTGCCGAGTTAGCAACAGACACAGGGTGCTCCTTCGGAACACCGCAAGCGCTATAAAGGTCGTCGATTCGAATGCACTATTGGCTATGGGCCAACATATCTGCCAGTTCACTGACACGGTACGAAAAATAGGCATTGGACTTGGCTTGCTTGATGGTATCGTCCAGCGTCTTGTTGCTTTCGGATCGTCACATCAGTTCAACGTTACAACTCGCGTTCAAACGTCAATTGGCTCATCGAGAATGGACGATACCAAGTAGCGAGCGCGCTGTGCATACGAGTTTAGGTCGTAACGACCTTGACGAAGCTTCAAAAACTTGGTACGCGCACATAACTCACTCTTTGGCGGTTCAGACGCCTTCTTTAGCTCGACTTCGAAGTGTTCCTAGCTACGAAAGCAGTTTAGACTTGGATAGTCTTAACGCTTATTATACGCGCAACGCTTCGCACGACCCGCAAAGTTGGAACACTTGCTGCAAGGGTACTCGCAGTTGTCTTGCAGTGATCGCTCATTCAACTCGACAAACCATGTTGAGAGAGGCTCGCGCTCTAAAGCACGGAACAAAGACGCGTTCAGCATCAGAAGCATCCTATTGTACGAAGATACAATAGCTGCGACCTGCTTCCGGGATTTCATAAACTCATGATGCATGAAAATGATAGCCGGTTTCCTCTGATCATCCAACGAGGATGATGACTGTAGTGTACTGACTAAAGTAGTCTTTTTGATGGCTTCTTGCATTTGCTTGATTGCCATCCACTCATGTGAAGACAAATGAGAAAGTCTCACATTCGTCAACACTTCAGCTTACGATACTGATGGACCGAGTGGTACTCCAACTCTCTACATGTCGGTTGGACAAGGACAAGAGTATGACTTAGACTGAAATACATGACATGCTCAACAGCATCTTCGAACTGAATTCGAGTGTCGTTTAAAAGGGCACTCGATGGGCTTCCAGGTGTAAGAGGGTGCTGTTCACAACAGGCCCTTAAACACAACACACAGTCTTGTGCGACGAGGAAGCGATTTTCAACGCGAATGGAGAAGGAAAGCCCCGGCTTGGAGGTAAAAAAGACGACGTAAGTTTATAAAGTCAAATTTACAACTCAAAATAGATGAATCAATGGTTTCTAGCTACATGCAAACGAGGTGTTGTTATTATGACATTGGGTTCCTTGTATATAAAGTAAAGTGTGTGCCGAGGTTGAGCCTCCGCTTGAAATTTTGGGTGTACGGAGCTGGAACTTCGAAAAGCTTGAATATCAATATTTCTGGAAAGTATAATCAATAGTAGTGGCGCCACCGTCTACGAAAGACAGACACAAATCGGGCTCATCACCAGTACAGATCCTCAAGTAGGAACGAGCATTTGTATCTCACAGAATGTTTGTGAGTTCATATACGATATCACGTATGTATTTGGGAACACCATACTGTGATCTTCTTTTCATAATTCCCAGGGGGTACATGGATGTGCCTCCATGTAATGGTAAGTGTAGCACATTACACTGATGGTGATTCCGACGAGTTGCTTTGACTACAAAAAATACTGCACCAAATTTTCCTCGACTGCTCGTTGGGCAGGCCGGTAAAGGGCAGATCCTAGACAGCAAACCCTTTTGAGATTTAAGGTTGACAAAACGCGCTGAACTTCTATGCAGCGGGGCTGCCGTAGCAAAACGCTTGATGAAGCGTACCTTAGGTCACCGACCGTTCGTTACAATAACCAAGTATGAGTAAGCGGATCGCAATCCACTTACTCCAAGAGTGATTATTGCCTTCCCAAGGCTAATTGACTTTTCGGTTTAAATTCCAAGCTGAACTTTTTATATTTTTTTAGGGAGAATAAAAAATATCCCAACTTTTCAAAAAAAAAAAATACCCCAGCACGTAAATTATCACCGGGGAGCCGTAATATTACACAACAGAAGATGTATTGTATTAGAAATGAATTAGCATAATTTTACAAAATACCCCACAATAACAAAGTATACATTAGTATGCTATATCAATTCAGTTTACTATTAACCGAGTAAAGCTAAATTAAAGAATACGTGACTTCTAACCAGGTCCCACATTAGCTCAGATGGTAGAGCGCTTGCAAAATACAAGCAACGGTT
>NW_020187532.1:1706287-1707226 GCF_900000015.1 Plasmopara halstedii | reverse complement strand
AGCTTCATCATGTAGGTACTTTACTGTGCGAGTTGCCAATGTCCTGTCCATGCAGAGTCTAGCAAATCCTCTTCTAGAACTTCGACATTTTACGCACGACATTTCAAAATACTCATGTTTTCTAGTGCAGGATGTCTTCATAATCGAGTATATTGAGACTGCTCTCATGATGTGTTGTGCTCCCCGCACAATCTTTAAATTATCAGTTTCAAAGAGCTGCATAAAGAAATTAAAGTAAGACACAACAAATCATTAAGAGTAACAAGATTCCCTTACTAACATCTGTTTTGTCGCATCAACACCGTTTCGCTAGATTAAGTATTCAAAACTAAATTTTCAGGCTTACGTCAGCCTGATTCTTCTGTGTTCAACGCGCATGACAACCTCGTTGCATGTTGGATATGGATCTAAATAGTGACATTTCAAAATACATACCTTTCGTGAGATAACAAAAAAATTGAAATTAAGACTCTCAATTCGCGGCGTACGAATTCAACTTGCCGACGAGGAAACTCCAAGTTTATTCTGTGCAGAGTGCACGACAAAACTTGAACCCTCGATAACGCGAAGAGCATACTACCAAGCGAATAAAAAGTATGTATATAACTATTTTGTAAGTAGACTCACAGCAAAAATATCAGCTACCAGCAAACTTCACATTGCCTTAAACTGAATATTGCACATTGTGGCACATTCATTTTTCGTGATTCTTAAAAAATGGATGACACCTAGCATTTAAATTTCGTATTTTCTTACTGTGATTATTTTAGATATCCTATCAAAAACTGGCATTTATTAAAGGCGGCTTGAAAGACGCACGTCCGTGTGACACGTCAACCGTGCGGAGCAGTGAATTCCGCAGCTAAGCAGTGAAACTATCTCTCTTGTGTTTGAAGTGACCGGGGTAACCCTAGAGGCTGCAAGTCTTCCCCCACAGCT
>NW_020187532.1:1705150-1706277 GCF_900000015.1 Plasmopara halstedii | reverse complement strand
TAATACAATACATCTTCTGTTGTGTAATATTACGGCTCCCCGGTGATAATTTACGTGATGGTTTTTTTTTATTTTTTGAAAAGTTGGGATATTTATTTTATATAAGGCAAAAGTTGGGGCATTTTTTATTCTCCCTTTTTTATTCTAATTTTAAAAGTTTAGATTTTCCTAAATATACTGTAGTAAAATCTAAATACATGCATAACTACTGGCTACCTAGCCCCGTCCCATATTCTTGTTTGGGTGTGGTCACACCATGTACATCTCGTGTGACACAGACAACCCTGTTATCAGGGTTCGTATAACCCCGCTACGCCCTCCCCCATTAAGATTGAAAACGTTTGCAGCTCCAATCGATTATTGCATCAACGAGGCTCGCGTGTCCGTTAGACACTGCAACTCAATTTGTTGGAATTTAACAACTTTTTTGCTCAATGAGCCCTGTGTTCACGACACGAAAATCATCAAGTCTCGCTGGTTCCGAAAGTGAGCTCGGGCAGAGCCCAACTTTGTCCCCCGCACGCAGTGCGATGTCGGACAGTGCATCCGCGGCACGGGGTGATGGATATCCTAGGCTCGATGAGCACAAACGTCGCGCTCCGCGCACGCTTTCAGTGCCGAGGGCCTCGTTGATGATTTAGTCGACTATGAGTCTTACACCCCTTTTCCCGCATGGGATGACGAGGAAGGCGAGCTGCACCAGCAGCATGATACGAGCCCTGGTCGCGCCTTGCGGTCCCCATGTCCGTTCCCTGACTTCATTTCAACTGAAGGACGTGGTGCAATCAATAATGACCTCGACGGGGAACAGAGGCGGCAGCTTGAGGCTACCCATAAGGCGGTTTTAAAGCGCGTCCGATCGGCCAATGACCCTCGTGTGGATTATGGCTTCCGCCCTGCAGATCCCGCTTTGAAAGCGAAGGAAGCGGTAACTCGTTTGATACGCCTCCACACTATCGGGTCCCCGGCCAGAATGGATGATGAACTTGCCACACGGAAAGCTCTTCGAGCTCGTTTTTTGGTCCCACAAGAATCTCCGTTGAAAGCTTATCGCACTCGTCTAAGTGCTCAACGAGGTGGTACCCGCAATGCGGACAATACCTGTAGTGCTGGCCCCTGGCGAAAGA
>NW_020187532.1:1704649-1705140 GCF_900000015.1 Plasmopara halstedii | reverse complement strand
ACTGAAATATCCTGAATAAGTAAATCTCGTCCTAACTGGGATTTTAACAGCCACTACATCATCATAGCGAACATGCTCAGGTACGCTTTTTTGTCCTTTTCCTTTTAATTCGACGTTCATATATGGTTGTTCATTAATAAGGAAACTATAGAAAAATAAATCACGCAATATTGCATTCTTGAATTTTACTAAAAGATGAAAAGCAAATTTCTTGGTCTATAATGAAATAACTACTTCTTCCCTAGCAGAAATCATGAAGATTCACTCGACTACATCTTTTAAAAAACATGACCACTATTCAACTTAAGTTAAACGATAGTTACGTGGCCGGCGCTTACTAGTGAGAACATGTGACCATGTTCTAAAAAAATATAGGTGCAAAAGTCAGCAGCGAAACAACTCGAGAATTATTTAAACCATCATGGAAACTGTCAAGAGTAAGCTCCTGAGTGTTTGTTGGATGTGAATTAGTTTTCACCGATTCCTCTACA
>NW_020187532.1:1703910-1704639 GCF_900000015.1 Plasmopara halstedii | reverse complement strand
TGCGTGTCACACCAGATGGGCATGGTGTGACCACACCCAAACAAGAATACGGTACGGGACTGGATAGCCAGTAGTTATACATGTATCTAGATTTTGCTATACATATTTAGGAAAATCTATGCGTTAAAAATTGGTCGGCTTAACCGCAGATAAAAATAGAATAATTTAGTTTTATAATTAGCCTTGGGTTAAGGCAATAATCACTCTTAAAATATCAAGACGGTGGTAATCGCGAAGTTTGGTTTCTTGAAAGCAAGAAAGACTATATTTTGCAGGTATTGATCAATGAGTAGATGCCCATTTTTCTTGATCCCATTGGTGTTGACGGTCAACAAGCTGATATCTTGACATGAAACTTCGCGTGCATCTACGCGTGGGATCACCTTAGTAGTTCAGTGCAAGCTTTCGGGCCGTAAGCATAAATTGGCCTTCGGTTCGCCGAAGCTACAATACTTCTGCTCCAGCGGGGCTGCCGTAGCTTTGCGCTTTGAGGAAGCGTAAGTTAGGTCACCGACCTTTCGTTCTATACTTAGAACAAGTACGAATTTAGCGGTCGCAATCCGCTAACTTCAAGAGTTATTATTGCTTTAACCCAAGGCTAATAACTCTTCCGTTTAAATCCAAAACTGACTTTATTTATTTTATCCGCGGCAAAGTCGCCCAATTTTTAATGCATAGATTTTCCTAAATATGTTTAGTAAAATCTAGATACATGTATAACTACTGGCG
>NW_020187532.1:1702328-1703900 GCF_900000015.1 Plasmopara halstedii | reverse complement strand
GATTTAGACATGAATCAAGTAAAAGTGTATGATCACTAAAGCTCACTGAAAGCGAGATAAAAGGATTCAACAACGCACAGATAACTCACGATTCATGTGAAAGAGAAATCACGATCATGGTAGCAGCTAATGACGGACAAGTACAAGAACAGTCATTTGAGTTTAGATGATTGTACTTGAGTCGTTCTGACTAGCGCGACTAGTGAAAATGGCAAACGGTATTCTGACCACGATTCAGCAAATGATAAGCAGACAACAAACCTTTGCAATACGCTCAACTGAAATACAGGATTATATAAAAAAAAAATATATGACAGAAGAAGCGTAACGATCCGGAGGTGGGGTTCAAAGTAGTCATCTTCGCATGCGGCATTACAAAGAGGTTTAGCGTAAAACCTGCTTACTGTTGTTAACGTGGACGATCTTATATCGTGTCGTAAAAGCGACTTTATACCAGCGAAGTAAAATAACTCATGGAAGAGCTGATGGTGTTGCAAGCGCTGAAAAATATTGCAGCTGTATAAGACACTACGATCTCGAAGAGGCTGCAAGTGCATGATTCATGTTATCACTTATTTAGAAGACAACAGCCTCAAGAATGAAATGAAGAAATCACGTGTATGTGAAGCTGGTAACATCTTCACGATGACAGTCGCAGAGTCTCAACTTGCCAGCACATAGACAATATTACTGTTCAAAATAGTACAGGATAAATTACACATGAAGGAATTGGGTCAATTTTATACCTAAAATTATGATAAACCTAGTCTATGTCATTCTCAAGTAGCGAAATATAATTTCCGACCTCAAGGGGGCTACGAGAATACTGACGTCAGCGGTGCCAGCGATGTGCAGGTTCTAATAGACGAATGCAGATGGATGCGAATCCATTCAATGGGCAGAGTTCTGTCGATCTCGCTCAGTTTGGTTGATGATGGTTGTGCGTCGACTACGACCGAGTTGATGCGCGTTGTTGGGCTCATAACCTGTTCGAAAGTAGGTAATATACGCCGATCCGACAGCGTAAAGTGCATTTCCACTTTGATGCCCGGACACTACAGCACAGCCTTTTATCTTGTGAAAGATGGTGAAAATTTGTATTCTCAGAGATTATCTCGAATAACAATACTTCGGTATTTCGACAATTGTAATGACTTTCGTTCAGTATAAAAATGTGCAAGTTGATGTACAACTGTGGACGTACAATTGTACTTACTAATTCCGCTACATACACCCCAAGTGCTTACGCCCTACCTGCGTTTTGACAACAACAAACTAGTAATAATGCCATAATCCGCTATACATTAAAGCCGACATTCTTAACGATTTGTGCTATGAGGATAAATACACTCGATCTCATGATTCTGCTCATACATGTACATGTTGTCGGTTGTGCGAACTATGCCCCAAGTCACAGAATTTGTATAGAGTTAGTATATATACCTCAATGATTCATTCTTTGATTTTCTTTGAAGAAAACATTCGATTAGGCACCGATGACCGCTGCAAGCAACATTTCATATCGTCTTTACATGTGTCACCTTATTGACTTATAGTGAGATATCTCAAATC
>NW_020187532.1:1701033-1702071 GCF_900000015.1 Plasmopara halstedii | reverse complement strand
AACGACACGAAAGAGCCTTAACGTCGACTGTGGATCAATCGTCTATGCTTTTGGAGGAAAGAGGAGCATCCGTTGCGGTTGGAGAAGAGGCGGGGGAACTTTCACGTATTGCATCTCACTTAAACCTCGAGAACATATGGCAAAAGATCGCATCATCTAGGGTCATGAGGTTCTTTAGTCCACGTATCTACATGAGACACGCTCCTGACAAAGTGGTAGCAGCCTACGAGTTATATCAAAAAGCGGGCGTTGACAAGGTGACAAAGAATCTCTTCGATAGCCGTGCGTATCGCAAGTGGTCGAGATATTTGAACGACGCCTTTTCAGACGATTTCAAAAAAACGTCAAATCTTAAGGTGTCAGTACTGGTGGAACACGGACAGGAAATGCTAATCAATTCCATTCTGACTACTCAGCTTGTCAAACGTGAATTACCTTTTGGCGGTTATTTTGAAGACGCGCTGATAGAGTTTCTCGCCAACGCTAAGGGTGTTCAAAAAGAATTTGCTGATCGTCTTGACGACGCACTGTTCAAATATTGTAAATATTTGCAGACGGTTGATGGTAGCCCAAAGGGTCTTGATGATAGAAGCTTTAAGGGCATTGGTGAGCGAATAGAAGGTAAACTCCTCTTTGAACCGACTACCAGCAACACGAAGGATCTGGTTGACGATGATACTGTTCATCCAATATTGTCATCTAAACGGAACGGGAGAAGAGAGCCCCATATCTACTTGAGAGAAGCCTATGATAAGGAGCAAGCAGCTCTCATACTATTCAAGAATGCCCACGTTGACAAGGTAAAGACAGATCTCTTCACTAGCCATGAGTTCCAAACTTGGTCAAAAATTATTGCGGACGCCTTTCCAGATGACCCAAAACTGGGGGCCGGCATCATGGTGAACGTAATGTGGAGAATTGGTCGCAGTAGACTGGTTGACGCCATTTCGACTGCTCAGGTTCTCAACGGCAAATTAGCTTTTGGTGATCACTTTATAGACGCGTTGTTGCTGATGTCGCCTATCGTAGAAATATTTG
>NW_020187532.1:1699335-1701023 GCF_900000015.1 Plasmopara halstedii | reverse complement strand
CAAACCAAATCTTTTTGGTCCTAATAATTCCCGAGAAGAGGATGTGGTTCACGTGTTGGTGGTGGTTCCGGAGGGGAAAGCAAGCGAAACTTCCAAGATAGATCAACTCATCGAAAAGGTTGATAAACTGTACGAACAAACTGTGCTGGGCAAACGCAAGGTATACCGTCACTCAAGCCCGGGTTCGACTCTTCTGACCGAATTGAATATTCGGTTGCAAGCTACCGACGCGGTTGAATTCGCTTCTGGGGACGTGACGCATGTTGAACCGTTCACGTGGGACTGCAATAGTGATGAACGTGGTCAGGATATTGCGCTTACCGAGGAGCAGCAGCGTGAACGATACCGCGCGTATATGGAAGCAAACATCGGTGACGTGCTTAAGAGGAATAGGCTTTGCGTGTACCGTGTGGTAAAAGGTAAGGACATCCTCAAGGCTGAAATTCCTGGGCACAACATTAAACTTGTTGGACGCACGGACATGATCATACTGAGTGATCTCGTCTTAAAAAATCCACTCGACTTGGGGATGCTGCCTAACGTGAGATTACTTATCGAAGTGAAGAGAAAAGTGACAGAATGCGCGATGTCCCAAGCTTTGTCAGAACTGATAGCTCTGGATGTTCTTGTCGATGAACCTGTGATGGCCCTTTTAACTGACTTGATTGATCATTGGCAATTTTTATGGGTCTCCGATACAACCCACAACCATGGAAATATCCGATCAGCGACGATTCATGATCCAAGCGAGGCGTTTGCGGTGATTAGGACTCTACTTGATCAGTCGCCAGATGCTGATAAAGAGATCAGTCTTCCGTGCTTTCAAGAACCTGTAATGCGACATAAGCTATCTCGGGTCTTGCCCTCTATCGCAGAGGCTCGTGGCAGTGGCGGACTTCGTGAGTGCATCGAACGATACAATGACATTTCCAGTGTATTAGGTCCCGACGTTGAGATGGCTCGTGAGGTAGCTCGACAGGTCACTCGATCCATTCCCACGTTGAGATATTATAGCTGATTCTTGCTGCGGCATGCTGCGGATTACAATTTAGTTGATTCTTAGGATGATTTACTTAACTGATCAAAAGAAGTATGTTAGCAAAGAGCACATTAAAGCAGCACAGAAGGGCTACACGCGACCGAATCAAAAAATTGCAAACCAAAGCCGAAGACGGCAAGCAAAACAACTGAATGGTGAAAGCAAAAGTTAATAAATTGAGAATGACCGACACCCATTTCTTGCAATTGTGTATTGAAGTGTTTATTAAAACGAAGGAAAAGGTATAGACATCGCAAGGGATTGAGTTGGAAAAGCATCAACAAGGACACACGGTGAAGCAGTTCTGCGCAATTGCTGACTTAAAAAAAGTATCTATCAAATTAATTCATAAGCTGGTTATAACTCTTTTTTTTGCCGCGACTTCAACTCTTTTTTTTAATCCCAAACTCCTTTTCAAGTGTCTTTGTTGACCAGTGTAGTTGTTGACCAGTGTAGATGACCTTGTGGCTCCCAGGAGTCAGGCTAAGAAGCAGCCATGTCACCAGATATCTCTCCTATTCTAAGCGTATACTTAGCTTTCGTGTAAAGCGTGGCTACTTGTAGAAATCGGTATTGATCGATCCACCGATTGTATAGATATTGACTTTAGCAGGAGACATTCCCAACCTAGTCTTGTCGAATCTGATAT
>NW_020187532.1:1699053-1699325 GCF_900000015.1 Plasmopara halstedii | reverse complement strand
TGGGCAATGCCTTTTGCCCCAAGGAGATTGACGAATGTGGCTTGGTCCGGCTTGCTTCGTAAAGTGCAAATGATGCCGACATGGCATAACCCTCCACTAATCTGCTACAAACGGATGTAAAATGCTGCTAAGATGCAGCGACGATACAAAATAGCAGGCTGTGAAACGAAGCCACAAGAGGCCTTTGATATCGGTCCTGTCAAATCGAACCGGTTGTTAAATGTTGTTTATGATGCTTTAAACTTTGCTGTATGCTCTACTTTACTTTAAAA
>NW_020187532.1:1698864-1699043 GCF_900000015.1 Plasmopara halstedii | reverse complement strand
AAATACAAGCAAAGGTCCTTGAATCGAACCTAATGGGTAGGTAGTTTGTTGGTGTCTCTTGTCCCATGTCCCTGTGTCCCCTGTCCCTATGTCCTCATACCCATGTCCTGTGTTCTATGTCATATGTTCTATGTTCGAATTTCTTACAACATTCGTTCTGTATGTATCTGTAACGGGGT
>NW_020187532.1:1683860-1698854 GCF_900000015.1 Plasmopara halstedii | reverse complement strand
TCTTGTAAAGAACGAAAGGTCGGTGACCTAAAGTACGCTTCCTCAAGCGCTTAGCTACAGCAGCCCCGCTGCACTTGGCATACCTGCATGAGGCCCTCGCTTGCTCTGCTACTATGCCACAAGCACTGCGCTTATACCGCTGCCCAGCGATAGACGCCCTTGCATACGTGCCACTTCGAAATACATACGTCTGAAGAAAGGTGCCTGAAACATCAACTCGTCCGTCTCAATGAGCGCCGGGTACTGTGCCACACTGATGTACACTGAGTGGCCAGCGAAAATACCAGCTCAGAGGCTGCCACCTGCGCTAACACCTCGAGATCGATGCCGATGCTAAGAATATCTACGTCATAACATGATTGTCAGCAGCAGAAGTGTGATCAAAATTTATCATAAATCTGTAATTGTTACCGGAGTATCGGTGCTTATATTCGACCATGTGACGGGACACGTACATTACTTGTGCATGCATAAATTTGGCGCAAGCATTGATTGAAGACAATTACAGTAAGAAATGACCTTACATTTAACACGCTAGACTACTATGGATTGATGCATATGCCTGATTTCGGACTTTGGTTTGCTAGACGTAATGTCAATTTCTTATTTATATTAAGTGTTGCTATGCCAGACACTAAATTCGACCTTAATATATCTATTATTCGCGAGCAAATCAAATCTTGAGCATTATGTACAAGTGTTACATTTTTTAGTTGACAAAATACTGACTTTAGAACTTAATGCGAGCCAGTGGTGCTAGGTATGCGACGTAGCACCATATCAGCAGCTGTTGATAGTCACCATTGTGGATTTTGATTTTCTTCCAAAATCGGGAAATTGCGAAACAAATTCGCCATCTTTATTGGACCCCCAAAAAAAACTACTTGCAAGAACTCTTGGGCATCGTACGACACTTTTCCCATACATTCCACACGAAATGAGAAGAAACCGATGGAAGGTCTATCAGCAGACTTAGTTCTGCTTTCGTGGAAGAGTCGAAGTTGCTCACGACTCACATTGAGCGAATATAACTCTTGTTGGTACCACCTCCTAATCTTTCCTTGCAACGCGAAAAGATGTTGATATTCACCGTTGTCGCATTTGGAATACGATTCGCCTCCAAAACCGGAAAATTGCGAAACAATTGAAGCCGAGGTGTCTTGCCTGTGGTTTGCATTCCGATTTTTAAATCAACATCGTCCTTTTCAAAATGGATTGAGTCTTCTGAGCGTTTGTCGACACTATTATTCACAGCCTTGTCTTCATATGATTCGTTAATGCCGAAATCGGGCACATTTGACATCGTAGAATGACATTAATCGAGAGCTTTAGCTCAGGTAAAATAAACGATAATCGTGAGGGTAGTTAGCGTGTTTGAGTGACACAGCGCAAAAACACTAATGTAAAAAGGTCAGCGTTAAGCTCAAAACTGTTCTTTTTATTCTTAGTTTTCAGATAACAAAAATCTGACACATAGATGTATCTCGATTGTTTGCTGCCTCAATCACTTTCATTAAGCCATCCCCGCACCTTTCGCCACAATAGCTGTTTTTCTTGATCGATGTATCGCTGATGTTTGGCTTCATTCGTAGCCATGTGCCACCGCCCAAAAATTTGGCGCAGTTTGAAGTATTGCATGTGGATCATTGCGTCAAAAACAAACTTTTCTTGGTAAGCGCATTTACTTATAAAACAGTTAAACCAGTGCTTCCAAGAATGCTCAAGCGTGCTCCGCTGACTTTGACGCCAGACATAATGTGCCTGAGACCGGATTGCTTGGAGGTGTCGTGCTAACCGCCAAAATGCACGTCGTTTGACATTACGGGTATAAAGTTGGTCGGCCTTTTTTAATTGAGCACTTTCGTGTCGACAGCGCATCTCGCGACAAATCTGCACAAATTCTTGCCATCTCTCCCAATGCGAGTAAACAGATCGCAGCTCATGCCATCGTGTTGCGTTGCGCGCGACCCGTTCAATGAGAGCCTGATGCTTCTGCCATGGCAATATCGCGTAGAAGAACAATAGTCGCCGACAGTCATGCTTCAATGCCTTATCCCACTGAGCACTTAAATAGGCACGACGCTCGCGTTTTTCCTTTAACAAAACAGCTTCTGCGAGCTTTCTTTCTCGAGCTCGTGCCTTTTCTTCCAACTGCTTTTCAAGAATTATGTTTTCTTGAGCTGCTCGTTGCTCTTCCTGCTCTTGTCGCTTCTTTTGCTCAAGCTCTTCGTATCTTCGCTTTAACTTAAGCCGCCGTTCTTTCCGCTCGGCAGCACGCTGTTCCATAGAATCGAATACCTTGTCTGCGTGCTTGTGAGCTCGTCTTAAACATTTTGGAAGCTGCGTCTTAGCAGGCTTTTGATTTGAAAAATCAACAATACTGCCGTCGGACTGCGGTGCTTTTGAGTCCTTAAAATCCGTCCAGGTCTGCACTTTTCTCCTTATTTGTTCCACTGTTACTTGTGTGCTGCGACCATCAGATATATTAACACATCTGTCTGTTGTATCTTGAGAAGACGTATCACATCTTTGAGCGCCAAAATCCTCCATACCAGGTTGGCAGTCATCACACTCAACTTTTAATAATTTGTTCTGTTGTTTCTGAATGAGCCGCTGAAAGTGTACCTTACGTCTGTGAACGGCATCTACCGCTGCACGATGACCCTGCTGATGCGACACGAATGCCATCCATCGATATAACCATACCGGTAAGCGCTTGGAGCGATAATATTCTTGAGCTCGCTCGTTCATTTGTTGTTCATCTACTTTCTTCAGACGGGACTGCTCGACAGCCCTTGTTTGGCCTCGTCGATGTGTGTATCGCTTCCATGTCGCCACATAACGCATCATTATGCGCCATTTATAGTCAGCAACAACTTGAGCCTCTACTTCTCGTTTCGATTCTATTAAACGATACCAAGCATTAAACAGGTTTTTCAATATCTGTAAACGTGCTTTGCGATGCTCGAGGCGTTCTTTTAGCGCCACAGCATGCTGATTCTCTAACGTAAGGCGCTTAATTTTTTCTTCGACAAGGCGCTGCTGTTCGCTCACCTCCTCGTTATTGTCACAGGTAGGCTTCGGTAGCTTGTGCAAAGTGCCCTCCTCCACCACCTGAGCTTTGCGCGTTTTGCGTGCTTGTAGTAGAAGCTCCTGTCGCCGTTCCATTGACAATTGCTGGGGTGGAGGAATACATATTTGTGTCCTCTTTTTCGATTTGAATGCGCCAGCTTTTTGTCGATGTTGCAGCTGAGTGTGTTGCTTTCTTTGAGAAACTTTTTTCCTCAAACACTCCTTCACTTCCTGGTTTCCAAAATTATTTTTCTCTAAATAGACATGCTGCTTATTCAGGCTGCGTGACGGCATCGTCGGTATGTTTCTGTCGTCGATCCGACTTGCTGAGTTTGTAATTGCCAAACCTATCCGATGCAAGTTTTTCTTCTCTCCTCGTGACTTGCTTCCATCTCGAAAATTCTGAGCATGGCGCAATGCATCTGCTTGCTTCTCAAGTTGAAATCGTGCTTGAATGATTTCTCTCGCTTCTTCTGCAATTTCCTGACCTGGAGTCTCCTCAAAATTAACCACGATATCGTTTGCATCCCGTGTTTGATTTCGAAGGCGCCATTCAGGCTCGCTGGCAAATGCATTACGCCAACCTAGCAACTCATCCACACATTCACCGCTTATGTCTTCCTGCTCTTTTGGCTTTGTGTCCAGTGCTTGCAAAAGTCGATCTGATAGTGAAGGTGATCGAGCCTGAATTTCGACTTCAGGCTTCGCTGTACCGTGCTGTAAGTCAACTTGATAGACTGATTTTTTGCCAAAGCGCAATTGCCACGATGATGGCCTTGCTGAGGGTGAAGACGTGTCTAATGGCACATGATTTCTGTGCATAGCTGGTCTCAGCTTAAGTGCACTTTGGTGAGTTCATTCGTAACGTTGGCAAAGCTTTAATTGCTCTAAAAGCAGCAACAGACGGCATGATCGCGTTTTGTCGTTCTGCTCCTAGGTTCTAAATTCAGATATGTCACCATCAGTTTGCCTAAGCTATTTGGCCCACAGCCATTGTGATTTTCGCAATCGTTGAGATGTTCGACAAGGAGAGTCTTGTCCAATCCATGATAATTTCAGGGTGCTTTTGTATCATCCAGATGATTGTACTTATTGTTCTAGGTGTGTTGCTGGCGAGTAATATACACTATCACGAGTTACTGGGCATGAGCATCCGCGACGCTGGCAATGGTCTCATTTTTACGGGTATACTCTACTTTTTTGCTGCAATACTTGGATTAGCTACTGCTCGCACGAAAAACAAATGCCTACTGCTCGTTCAGGTGATACTACTTGGGCTGATATATTTCTTTCAGACTGTCATGAGTGCAATCGCGCTTGTTGGTAGTCGGGCTCCCAGTCTTGCGCTAAATTACGAATTCCAAATAATTTGCCTTACGGTGGGCAAGTATGAGGCGTTGAGCGACAGTGACAAACAATTATGTCAACGCTTTTTTCATAGCGATGAGTTTGCAGGTGTCATGCTGGTGTGGCAAAACTATTACAATAAAAGTGCCGTGGGGAGTAAGGAGGCGAGCTCTTATCGTGCAATGGTACTTAATATACAACAAAGTAACTTTTGTTGTGGATATGGGCTTCCGAGGAATTGTGCGATTATTACTGACTCATTTCCAAGTTCTCGACCGAAACCAACAGTATTGAACTGGAGCAAGCAACGTCAAAATTGTTCTAAATCCTCCGGGATGTATCTCCCTACGACGGAATGTCAAGGCGCGTGTTCTTTTGCGCTTCCGAGTGGATCCTGCGGAAAAAATCTGGTTAATAGTGCGTCGCGTGGATGTGCTGCGTTCGTGTCGAAGCAGCTTAGTTCACAAGTCCAAGCAATTAGTGCGACTGCCTTAGTGTTAGCACTCTTCCCGGTGCGTTACCCAAACAAATCGACTAATTGCACATATTTCACCCAGTCTAATACTGCAAACAAGGCAGATCATTTTTATTGTAGGATCTGTGTGTCTATGTATGAAGCGAAGAGACCAAGATGTGCGGCCGCACATAGAGTTTGCAAGTAAAGTTAGAATACATGCTGAAATTTGATATAGTGAGCGAGCAATCGTCAGAAGAGAATATATAGAAATGGAAAAGACCGTTTCGAGCACACGATCGCAAATTTCAAAGGAACAATCAAGTGAATCTCCAAATATGGCGGCGGCATCGCTAGCTGTCCAGTTCTACATTTTTGAAGTCAAGGGCAAGACGTTGATGCCGCTACAATCCAAAGCGGCAGCGTAAAAGGCTGGGGAAGACTAGCTCTCAACGTGCAAATCATTCAAATTAACAGGTCTTTCATTAGACCATCATGACAAAAATTACAACTATCCTAGCCAAGGCGTTTTCATTTGCGCACCGTCAGAACGACATCTCAAGGTTGAAAGAAGGCCAATACCAATTTAAAATACTTGAATCGACTGCCTGCGGTGCTGGTGTGGGTTTATCTCGTGCGAACCACTTTGTTTTCCACTTCCACTGACTTTTCTTACACCATCAACTAGCGGTGCCCAGCTTTCTCAGTACACTGCTGTCTCAGTACACTACGTTCTGCCCCCATTAAACCATTAGGATCGACTCCAGGTCCAAACCTCCAGCACCTGAATCACACGGCGCAAGAACATATTAATCCCAAAACGTACTGATCGAGTTGCCCCAAGGGTTACTACTTGCCGTCGAAGGTAGCATTGTCAATGCCTTCCCCGGGTTCTGCGTTGACTGGTTGTAGACCACACATCCCGTGGACCGTACGAGCGCTGCCTTATCTAAAAGGAACATTTAATTTAAATCAGCATGGAAACTGCTCGGTGTGTGCTGCTCTCACCACATCAAACTTTGTCTAATTAATTAAGAATTGTGGGAAACGGGGATACCCTTAGATGATGCCACGCCGTGGGACCAGATTGAGAAATTTTACTGAAAATATATTCAAACTCGAATACTTTCGGAGTCCAATGATTTTCAGCTGAAGCAACGATAAATTGGATCCTTACCAATGCAACATCTGCTCACCCCATGGTGAAGCGAAAACCTCACTCCGTGATATCAGAAAGCACGCGACCAGCGCTTTCAAGAACGCCTCAGCCCTTGAAAAAAAGAAATCACTCCGAAGCCGTCTATAATGTGTAACCAGAATTGATCCCGCTACTTCGCAAGCAGCTGAAAACACCACGGAATGACCGTCTTTACGGATCACACACGATGGTAGAGCTCACCGCTGTGATCCAATAGAACTAGAGACGGTCTTTTCAAAACATCGAGAAACGGCCCAAATTCTGGCCCCTCATTGGGTCGATTACAGGATGAGACTTATTGCCTTTGAATCTAGTTTTTTTGCTGGACTCATAATTTCTTCTTGTTTTTTAGACTTTCTTAGAAAATATAATTGATGGCTGACACATTATTGTTAAGTTGTAATATTGTTGAACCACCCTTAAAAGCTTATAAATATTACTGATTGATGGTAAATAAGAGCCATAAAGGAGAGGTAAGAAACCTTCCGGTTAAAATAATTCTAAAAACCTTATTCCCGGGATTGTTGATCCTGGCGACCGATGCACCCAACGTGGGTAGCAGCCTTATGCTTTCAAAAATCATGTGCACAATGTAGCTCCGCTGAACCAAAGAAGCCAATATATCCATGATTACATCGTAACGCTCCGGTATTCTATCTGCTCACTTAAGGAGGGACGTTGTCGGTCTTCGTAAGAAAATACGATCTCATTTATGGTACTCGGGGATGCGTTGGCATCCACAACTCGCGTCTCGCATAAAACCGTAGGGAACCAAGTATGAGTAAGCGGATCGCAATCCGCTTACTCCAAGAGTGATTTTCACAAGGCTAATCAACTCTTCGGTTTAAATTCCAAACTCATTTTTATTTATATTTTTATCCTAATGTTAAAAGTTTAGATATTCCTGAATATACTAAATATATATAGTAAAATCTAAATACATGCATAACTACTTGCTACCTAGCCCCGTACCGTATTCTTGTTTGGGTGTGTTGTCACATCATGCATATCTCGTGTGACACACACACCCGTGTTCTTAGGGTTCGTGTAACCTCGTTACAGTAATATATCTAATGAAGCGTGGCGTCACTTTGGTACTCCTGACCAAACTTGTCTAACCCGTAGGTGAATTTATAATGTCTAGTGGTTTTACGACCATTCAAATGCTGTTCTTTTGCCGATTTTGGGAACGTGTCTTTGCTTTCAGGGTTCGAATGATCACAGTCACTCTGCCGTCAATAAATGTTGACGGATAATCCCGCAAAATAAAGATCTCACATTGCTGCCAAATGCCGAAGGAATCAAATAAAACTTATTCTCACGGCTCATATGGTGACCAAGATGCGCTTTATGCGCCTACAGAGGTGCATCCCACACCAGATTTCCGCCGCTCCAAACGACAACTCTTGGAAGATACTTCAGACTAATTTTACCAAACAGCAGGTCACCAACCCATTTGTAGTGACATTCGGACAGGAAACTTAGCGACGATTCCGATTGGCATAAATTCTATATGCCTGACGGGGTTTTGCATGAGAATCGCCGTGAACCGACTAATTTACGTTAGCACATAGTCAGTTTTAACCAATTCGGTTTGTGATTACCGAGGTAAACTTCCGCAGAGAATAACAGCCATCTGGTCATTCATTGCGACAAAAGTGGTGTGTCGATGACCGTCAGCAAAGAACGTTGTCTGCATAGATCACACGGGGTTAGAGCTTGTAGGGTGCACTCAGAGCTCCACGAGGTCTTTGACATGGAAACTCCTCTCGGCAACTTTAGCTACCTGGACAAGTGCGAGGTAACTTGTTGGCATTCCTTCTGATCGGGCTGCAGAACGCGCAGCCGATGTCATACTTCAAACAGTCGCAAAGATCGCTAAACGGCTTTGCCTCGTCCGGCACAGCTGGAACAGGTGCTTGCTGTAGGTTTGCCTTGATATTCTCAAAAGCACATTTGTGATGTGACTCCCAGCGACAGTCCAAATTCTTATTCAAAAAGGTGGACGATAGCTTGTGGAAGTCCCGCGTACCCTGCACTATACATGAGCAGCTAATTATCTATTCTTCTTTGTTTGCTAAAGCCGGTCTGTCTGAGTCAGGAATCAAATCCATGCACTAATGGCTCTAACCTTCTCGGGGTCTGCATGAACACTCTTGTTGATCACAAAGCACCGAAAAATTTAAAGATTTCAGTGCATAAGTGCACATAACTAGCCGGATTTTACCTTCATCTCGACTGCGGACAAATGTTTTGTCAAATCACGTTTGTGCGAAATCACGTAGGGCCTAAACAAATGTGTGAGCAGGCGGATAAATGTTGTTGGGTCTTTGAAAAGACCTTGCGGTATCACTAGCCACCTCCACAGTATACCGCTTGGGGTGCTTGCTACCATAACTGGAATGTCAGAATCCCGCAACTGAGCCTAATAGTCAGTGTCTATCTACATCGCCCCGGACATGATGCTCAGCAGTTCTCCCTCCCAAAAATCGAAATCTGTACCGACTGTTACATTTATTGAATGCGTTCCGCTGCACGACCCTGGATCAGTCAGCACGATCCGCTCGGTTTCCAATGCAGACAGTTGGTAATTTAAGCGATCTTTTCGATTTTTGCACCATTTTTACCTTCGCCGTATTGGCAAAGAAGGTGTCTGCCCCTTCGGTTTTGCAATGCGCATACCATTGCATCGTGACACGGTACTTTGTGCGTAAGTTCCCTTTATGATGAAGGCTGAGATAGAAGGGTCTTTCATCCGAGTTTGTGTAACTCTACGTTTCTATTTACTCGCTCGAGGCCGAGGTGCATCTCTTGTAATCTGCGGAACTCTTCAAGAACATCTTTGTCAGTACTGGAGGACACATTCGAGTCATCAAAAGTGGTTTCGACTATAGAAACACCACATTCACTATTTCACCTGCCTTATGCTCGGCCAGGATCTCAGTAACCTTGAATTCTCGAGGTTCAGTTTCTACCTTCGTCAGTGCATCCATCTGAATGGCACCTGCGCGCACGCGATAATCCGAGACGTTGTCGCAAGGGCAATCGCATCCTACAATCTAATGTGTGCTGTATGGTTATCCATGACCTGAAATTGAAATTTTTGCCGCACATGTTTTGATTCGGTCGCCATGTCTTGTGTAACCTCAGGGCATCACCCGGTCGTCCCGATCTTATAGTAAATCCGTTATCTGTATCAATTCCCACACAGGTAGTCCGCAAGGCCAATACTCTATAACTTATGGTCTAAGCAACCCGTCGTTGCGCGATCATTTTTACGACACAGTTAGGAACAAAATCTCTCCAGCAGGGAGCAGCTCTTGTGCATCCCTCGGCAGTCATTGTCTGCATCATAGGACTCTGTAACCCACACGAACGCGTGCCTTGTTCTACGGTCGTATCTGTGCCTTTGAGTGGACGTATGCTTCCCTCGTCTCTAACGCAGTTTCGCTCCGCGCTCACGAGCAATAGAGTGTGGCATCTTCTTCCCTAATCAAAAATGCCCATTCAATCTTTTCAACACTACTTGATGTTGGCGGCATTTCTTCCTCGCCGAGAAGTTGATATCACAACCATTCCAACGATGCTCATAACTAATGCTGTCTTAACGCCTTGGTGATCCCGTTGGGTGCCCGACGGTCTAACAGTGACGGGAGTTTGACTCACCAAAGCTAGGCCAGAGCGTGCGATGTAGCTGACAATAATAGCCATACATAGGCATTAGATCGAGATGTCGTGCATTTGCTAGGATCGAGTCGTACGTACCCATATCAAAGAATCAAAAGCTACGGACTGTCAAAGTCTTCAGTCTTCCATACGGATTCTGGGTGCTCATATCAAAGACCCCCCATTTTCTCCGAGACCAGTCACTTTTCTTTGCTCTCGTGCAATATCAGCAAACATATTGTCATACTGTGCCCCTGTATGACATACTCTAGCGTGTCAAAACGTTGCATGCCGTCAAGCTTTTTATGGACACATACACTTGCGCGAACCGCGAGCAGTGCTTTGCTGCTCGTATCTCCTATGCGAGCACCTAGGCTCGCAGGGAATGTGCGCTTATGTTCGTGACTTCAGCATACCTCTCTTAAGGTCTCTGACTTGATTTAGAAGGGCAACAAGTTTTCTAGCAAGTGGTTGCGGCTTCTGCGCATTATTTTCAGACCCCTACTGGAATAAGCCAAGTCCTCTAAGCCCGTGGCCAATAGCTGTGTAGGCACGTATCATGTGGCTTGAATTAAAGCAGCCATAGCAGCATATGTTTCAATACTTGGCCACAACTAGGTCTATGAATACTAGAACGATAGCAGCTGCATATATGCTGTTGTAGGCGCTACTGAAGACGGATGTCCCTGCCATCCAATGGAGAGAGTAGGAGCCTGATTGTCGCTGTACTCCTCCTGAAGCGCGATCTGTATGACTACACCCCAAGTAACTAGGTGCGTCGTAGACTTAATCTTAGAGTAACCGCCTTGATGTTTACTGCCAGAATTGCTGTTAGTAAGTGCATCTCTTAAATGAGCTCATTCGACTCGTACCTTCCCTGCTTGCAGGCAGAAGAGTACGAGCGCTGGCAGGACCGAGACTCATGT
Organism: Plasmopara halstedii; assembly: GCF_900000015.1. Taxonomy (NCBI): domain Eukaryota; phylum Oomycota; class Peronosporomycetes; order Peronosporales; family Peronosporaceae; genus Plasmopara; species Plasmopara halstedii. Next base: position 1,688,191 of record NW_020187532.1, on the reverse strand, counting down.
TTGCCGATAGATTAGAGGTAAGCAACAGCACTCGCGTTTCTGCGGTCAAGATGTCAAATATTTGAGCGTCATGGGCTCAAGCGTGTACGTCCAACACCCTGAGTCACTCGACTGCGATCAGAGCTGCTTCTATGCCTATGACCAGCTCTGAGTCAAGGACTATATGTCCTGACCGTGTCAAAAAGCCTGTTCATGGTGAGTGAAAGCCATTTTGTGGTGCAGTCGATGATCAAGTGCTAGACGCTCCAATCACCCGCCGATTTTGCAAATAGAAGGGGATACGTCACGTAATTAGACTTGTTGCGAACGGTCTATATGGCTCAAATGACGATGATGGAGACCATTCCGTGACAATGAACTTGTGAATCCTAAAATTCACGAGACGTACTGCTTTCAAATTGCCAGTGAACGAAAGGCACGGTTCTTTACAGCGATTACTGTAAGGATGACTGTGCTTTCATCAATTGCTATTTTCATAAGCAACCTTCAAAATCACTAGTTATTTTGTTTTAACTGAGCTTGAAGACTCAAGTCATACAACATTCGAGTTTATTTAGCTAAGTAGCTTCGTGTAGCACCGATTTCCATCCATGCAAATTACTGCAGTGCTCACAATGAACACAACAAGTCAAAGTCGCTTTGCTTTAGTAAATGGGAAGAAGAAAACAGGGATCGTTTCTAATAGATGTTGACGCAGTATAGAGGTTCTGGCTCGGTTAATCCATCGATATTTGCATCACATACTAATCATCTATGGTAAAGTACTCGCTTGAGATTCTACACGGCTCCGAGTTTCAAAAAAAGTCGACGTTAAGCGGAGTCAGCTTGGAATTTAATATGCAGCATACTATAGTCTGGCATCTTAGCCACAGATCGGCGTTAATGGAATTTATAACTCATCTAAGGACAGCTTAGCTGATTAGCTGACAGATGGAATAACTTTCACGAGATTGAGTACACTTCTCACTAGCAATGGTGAGCCAGTTGTATCGGTACTAGGATCACCCGGAAAGTGCTTGTGAGAGACCTGACATTTATCGAGTTCTACTCCTTGGCATCATGCTTGTTCGAAACTACGAGATAAGTTTGTTCTCACGCACAAATTCTGCTGATCGTAAATTGGGATAGTTTCCGATATCACTCTCCGTCAAAGCAATAACACTAATCAGGGCGTGTATCCTCTGTAAATTGTAGTCTCTGCGTTTCACGCGCTTATCAACGTGACCAATCTAATACTTCTAGACGTGGGCTACTAGCCTCACACAATACAATAGATAACTTTTAGTTATAAGAGATAACATATATGTTTGGTATCAAGTTACGCCAGACTAAAACATAACATAGGTAATTAGTGAAATTGAATAAATATTGTTTAGCGTAACTGTTGTGCACCTTGACAGAGAAACCATCAAGTCGGAAATTCAGCGTAAACAAACGTAAAAAAGTTGGGACCGTAAGCTTTGACCAGGAGCGCAACCAATAGTCTCCAGCTTAATTATTTTAATTTTTAGCAATACCATTTTGACTTTGCATGAATTCAAGATTAGTTCTGTTAAGCTAATACGAAATACATACGTTTTACTATATTCCATACTAAAAATGTCTTCAGTGTTTGGTGTGCAGCTGGCTGTCGAAGTGCGCAATGAACCTCTTCTATACAGGGTGCCATCATGTTCTGTACTTATGGATATTCACAATCACACATAAGTGCAATGTGAAATCTTTATGTTTTACGATATTGATTCAAAACAATTGTAGCCAGAAGTACAAGGTAGACGTATGAAAACTTACAGCTCTGATACCAATACGACAAGATATCGTATTGCTTATGGAACCCTCGATCCCAGTCATGCGTGAAGTGCGCAAAGTCATCATTCGAGCGTTAATTGATGCGTACTTCTTGAGTCAGAAATTTTCTGTGCAAGGGACACAGCATCCCATATGCACTCTGTAGCACCTGTCGTCACTCCAACGACTTAGTCAGTAGGAGACTTTAAGCCCTGCGAGGATAGATCGTAATACGTTCACCGAGCCAGCGCGAAATGCTTGTTTAAGCCGGTCTTATATTGGTTCCGAGGGATAGCACCTAAGGTCTAAAATGTCCATCGATCGCCTAGGAATTATCACCACCTGCGAGAATGCGCATGTGAGTGTATTGCTAGGAAGTGTCAATCCGACGACAGTACCAGTACCACTGACTCCTACAGACGCTACGTATAGCGGGACCAATTCCGTTTGTCAGCAACTTAACAGGCAAAGATGAATATAACCGTTTCCGTCTGACGTGATTGTCTGAGATCGCCACAAACTTGATCACACTTAAAAATAGTAGCAGAGCGCCGAGCTTGTGACATCGACCTCCATGGAGGTCGATGTCATGGAGGTCTATGTCAATTGGACCCAGTCGCAAAGGAAGCTCAGTAGGGTCGGACTTATCCTCCACGTTAGTTGCGCGGTGAGATGAACAAACCCGGGGGAAACACCTAGATACTTTGTAAGCACCGTTCAAACATGTGCGACGCACACGACAGCTCAAACAGTAAGATATATGCAGTACTCCGATCACGAAAACTATATTCATGCGTCTATCGTTGAGGTATGTCGAAGTCTTGTCTCATTCCAACATTAAGATGAGTTACCAAGACATGATATCGTAAAACAAAAGGCGTCGCGCGCTCTTCCGTAGTAAAGTCTTCATGAGTCATGTACTCCACCGCTGATAGAAAGCAGAAGCGTAGGATACACGATTTTCCAGAATAGTTAGCAATTATTTCAGGAGCTTGAACAAAGCTCGAAAGGAACGTCTGGCTGCAAGCTGGGGTCTCCAGAGTTTACCTCTGCTATGTCAGAAGTGAGCAACAATATGCGCGGTCTCCAGAGTAAATCCTGCTGAGACAGATATAAACAGCTTAAGTTTTTTTTTCAGGTAACCTAATGAACGCGGTTGCTCGCCGCGGCAGCTTCCTGTGGAGAGAGGCGACTGCGAATAGCATGTATTTTTCTTTGGAAGCTGTTTTAGTGAAACCCTCATTTGGAATTAATAAAGCTTAACAAGACTCAGAAAGGTTGGAGCTCCTCTGTAAAAGCCAAAATGCTGTAACAATACATTGAGGCTCTGAAAAGCATACATTTGACACCACCATATGCCGCTACTCCAGTTTTCCTGCCTATGCCAGCCCCCAACAATAAATTTGTGCAGTTTAGTTGGTCGAACCTGCCCGCTAACTTTGCACTTCGAATACTCAAGTATAATTGTAGAATCAAGGCATAAATGTTTTCTGGCTGACACCGACTCCTCGCTTTGAGTGCTAATGTTGGCGTCGAGCTTATTCGCGCTTGCTCACAACCACTCGATGAAAGGGCTGACCACCCTCATTTCGATTATTAACGAACATTGACGAATATTTTTTTAGGTTCATTTGATTGAATACCCATGAGGTGGCAATTCCGTGGTCAGCGGTATTAAGTACCATATGGGCACTCCAAACTCCAAGCAACCCGCACCCGATGACTGCCCACTAGAAACGTACAGATCAAGTCTATTCTCAAATTTGGCACGAGGCTGCGCACAATTTTGCTCCTATCTTTGAAGGCTTGCAGTTTCGACTGGCGTTCCGACTTCTGCCTATCCGCTCAAGTTTCTGGTTCGTTGAGGCTTCACACCCAAAATTTGTAAATGCGTTCGCGATGGGTGCGATGCCATAGGGACTGAGCAGCACTTTTTCTCCGACTGCACCATTGCATCGCACCTCTGGCGACAGATCCGTCCGCTTGTGTCTCCGTTCTTAGTTGTGCGGCTAACATGACTCGACATTGCTCTGGCTAAGAAGATGTCCGTTCGCGACGACCGGAAAGCTTGCGAAGATGTTGTTGATGTTGTTCTTTGTATTAGACTTTTCCCCTCCAATTTCGACATCGATATTGACTCAGTTGAAAGTTGCTATGTATTATCTTATTACATGGCTATACTTACTCGGCCCTGACTAATATATTAAATTGCTTCTTCCGCTGAGGTATTTTTCTCAATTTTTTCTTGATTTTTTCATGTGAGATTCGCCATACCAAAGTCCATTTTTGGCTAGAGTCGGTAATATTTAGCATGTAGCCGGCATGTCTGGTTCGATTACGAATTTTGTCCGGTGAGGGGCTCGAACCCGCACCACACACCGTGACGCCCAAAAGGATTGACCACCTGACCCACACCATCGGGTCACATGAATTTCGGCTCAGTGGTTTGGAGTGGTGGCTACAATCCGCTGAATGAGGGCTCAAGTCCCACAACGGTCAAAGTTTGGAAGCGTTTACTTGGTATTTGGGGTTCACCAAGCCTC
>NW_020187532.1:1683591-1683850 GCF_900000015.1 Plasmopara halstedii | reverse complement strand
AGATTCAGACTATTCTTGAAGGAACTGTCGATCACTCCATTCACCTTTACATCACGAAGAGCAAGAAGAACAAGAAGAGTAGATTTTAAAAAGAAATTTAACTGATTCTATAAATTTTCTTGTTTAACTTTGGTTAGAGTTTTGGTAATTTTTGTAAAGACACCGCCGAGAAGTCCAGTTGTATTACTTTGAGAAGAAGTCGTGCAACTGAGCGGCCGTCACCAAACCATAGACCTTGTCAACAGAGTAGAATGAGTAA
>NW_020187532.1:1673647-1683581 GCF_900000015.1 Plasmopara halstedii | reverse complement strand
GTTACCAGGGTATGTGTAACCCCGTTACACTCTCCCCCATTAAGATTGAGAACATTTATAGTTCCACTCGATTATTGCTCCAACAAGGCTTGCGTGTCCGTTAGACACTGCGTTGGAACGAAACGACTTCCGTGACCAATGAGCCCTGTGTCAATGCCACCGATGTCTCCAAGTCTCGCTGGTTCTGACAGCGTTCACGCAGTGAAGAAAGTTTTTGGTGCCGTTGCGCCCATCGCTCAAAGGGCGTTTCGTCATCTGTAGCGCTATCGCCAGGGGCGAGCACTACAGGTATTATCCGCATTGCGGGAACACGAGAGCCACCTCGTTGAGCATGCGATAAGCTTTCAACAGAAATTCTTGTGGAACCAAGAATCGAGCTCGAACAGCTTTCCGTTCGGCAAGATCATTTTCCTTAATGGCCGAGGGTCCAATGATGTGGAGGCGTAACGATCGAGTTACTACGTCCTTCGCTTTCACAGAGGGATCCGCCGGGCGGAAGCCATATTCCACACGAGGGTCGATGACTGGCCTTGAATGGGCGCGAATCAGAGCCGCCTTATGGGCAGCTTCCAGCTCATGCCCATCTCGTGTGACACACACACCTGCTACCAGGGTACGTGTAACCCAGTTACACAATGAGTGCATACACATGATTCGGTACGTGTCGTTACGCTTGATATCTGGATAAATCGATCGATAGACTCTCATAAATATTAACGTAGAATGAATTTGAAAAGTAGTCTTTTATGAGCAATATCTCTCTCCGTTTTTAGACGTGGCCAACACCACATTAGTCGTACTTAACGAGCTCTCACGCCTCCACCCACACCAAGAAGCACAAGGCTCTGGAGGGGCGAATATAGACATGGACAGCAAAACAGCAGCGGACGATGCCACGGAGCGCAAAAAGGCACTTCTAGTGTACAAGAGCAACCTCCAGTCCGTCTCGGATGATGATGATGAAGCCTCAGATGATGAGGATTCGGCATCCTTACAAAGTGATGCGGTGGTTTCTCCTTTTTTTTCAAGAAGCGATGACCGCAACATGGAAGCACCTGGAAGCTTGGCGGTGGAAGAAAATGACGAGGGGGAAGAAGGTGGCGTGCAAGTAGAGAAGGATGACGATGAGTTCTTAAACGTTCCATCCGATGACGACCTTGACAGCACAGCCACGCCGAGGCGCTCTGAAACTGACGAAGACGACGAAGATTTGCTTAAGAGTGCAGATTTCTCGAGCGCGCTTTCTTCACGTTTGTACAAGGGAGAAAATCAGAAGAAGACGCATGGGCACAGCGAGACAGACTCGGCGTCGGAAAAGGCCGTTATATACGTGCCCTCACCCAGTCCTAGTAATAACGTGGATGATTCGACGCCATTGAAACTTAAATCAGGCACATCGAATGTGGGTGCAATCATCGCCACACGTCGCCGCACTGTTGCACGCAAAGAATGCGAAGTATGCCATGAACCGCGCAATGGGCGACGAGCACTCCTGTGCCAACAGTGCAAGTGCATGTACCACTCGAGTTGCTTTCGTCGACAACATCCAAAGTTAGTACCGAGCACCACACGCCAATGGTCTTGTCCAGATTGTGAGCCAGCTGCTACAATTTCAACGACTGATAAATCTCCTGGTAGTACACCCAGCAAGCAGCGAAGTGATTCGTCTGCGAAAAACCGCAGTAGTCGTAGTGCCAAGTCTTCCTTCACAATTCGAGGCAAAAGTGAGGGTGATGAAAGATCAGGAACAGCAGGGGATGGAAATAGTCCCGCTTCAGAGATAGAAATACAGCGTGTGACGGATCTAGCTTTGCGTGGCGGTAATAACATCAATACCACAATTTTGGATCAGACTGGAGAAATGCTGGTTATCACACAAAATCTTTCAAGGGAGTTGATTGATGTCATGGGCCCGTACTGGCTCGGAAATGCTAGAGATCTCAGGCATGATAAGAGTGATAAGAATGGTGATGAGAGACTTAGTACGAACAACAATGATGTGAAGTGTGAGCAACAACAACAGCAGCAACAGGATACGGGTACGCCCCCTCCACCTCCACCTCCTTTTCTACTGGTTCCAACATCGTCACTTGCACATGCTTCTACTGCTGCTTCTTCACAGATTGTTGCAACGAACGATGGAATCGCCACTGCAATAATTAAAGCTTCAGACAAAGATCATCTGCTACGTCGAGTATACAATGATTTGGATACTTTGAAGCGGTTGCTTGAGCAGCTGCAAGTTGCAGGCATTCAGTTTGAGATTGACCTCATCAAGGAGATCAAAGCCATTCCCAATCAAGATTGTAAAACAGCATCTAGTGGTAGTAAGAAGCAGGGAACAGGAACAGCTGGTCGATCTGCATCGGGCTCAAAGGGAAAAAGTGGTGCGAGCCGCTTGTATTCATCGAAGCAGATTCAGAAATTGGAAGAATGGTACCAGCGATCTTCGCGACCAGAGTCTAGTGAGATCCACTCGATGTACCGCATTATCAATTGTCCAGATTACGCGGATTCAGAGTTACAGCCAGAAGGTATATCAGTGAAACAGATACGCATTTGGTTTGACAATAGGCGTGCTAAGGAACGTCTAGACTACATGCGCTTAAAAATGAAGGACATATCAACTACGGACATGGATGCTGACAGTGTCAAGAAGATGAAAGCCGCTTATATTGACGAGGCAAAGGAAGTACTCGAGGCTCGAGTGTCAAGAATGCGCGACAATGGTCAGGGCTCGAGTAATGTCGTGGATGAAGCCGACATGGCTTTGATCGCAAATATCGCTGACCATCCCATACATGGTCGGACTATGAACTCGATTTTGTCTGAAACAGGAAATAAAACCACTATTTTGGAAGGCACTAGCAAAGATGGAAGCGAAAAGCCTTCTGTTTCTGGTGGACCCAGCGCTTCAAAAAAGCGCATTCGAATTGATTACGTCGCTTCTGTGAGAAAGGCGATTAAGGATGCTCGTGACGCTGGCAAAAATGAAGAAGAAATGAAAGCATTACGCACTGCAGCAATTGAGCGTGCACGAGAGAGACTGCATGTTCCATTTAAGAACGCTCGCACTGGGCCATTTAAGCCTCTGGGCAAAGAGGAATTATCACACATCAAGATGAAATTGTTAAAGCTGCTTGAAGAAGACGCACCTGCTGAGGAACTTACTGATATAATTGAATTGCTACTCTCGCTTCTCATTCCGCGCGCCGTTCTGATCGAGTCAGATATGCAGCGTCAATTAGATTTAGTGCTGCTAGCTCACAAAGATAACAAAGAGCTTGTGCGGCAAACAAAAAAACTGCAAGAAGAATTCAGATCAACGGTGGAAAACGGGGATATACCGAGCGTAATGACTGCGAGTGCCGAAGACAGGAACAGTAAGAAAAGACGAAAAGAAAAAGCGCGATCACTACTGCTCAATTTAGACACAGAATCTTTACCAGGAACTCCAGTGTCATCGCCAAACTCGGGTCCGACCCCTTCGCCGGAGTCGCGGCGACCGCGTGTCAAATTCTCGCTGGCTCAACTCGTGAAACTCGAAAAGTATTTTCACAAAGAAGACACACCTAGCAAAAAAAAGTTAGATAAAATCGCAGCGCGGCTGAATGGAATTGCGTCATCGGACCCATCAAGTGATGTGGCTCAGAGGTCGATTGATTACAAGCAGATTCGATGCTGGTTCTATAAGCGGCGATCAGCGAATCAGCCACCTCAGGCGCTAAGTGGTGCGGATCTGCACATCAACGACGTTGCTTCGAGCTCGTCGAGCTCAAGCGACACCGAGTCAGACAACGATAGCAAATCCGACAAAGTGTCTAAGTCACGCTCGAAGTCTAAGCCGAAAGCTCAAAACCAAATTCTTGGGGCAAAGCGTAAAGCGCTTGAAAGTGACGATAAAACCTGCATCAAGCGATACAAACAAGAAAATTTTAACGCTCAGTCTGTAGAAAATGACCTGGCGACAACAGAGTCAACAAGCTTGCTCTCTATGAAAAGCGACGAAGGTTTCACGAGCAGTACTCAAGCTGGGCGATTTTTCAACGTGAAGCAGCTTGCTACAATAATTGAAGAGTATGAAAAGAATCCGCGACCAACAGCGGCTCGACTGGAAGAACTGCAGAAGGTTTTAAATCGAGATGATCATACGGATGAACACTCTGTAGACGAACTTGGCGTCACAAAGCAAGAAATCAAGATGTGGTTTTCAAACCGCCGTGCCAAGGAGCGTCTTGATCTAATTAATATGAAAATTAAAGAAACGCGAGCAGGAATTCTGTTGAGTGCATGCTCAGAGTCAGAGGGCGACGAAAATGAAAGTCACGTAAGCCCACCTGCCAGAGATGCGTTTGGTGCTAGGCAACCATTTCTTACCCCTGAGGAGGCAAAGGAATGAACGTTGAGTAGTCTCTTTTAATTAAAGTCTGATTTTTTTCCACAATGTTTTGTCGGTACAACTTGCTAGCTATAACTAAAATTGTGGCTCATTCAGCCGAGGCCGACCGAGCTCCTCAATTGCAACAGGTAGCGCGACTGTGTTGACCAGTTTGACTAACCGGAAGGAGGACTCGATAGAAGAAATGCACTGCTTTAGCGAATTCCGTAAAATCAGGTCATTGACTGTGTCGAGATGGCGCAACAATGGGAACAGCCCACCATACTGTGTAAGCAAGTGCACTGCCAATTCATCGGTCACATGATCAACTCTCGGTATTTTCTTCCATTGATGACCGCACAGAGCGTGAAAATCGGGAAGCAACTTTGGGTGCAATCTAAACCTCCCACGCACGTTTCGCTCGCGGACATACCGTTGTCTTGATGGTTGGTAGATCTCGACAATGGTAGCAGGCAAAATATCATGATCATTTAAAGTGCTTTCCGTGGTTTCTAATTTTGCCACTTCGCTGATACCATCATGCACGAGTTGCAAAAAGTCGTTGTCGTTTGAAATGAGGAGTACGTCGAAGCCATAAGCCGTGTACTGCGTCGAGTAGGAGGCAATAATGTCATCCGCCTCCATACTCTGGCGCTCAATACAGTTGACGCCGGCTGCTGTTAAAGCTTCTTTCGCATAAGAAAACTGTGTTACCAGTGAATATGGCGTTGTTGGTCGATCCTTCTTGTAGTCCGGCTGGATGATGCTCCTGATGGAGCGCTGTTTCGAATCAAAGACAACGAGTATGTGCTCGGGACAATGTGTCTTGTCCATTCGCCGCAAGAGACGTAGGAGGCCATCGACCGCTTCATTTTTGACTTGGCCACTTCGCATTTAAATAAAGTTAGAGAAATGAATCACACGAATTACGAAAGTTACGCACTTTGTAATGGTGGACATCTGATTGTAAAAATGATAGAGCACATTATTGCCATCAACTAGGAGACTTTTCTTTCGTAAGTCAGTTTTTTGCTTAATCGTTGTTGTAGCCGTTGCAAGCAAGCGCCGCCCGATTCTGACATTAAAAGCAGCCACACGATGTGCATCTATCATAAATCTCTGAAAGAATGAACGCAATCTATTCGAACTTAAGTTGGACTTCTTGTCATCATCAGGTCACATCTGCCCAGCCGTGACATACTTCCCTTTTTATGCATCCCGGCGAATTCTATTATGTCTAAAATACTCGAATTTCGTGCGTATGCAGAGTGGCCGAACGTACATGGTTATTGTTTCCTCCTCATGTCACGTCGCTCGAAAAATTCACTTACCGAGTGCTTATCAGCTCTGCGATTGCACAAGGAGAATTTTCGTTTATCCAGCCAGAAATATTGATACAGGCGAGGCTTTTGAGTTGAAAAAATATTATGCCAGACAGACAAACAAGTGCAGCTGGCCGAGCAGATAAGGCTTTCACGCACCCGAACATCATGCCGCTAGCTGATTACGCTGTTTTATCCACTGAAGATGAAGCGCTTGAGTATTGTTTGCGGTTCCTATATTTGGAAGCGCTTGAGCTCTTGCTGATGATTGCAAGAGCATATGAGTTTGTGTTGACCTGAACTTTTACTATCGAAGATAGATTGGAACATTACGCAATCTGATAAATACTGCAATAAGTATTAACTGTACAATACTTTGGGTTCGCCACTTCGTTATGACAAGTTGCAACAATTTTATGACAGAAAGACGTGCGATTTCCTGAAGCTCACATTCTGGACATTTTTCTCCAGATCTGTCGAGCTGTAACAAACAGAACTGCACGTAAATGCACCACCACTTGCACATCGCGATATGAAGGTATCAGTCATTTAATCAGTGCTTGCGTCATTGTTTGTCTCCGCCGGAAATTCTCATGCTGTTCGCCAAAGGAGAGCACGGCTGACGTTATAGATCCATTGTTTATCTGGCGCCAGGTAAGGCAGCAGAGCTTACACATGTTGCACAAATGCGCTTGGCTCAAACGTTTTCCGACCCCAGAACTTTACGAGGTACCAGCCCATTAGCACTTTACCAGCGCCACCGACGTGTGGTCACTAGGCTGCTTGCTTTTACGCAATGACATTCGGATTCGCCATTTGAATGCTCTTTTTACAATTTGGGTGTCGTGCGCGTCGTGGAGTGCATATTCCTAGTAGACACCGGTCCGATTAAATTCTCAAAAAACTGTTTTTTACTCATCAAAGTTTTGCGAAATAATACAGTGGGCCTTTTGCACTCTAAGGTGAGGTGTGCAGGTGCTGAACGAGGTAATTGGTTGTTGTGTTTGGTGCAGATGGATTTTGAAGCAAGATGCTACATTGCGACCAACCGTATCTGATATAATTGAGCGGCTGCTTAACTCGACGATGAATGAAATCTTTGTTCAAGGTGCGTGGTAATATGTTCGTGGCATATTAGCACCAGATTTATGGTCAAACGGATTGCCTTATTTACTGTGTGAATGACAATATCAACATTGTTTGGCGGTGCGACCGCGGTGCAAAAGCGACAATACTTAATTCACTGCGTTTGCGTCAAACAATGCGGTTCATGGTGATCAAGCTTTTTTTGTGTAACAGATTCCCCTGAAGTGGGAGATTGTAGTTGATAATTGATCGTTTTGCTTGTATAAAGTTTCGTATCAAAATTGATATTTATTTCTCGATGAAATGATAAATGTGCTTACAAGACGTGCAATAGCAAAATGCAGATTTCAAAGCACGAAAGCGTGTACATTAGAAATATATTCAACGCAATCACTCTATAGACAGCAATTTATACGCGGGAACAGGTTGGTAGAATTTGTAATCCTAACGACGGCATCGTACCACCGCTGCAGAGATTAACTAAATCATTAAAATCTTAAAGCGGATGCAAACATACTCCGCGTTCACTATGGGTTGCATGTTTCGTAGCGGGATCTCGCTTTAATTAGCCGCATTGTACTGACAACCCTCTGGACTGACTCTTGTAGATGATCGGCTCCAAATCGACGATTCAGTTACTGAGGCCCCTCAGGCAAAAGTTAGCATCCAACGAGTGATCGAAAATTTTACAGTCAAACATGCCAAATGGAAAGGCGTGCGATCTGCAAATGCAAATGCTGAAGGTGCTGGCCATGCGAGGATCTCTTCTTGTCAATACCGCTCAGGCAAGGCGGCATCAATTTTTTTTGGAGCGGTTTGCGACTCGGAGCGATCGCCAGGGTCATAACCAATATTCGACAAGGTAACGGAGATACAATTATTTCGATAACTCATGGGAGTTTGTCTTCTGACTGTGACAAATCAAACGGTTGTTGATGCTACTTTTAATTAAGCACATACTCTGTTAGGCAAGCGAGAGAGTCATGTAGCATAACGCACTGCAGAGAAGGGTGCCATGTTAAAATATTGGAACTTGACCATAAGCTGTGTCACATCAGTATGAGCATAGTTGTTTCACTGTAAGACCAAGCAGGGAATTCGCTAGATCTGATGTCGATGTCTCGTGTCGACTTTTGTAATTTTTAGAAAAGTCCCCAATGACCAATTTTTTCATGTAATTCATGTTGCAGTCACCAGGATGCAATTCTCGTAGAATGTACCGACTGTCATTGCTACAGCGAATTAACCCCAACAGATGGTCCAGAGGAGTTGCGATATATTAAGTAAAAAGCGCTTAAGAAATGAGTCTTACTTACGCGTTTCGCTCTAACACTGCTCCTTGGAATTTCCGTTGTGGATGTATAGTCGTGGTTATGCAAAAGCGCATCCACCACCACATTCAGCCGACCCGGCGTTTACCCTAGCTAAATTTATAAACGGCAAAGAGGGATAGTAGTCTTGCAACTCTGTGGGGACGATGGCACTATGCGCAACGATACCTGATCTGTATAGATTACATGTTGCTTAGAGCCAGGCAGGTGCATTCTAAACTAGACGAGAGCATACTTCACCACATGTAGCCCTTGGTATTTACTATTTAGTACTTTTTTGCCGCTTTAAGCCGACATATTACGCGTTTTTTGCTCATTGGCATCTGCTTAGAGGATAGTCTATTATAAAGGCTGCGATGTCACAGGCGACATGGGTCGTCCGACCTGGATTTGGAAGCGCCAGAATCGGAATACTCATGAAGTTTTTCTCTATTGCGTTACGGTTCGCTTTTTTGCCGTACCCTAAACCTAGCATTTGTTTTAAAGCGATTAACGAGATGTCGTGCCATGTCGGCATAATGGGCTGTATTTGTGCAAGTGGTGGGTCAATCCAAGCTACTTCTTCAAGTTGAGGCACTGGCCGATCTCAATGACAGTTATCGTTGCGGGATCTTCCCGCAGGTACTTCTTTCTAATGAGTAACCCAGACAAGCAAATCTAACGGCGCCAAAGACACACTTTTCATATCGGCAAAAACCTTATACTTGACCAACATGCACCCCATTGCAATGATTCATATTCTAGGGATAGCTTTTAAAGCTGAATAAGATTCTTTGCCTGATGTAATACATAATGCCTTAATCCTGTTGAACTACTCCAGTCACTCCATTAATGAGCGAGAACACTTTCTCAACACCTATCGGCGAAGCTACCCTGTTTCACGTGTTGAACTATCGAGCCTTTTCCAGCGCTTTGAAGTGCCAGAGATGCTGATGTTGACCACCAATATTATTATTGCTGTGAGTCCTACCTTTTTAGAGATAGCAGAATCGTGTAGGGCCGGGCCTCATTGACCTCGACCTACCATGAAGTACAATTGAGCCAAGCTACTTCCTAGTAAATACCCTGCGCCCACTACGACCCGTCAGCATTCCGCAAGAGGGTTGTTGATACGCCTGCGTGGGTGCCTACCCTCCAAACTTCCAAGAGAGAAGGTGACATGCAGACGATCAATATGCCACAAATGCAATATCTTCAGGCACATTGGCGTTGCTTTTTAGCCAGAAGATCGCTCTCTTTCTTTGCAAACTTGCCGAAGTCCATCACCTCTAGCGCGCTCATATTCCTTCCCTCTCACTTTCTGTACCCCAAGCAGCCCTCACGTCATGAAAATTTGTGCCCCGCAATCAATACAAAATAGGCGCATTTTTAGAAGAGGTTGCATGGGCGCCTCAGATCTCGGTGCGACCACCTCCACATCCCAACGAGGTCACATATCACCGTTAGCGTGCGCGGAGCGCGACGCTCGGGCTTATCGAGCCTAGGAGTTACATCCTTCGATGCCGCGGAGACACGGTCCTGCATGACACCGTGTACGGGAGATGAAGCTGGGCTCTGCCGACTACGACTCTGACATTCCTGTTCCCAGTGTGGAATGACGAGGAAGGCGAGCCGTGCCAACGGCGTGAGACGAGCCCTTCTCGCACCTTGCGGGTCTCATGTCCGTTTCCTGACCTCATATCACCTGAGCGACGTGGTGTCATCACCAATGACCTCGGTGAGGCACAGTATATATATTTAGGAAAATCTAAACATTTAAAACTTGGCGGCTTTGCCGCAGATAAAAATAAATAAAAATCAGTTTTGAATGAGTTAAC
>NW_020187532.1:1672805-1673637 GCF_900000015.1 Plasmopara halstedii | reverse complement strand
CAACATCCGACGAAGAACTGCTAACCCCGCAGTCTTCGTCCAGTGGATAACGTGCCACCCCACGCGCATCTAAAGAGCCGTGCCCATGATGCCTCGGGCTCTGTCCGACCACGCCATCAATGGCATGCAGCGACTGCTTCGCAACGAGAACAGTGCTCAGGGGTTTTCGTGCCACTTCACGCGCATCTGAGGGTCCGTGCCCAAGATGCATCGGACTCTGTCCGACCATGTCACGCATGACATGCAGCGACTGATCCAAAACTTGAGCAGCGCTCAGTGGGTAACGTGCCACTCCACGATCAGCCCGCGAGCCACGCTCGGGATTCCTGTCCAAATACACCGTTGGTGTCTACCAACTCGTACATTCCAATGTCTAGCACGTTGACTGTCTCGGTCCAGTGCTCTCGCCAATAGCGCCTTTGTCTTTTAGCAGAGGTGGATTTATGACTCGCCAAAGCTCCACCAGGAGACGTGCGCGTAGCGTCCAAGGTCTTTGATCTCTAATCAATCCATGGATCATGGTGTTCTAACCATGCCATTCCTAGGATGAGGTCAGACCTTGTATCCAAGTCTAAGACCAGACAGCGTTCTACGCTATCAAAGTCAAGGAACTTGACTTCGAGATCCACAGGGACCTTCAGGACCGTGACTCGCGACCCCGTCGCATGGCGAACAGTGACGGTGTCACCCAAACGCGCGTTCAGCGCCTTAACGTACAGCTGACTTCCCTCCATCGTGGAGCGTCAAGCATAATTACCCGACGCCCCAGAGTCAATGAGGATATTCCATGGCTTCTCAAAGCCCATTACGGTCGCCTCCACGACCAGCAAGC
>NW_020187532.1:1671279-1672795 GCF_900000015.1 Plasmopara halstedii | reverse complement strand
TCTCGCGCTCGACCGCCGAGCTTTGAGATGGCTAGCGCCACGCGCTGTTGCTCGGTCTCGAGCATGGCGGATGCGATGGCTAATTTGACCTGTCTCACCCAGAGCAGGAGATTCTCTCCATCCTTACCTTCGAAGACCTTAACGTTCACCATGAGCTGCTTAGGGCGGGGAAACTCATCCGTTACTGACGGTGGCGTCATAGACGCAAATGATGCAGACATCTTCTGCTGCGGGTGCTCTAGTAGCGCAGTCTTGTAGTCAGAAAACGCCTCTAGATGCGCACCGATTGCTTCGGGGCCTTGCGCAGAAAGGTGTTGCACGCCTTCAGGGCCAAGCAAGGACATCAGCTTTTTAAGCCCGTCCTGCATGCCCGGGGGCAAAAAAAAACTTGTTCCATCCTCACATAAGATCAGTCTAAACGACTCGGGTGTAGATTGACTACAAGTGCAACCAAGTGCAGCGGGGCTGCCGCAGCTTCTCGCTTAGAGGAAGCGTAAGTTAGGTCACCGACCTTTCGCTCTATACTTAGAACAAGTACGAGTTTAGCGGATCGCAATCCGCTTACTCCAAGAGTAATTACAACCTAAACCTAAGGCTAATAAAGCTATTTCAAATTCAAAAACTAGCTTTATTTGTTTTTATCTGCGGCAAAGCCGTCTAATTTTAATTCATAGGTTTTCACAAATATGTGTTGCAAAATCTAAATACATGTATAGCTACTGGCTATCCAGCCCCGTACCGTATTCGTGTTTGGGTGTGGTCACACCATTCCCATCTGGTTTGACACACCCCTGTTACCAGGGTATGTGTAACCCCGTTACAGCTGCAAGCAGACGCCGATGGGAGAGATCGGATGATCGCGTTCGAATCTCGCCAGCTTGAGGCTGCGGAGAGGAACTACCAGTCCATGACAACGAGTTACCTGCGATGAAGTATGCGCCTGTCAACTGCGAGGTGCACTTGCTTGACTCAATGCCGTTTGTGATCTACATTGATCATGCGTCATTACGCATTGCCTGCGACTCAGTCGTCTCAACGCTCGCAGGGGATGGCCAGGTGGCTCTCATTTTTTGCAAAATAAAACTTCGAGGTGGAGTATAAGCCAGGTAAGCTGAATGCTTTGGCTGATGCGTTGTCACGCAGACCGAACTATGAGCTTGCTTATATTAAGACGGTGATGTCGTCAGTGATGCGCCGCATACGCGTGTGACAGTATGTGTGTAGCGCTGCTACAGGCTCCCAGGAGCTGTTGGATCGGTGCTATAATATAGCAAGACGTTATTCTACGAATATGGGTGCAATCGTGCACGCAATCTTGATGACAGTTTATTGGTTCCAGACTTCTTGCTCCCTAGAGCCCGGAGCAACGCTATACACATCCCATCACCCGCATACGCGGTGCGGATCAAATCCGTCACAGACGACGTTACAGACATTACAGTTGTAACATGGGCAAGCTCATAGTCTGGTCTGTGTGACAACGCGTCAACCAAAGCATTCTGCTTTCCCAGCTTAA
>NW_020187532.1:1668043-1671269 GCF_900000015.1 Plasmopara halstedii | reverse complement strand
TAAACCCTGCTCGAACCTTGCGGACACCGTGTCCGTTTCCCGACCTCTCGACTTACCGAGGAAGTGGTGTTATTACCAATAGCCTCGACGAGGAACAGGAGCAGCCGTTGGAAGCTGCCCACAGGCGGCTCGCATGCGCTGTCATAGACTCACCCCTGTGAGAAAACACAGAGCTCGCGGGAGCGTGATGGATCGTTTATATATGTTGCAGGGCGACATTACGTAGGAAATCGGCATTTCGCCTTACGTTTGGCAAACTCAAATCAAATATGGTGCTCTACGCGCACGTCCACTTCCTTGTGGCCCCGCTGTAAATTAGACAGCGACGAAAGTATCCGGTGCCGCTGAACCCATCGCTCACAAAGCTCTTCATCATCTGCAGCGCTTTCGTAGGGGCGAGCACCACAGGAATCGTCTGCACTGCTGGTAAAGGATCGTCTCCTCTTTGAGCGTGAAGTCGAGCGCAGTACCTATCAATTGGGATTTCTTGAGGCACCAAGAAGCGATCTCGGAGAGCTTTTCGTTGGTCAAGCCCAGCTTGTGGAGTGGCCGGGGGCCCGAATACGCCTATCGATCGAGTGATTGCGTCTTTCGCTTCAGTAGCGGGATCCGCCACGAGGAAGCCACACGATGGTCTGGGACCGAACGTGGATAAGCCTGGCAAAATCGCTGCAGCTTATGAAGAGCTCTTTAAGCGATGGGTTCTGTGGCTCCGGGACCTTTTCTCGCTGTCTAATTTACAGCGGAGACACAAGAAAATGGACGCGCGCGTATTGCGCCATATTCTATATGAGTTTGCCAAAGTCAAGGCGAAATGCCGACTTCCTACGTTCTGTCGTCCTGCGACATATGGAATGATCCATCACTCTCTCTCGAGCTCTGTGGTTTCGTATGTTTATCATATCTGCATGTCTCGTAAGACACTCAGTTCGGTAGACAAGCAGTCATCGAATTCATAACGGACAGTGTAGGGGCTGACATCAACTAGCCGTTCGGCTATTCCTCCCCCACCAAGCCCTGAGCCATGGGATGGTGGCGTCAACGGGACGCGAGAATTAACAAGCTCGTTACGTTGATCGGCGTGTAGCCGGTAGACCATGCAATGCATTGTTCATCGCGAGCCCTATAAGTGGCAGCATGGCGCTCCAGCGTTTCGGCGTCTCAGCGCAGACGCTCGGAAGAACGCCTTCAAAAACGCAAATTACACGCTCAGTTTGACCATCGGTCTGCGGATTGTCCGCTGTTGACATTGTCAACTTGATGCCCAGCATCCTGAAGATAGTCAAATAGAACTTCCCAGCGAAGCGTGGGTCTCTATCAGCGACAATTGACCCCGGAAGACCATGTTGTCGAAAGACACTTTCCATAAACAGCGTCGCTGTACCCACAACGTCGATGTTGCCCAGCACTGCCGCAAGATGAGCCATCTTGCTCAAACGGCCCACTAAAACCACCACACCTGTGTTGCCCGCCGAGTTCTTCAGTAGGCCAAACACAAAATCTATACTCATGGAATGCCAACACCCGGAGGAACCGGTAAACTGACCAGCGGCACCGCCTCATTCGGAGAGAGTCTCACCATCCTTTGACACGTCTCACACGTGCGCACTTGTGTGCTCGTCCATTTTTGCAGCTTGAGCCACCTGTAGTGACAACTCACAGAACCTTACGTCTTGTATGACCACTAGGTGGGGTGTCGTGGGCGTCATAGAAGATACGGTATCTCAAATCCTCATCGTGAGAAACTACAAGTCGTGGCGCATCCGTCAAATCGGCGCTATAATACAGCAACCTGTCATTCAACGAATATCGGTGTAACCATGCGTGCAAACGCGCCGACAATTTACTATCCGAGTTTTTAAATTCCTTGCCCCCAAGTGCCTGCAGCAGCGCTACACACGGCGCGGATCAAGTCCGGCACTGACGACGTCACCGTCGTGACATGAGCAAGCTCATAGTCCGATCTGCGTGACAACGCATCTGCCAAATCATTCTACTTTTCTGGCTTATACTTCACCTCGAAGTCATATTTTGCGAAGAAGGAGAGCCACCTGACCATCCCCCACGAGAGGTGAGGTGACTGAGTCGCAGTGCGTAATGACGCATGATCTGTGTAGATCACAAACAGCTTTGAGTCAAGTAGGTGCACTTTAAGCTTGACAAGTCTTATCACACGTATTTCCTTGTCATAGACTGAGTAGTCTCTCGCCGCCGCCATAAGCTAGCGAGATTTGAACGCGATAACCCGATCTCACTCCTCGGCGTCTGATGCAGCAGTGTACAGCCGATGGCAAAGCCCGAAGCGTCACAGACGACGCTAAAAGGACGATTAGCGTCTGGCAGCGCCAGTATTGGTGCATGCAGGAGGTTGTCTTTGACCCCGTCAAAATCCTTTAGATGTTCGGTGTTCCAACACCATATCCTCTTTAAGGAGATTGGATATTTGCCGGGCCATTTCAGCGTGATTTACGCTGTACTTGTGCAAGTAATTGGCAAGACCAAGCCACTTTCGCAATCCTTCTGGTTCTTTGGAACTTGCCAATCCAAAATGGCTTTGACCTAGCGGGATCCGCTCGAAGGCCACGCTTCCCTATGAAGCACCCTTAAAAGGGAATCTCTTCTGCGCCAAAGATACGCTTGTCTGCTTTAGCGTACAGTTTGTTCGTGCGCATGCACTCGAGCACCGCTCTTAAATGACCGATGTGGTTCTCCTCATCCGTCTTTCCGTGCTCCGCACGACTGTGAACGAAAATGTATCAAAATATGTCTGTGCATTCGCCCTGTGGGGCCTGAACAACTGCATCACAAGACGATTGAATGTTGCTGGTGCATTTGACAGCCCTTGGGGCATCACCGGCCACTCACACAGCATGCCGCTTGGAGTGCTTACCGCTCTCAGCGGAATGTCACTCGCTCTCATGAGCAATCGGTACTATCCATTTACCAAATCGAGTGCACTGTACTTCGTACATCCCACCATGGTGTTCTGAAGAACATCCTTTCATGACGCACACCTCGGTCCGGAGGTAGGACCGAAGGCGGGTCTTTGGAGACGTCGTCTGGAACTTCCTTTTTCAAAGGATAATACGGATCCAAGGAATTTCGTAGAGTCGACGATCCACTTCGTGCGTTCAGCACTCTCTTGGTGTCTCTCAAGACAGCTTCATCCAGAAGCGATGACGAGTTTATCTCCTCGTCCGGTAGTACAATTGCCACTTCGGCCAAG
>NW_020187532.1:1667774-1668033 GCF_900000015.1 Plasmopara halstedii | reverse complement strand
GTTCGTTGACTTTGATAGCGTGGAACGCTGTCTAGTCTTAGACTTGGATGCAAGGTATGATTCCATCCCAGGAATGGCATGGTTGGAATATCATGAGCCATGAATTGACTGGAAATCAAGAAACCTTGGGCGCTACGCGCACGTCTTCCGATGGAGCATTGGCGATCATGATCCCACCTCTGCTAGGAGACAAAAGCGCTATTGGCGAAGGCACTGGACCGAGACGGTCAACGTGCTGGACATTGGAATGTCTGAGTTA
>NW_020187532.1:1667377-1667764 GCF_900000015.1 Plasmopara halstedii | reverse complement strand
ATAGCCATCTAGCCATCCTCTGCGAGAGGTGGGGCGACTGAGTCGCAGTGCGTAATGATGCATGATCTGTGTAGATCATAAACGGCTTGGAGCCGAGCAGGTGGACCCTGAACTTGACAAGTGCATACTTCATCGCAAGTATCCCCTATTCATTAACTGGATAGTTCTTCTCTGCAGCTTTGAGCTGTCGAGATTCGAACGCGATCACCCGATTTCGTCCCTCGGCGTCTGCTTGCAGCAGTGCACAGCCGATGGCAAAGTCCGAAGCGTCACAGACGACGCTGAAAAGACGATCAGGGTCTATCAGCGCCAGTATCGGTGCATGCAGGAGGCTGTCTTTGACCCCGTCAAAAGCCTCCTGATGTTCGGTATTCCAACACCATTCCG
>NW_020187532.1:1667300-1667367 GCF_900000015.1 Plasmopara halstedii | reverse complement strand
AATCTCCTGCTCTGGATGAGAGAGGTCGATATGGCCATTGCATCCGCCATGCTCCAGAACGAGCAAA
>NW_020187532.1:1666073-1666148 GCF_900000015.1 Plasmopara halstedii | reverse complement strand
CCTCTCCAAATGCGGCTGCGCCGCTGGCCAGCTTACCGGTACCCAATGGGTGCTGACAATCCATGAGTTTGAACA
>NW_020187532.1:1665768-1666063 GCF_900000015.1 Plasmopara halstedii | reverse complement strand
ACGTGCTTGACATGGCTTACACGACTCCTAAAAAGGGGTGTCGTTTCCCATCATATCTATGTCATCAAACTCGGTCATCAGGCTACTGAAAGTGTCCACCCATTTAATGGTTTTCATAACATCATTGAGAGCCTTGCCAGAAACCTTTTTGTTTTCGTGGTTTTTAATGTAAAATGGTTTTGCTGCGGTAGGCTCACTAAAGTAGTAATTTTGATAAGCTTTCACACCACTTTTGGTATCTACTGTTCGTTTTGGTCTAAAAGGAATTCGAACTCCTTCAGAAACCGATTTGCTG
>NW_020187532.1:1665092-1665758 GCF_900000015.1 Plasmopara halstedii | reverse complement strand
CAAGTCGGCACGACTTGGTTGGAATGCACACTCCAACAGCTCGTCGAGCGGGCCTATAGTCATGGATCTCAGCTATGCTGAGGACGAGGGAGCAGATCTCCAAGCTGCCGGGCAGCAAACACACATTTGACGGTGTTTTGTCTGTGGAGACACCCGTCACCTTCGGAACGGTTGCCCCCTGCGAAAGGCGCATCAAGATTCTTCGAACTATCGCCCCAACGCTTATTTATCTGGTTCGTCGCGGGGAAACGACCCCACTCAGTGTTGAGCCTCAGGGAGGCATAGGTCAACACGGCCCAGCCCCGAAGAGCTTCGTGCTCTTAAACACGGAGCGTGTGTGCAAGACGGTCTTGCTGGTTGTAGAGGCGACCGTAAAGGGCTTCGAGAAGCCATGGAAGATTCTCATCGATTCTGAGGCATCGGGCAATTATGCTCGACGTTCCACAATGTATGGAAGTCAGCTGTATGCTGAGGCGCTGAAAGCTCGGCTGAGTGACATCGACACTGTTCGCTTAGCGACGGGGACACGTGTCACGGTCCCGAAGGTCCCTGATGACCTTGGAGTCAAGTTTCTTGACTTTGATAGTGTGGAACGCTGTCTAGTCTTAGACTTGGATGCAAGGTAAGATCTCATCCTAGGAATGGCACAATTTAAATCACCATGAA
>NW_020187532.1:1664563-1665082 GCF_900000015.1 Plasmopara halstedii | reverse complement strand
GTGGCTTGGTCTCGCCAACTACTTGCACAAGTATAGCGTAAATTACGCAGAAATGGCCTGGCCATTATCCAATCTTCTTAAAAAGGATGCGGTATGGTGTTGGAACACCGAACATCAAGAGGCTTTTGACGGGGTCAAAGACAGCCTCCTGCATGCACCAATACTGGTGCTGCCAGACCCTGATCGACCTTTCAGCGTCGTGTGTGACGCTTCGGACTTTGACATCGGCTGTGCACTACTGCAAGCAGACACTGAGTGGCGATATCTGGTGATCGCGTTCGAATCTCGACAGCTCAAAGCTGCAGAGAAGAACTACCCAGTTCATGACAAGGAGCACTTGCGATGAAGTATGCGCTAGTCAAGTTCAGGGTCCACCTGCTCGGCTCCAAGCCGTTTGTGATTTATACAGATGATGCGTCACTACGCACTGAGACTCAGTCGCCCCACCTCTCGCAGAGGATGGCTAGATGGCTATCCTTCTTTGCGGAATATAGCTCCGAGGTGAAGTATAAGCCGGAG
>NW_020187532.1:1664416-1664553 GCF_900000015.1 Plasmopara halstedii | reverse complement strand
TCTTCTGCTGCAGGTGCTCTAGCAGCGCGTTTTCGTAATTTGAAAACGCCTCTAGACGTGCACCGATTGCGTCGGGGCCTTGCGCAGCAAGGTGTTGTACGACCTCAGGGCCCAGCAAGGACATCAGCTTTTTAAGC
>NW_020187532.1:1664212-1664406 GCF_900000015.1 Plasmopara halstedii | reverse complement strand
TGACGAATTTAATCCGCACCGCGTATGCGGGTGATGGGATGTGTGTAGCGCTGCTACGTGCTCTCGGGAGCAAGACGTTTGGAGACTCGGACAAGAGATTGTCACCAAGACTGCGTGCACGATTGCACCGATACTCGTTGAATAACGGCTTGCTATATTATAGCACCAATTCAACGGATACACCACGAATTGTA
>NW_020187532.1:1663470-1664202 GCF_900000015.1 Plasmopara halstedii | reverse complement strand
TCATACCGTTGACGAGGGTGTATAACTGTGTACCGTCGTCTACGGTAGACACACCCTGAATAAGGGACGACGCCCGGCGTCCTGCAGCCCGCATACGGCATCGCCGTCGCCTCTGTACAGAGGTTCTATGTTTTGGTGAGACTAGGGTGAACACGCACTCCGCGTCGTCTGTGTTACCCTCACTGTCCGCTCCTTTGGACCTCTGATGTTATTTACCACATCCGACAAAGAGCTGCTAGCCCCGCAGTCTTCGACCAGTGGATAACGTACCACTCCACGCGCACCTGAAGGGCCGTGCCCAAGATGCCTCGGACTCTGTCCAACCACGCCATCAATGGCATGCAGCGACAGCTTCGCAACGAGAGCTTTGCTCAGTGGTTTACGTGCCACTTCACGTGCATCACGGGGGCCTCGCCCTCGATGGCTTGACCCTTGGCCGACCATGTCACGCATGACATGCAGCGACTTCTTCGATACTCGGGCAGCGCTCAGTGGTTTGCGTGCAACTTCACGTGCATCACGAGGCCTCGCCCTTGATGCCTCGGCCCTATGCCGACCATGTCAGGCATGACATGCAGCGACTGTTCCAAAACTTGAGCAGCGCTCAGTGGAATACGTGCCACTCCACGCTTAGCCCGCGAGCCACGCTCGGGATTCCTGTCCGATACCCGTTGGTGTCTACAAACTCGGACATTTCTATGTTTAGCACGTTGACCGTCTCGGTACAGTGCC
>NW_020187532.1:1663195-1663460 GCF_900000015.1 Plasmopara halstedii | reverse complement strand
GATACACCACAAATTGTGGTTCCTCATGATGAGGATTTGAAATACCGCATCCTCTATGGGGCTCATGACACGCCACTCAGTGGTCAGCTCGGTCGTGAGAGAACGTACAACGCTATGAGTCATCACTATTGGTGGTCGAGCTGTCCAAATGGACGAGCACTTATGTGCGCACGTGTGATACGTGTCAACGGGTGAAACCCTCTCCAAATGCGGCTGCGCCGCTTGCCAGCTTACCGGTACCCACTGGGTGCTGGCAGTCTATGAC
>NW_020187532.1:1662344-1663185 GCF_900000015.1 Plasmopara halstedii | reverse complement strand
CGTTGGCGCCGGAGCGGATCCCACGGGCCCTCGGCCACCCAGAAACTGAACCAGCAACAGGGTTTGAGCACGGAGTGCAACATCCTCCATTTCCAATGGCGCCAAGCGCTCCACCATCGCATGCAGCGACGCATTCACCTGCTCCACGGCTAGGAGTCGCTCCGACAGAGCGCGGTAGTCCTCAAGGCGAGGCAGCTGGCGCACGACGTGCTCCAAATCGTCAAGAGCGTCCGCACAGCAATATGCTACTTCAGCATGACGCTCAGCGGAGCTCTGATCACGAAGGATCTCGTCGCCAATGGATCGAAGAGCATCGCGAGTCACCGCCCGCCACCGACTCTTCTCGATGAGAGCGGTGACGTCCCATATCACGTGGAACATCCAGTAAGACGATGTCGTCACCAGGGTCAGACCCAATATCTGGTGAAGTGGCGGGGATATCCCGACTCCAAAAACTCGTGGGAGTTTGAGACGCCACTTCGGCAATATTGCCCAGTCGCTGTAGACTCTTTTGATCATAGAGATCAGGACGCCCCGCGCTCCCCGGCAATAGTCAGGGAAGTAGAAGGACCATGAGCTGAGATCAAGCAGTGGCCCTATGCTCTTGCGGTCGTAGCAAAGAGCTCGCGGGAGCGCTAGGGGCTGACCCATACGTCACAGGGCGACAATCTGAAGGGAGTCGACAACGTGCTTTGACTTTGGCAGATTATTTTTGTTATATATATACTTCTGTTATTATAATTTATATCTAAATTATAATTTTTTACTAACTCAAATCGGAGGTGTCGCACCACACGCACGTGCACTTCCTTGTGGCTCAACTATCAGGCATGCAGTAAGA
>NW_020187532.1:1657187-1662334 GCF_900000015.1 Plasmopara halstedii | reverse complement strand
GGGGATACCCAAACCTTGAAAACTCGTGGGATTTTGTAGTGGCACTTCGGCAACACTGACCAGACGTCGTGGATGCTTATGATAGGAAGGGCCATGATGCTTCGCATCGTCGTGCACTCCGCAATCTCGGCAGTAGCCCAAGAAGACGGCGGGCCATGAGCTGAGCTCAAGCTATGGCCTTGAGCCGCTGCGGTCGTAGGCTCACCCGTGTACGAAACACAGGGCTCTCAGGAGCGTGATGGAATTCCATGTCTCGCAGGGCGACTATACGCAGGAAGACAGCGTTGCGCCTTGAGTTTGGCAAGCTCAAATCCAAGATGACGCTCAACGCCCACGTCCACTTTCTTGCGGCTTTGCTGTAAGGTAGACAGCAAAGAGAGTTTTTGGTGCCGCTGCTTCAATCGCTCAAAGAGCTCATCATCATCTGCAGCGGTTCCGCCAGGGGCAAGCACCACAGGAATAGTCCGCATCCCGGGTACATGTGCGCCTCCTCTTTAAGATCGAAGCCTAGCGCGGAGTCTATCCACTGGGATTGCTTGAGATACCAGGAGCGAGCTTGAAGAGCTTTTTGCTGGTCAAGTTAAGCTTGTGTCTTTGCCGGGGACCCGATTAAGTAGACGCCTAACGATCGAGTGATCGCGTCTTTCGCTTCAGTACCGGGATCCTCCGAGCTGGAGCCGAATTCCACACGAGGATCTAAGACCTATCGTGGATATGAGCGCACGGGAGCCGCCCTGTGCGCAGCGTCCAACTGCTGCTCCTGTGCCTCGTCGAGTCGATTGGTAATAATACTACTTCCCCTGGAAGTCGAGAGGTTGACGAACGGACACGAAGTACGCAAGGTTCGAGATGAGCTCACGTCGCAACGTTGGCGCACTTCATCCTCCTAGTCTTTCCATGCTGAGAAAGGTGAATCCGGCCCGTAGTCGAATTTCTCCGAATCCTCGATGAGGAAATCTGTCGCCCGGGGCAGGCGCGGTGTGTGGCGCTTGTTTGCCGAGGCTTGGAATGTGCATCTCGTGAAAAAGCGGACGTTCTGATCGGAGACGCACCCCGTGTAGAAGAAGAAGAGCTTTGCCCGCGGGCGCCTTCGGGGCCAGCTAGGCTGAGTGTTTTACGTGTCGTAGACACTGGGATCATAGAGCGGAGAATGTTCTTATGAACGTAACGGTGTCTCAGACACGCGAGCCTTGGATAAGACAACAGTTAAATGTGAGTTGTGGATATTCACAACTTTAATGGGAGAGTGTAACGGAGTAACACATATCCCTGTATGAAAGCGCGAGTCGCACAAGATGGTGTGACCGTACATAAGGTGTGGATTACACAAGCTAGTATAATCACACAATGACGTAACTACACTGTTACAAGAAGCTACTACGTAGCAGGTATGCATTTAAATTAAAAAAACTAATGTTTTAGACATTGGCGGCTCTGCCGCAAGTAAAATAATAAAATACAGTATCAATTTTAGACATAAGTGCGTCTTTACCCTGGTTAAGGTTTTATGTACTCTTGGAGGCAGCGGATGCAATCCGCTGCACTCGTACTGGTTCTTGTAAAAAAAACGTAAGGTCGGTGACCTTAGCTTAACAAAGTGCTACGGCAGCCCCACCGCAACCCGGATAATCAAAAGAACTACGCTAATGTAAGTGGCAGACGGAACACACACGAATATTTCGTAGGGCCAAGGTTTCAGTGAATGCAATCAAATCTACCTGCATCCGTTCCATAACACCTAGCTAAGACTGCAAAACAATCGACTGCTCACGGTCATAGCAGAAAAATGTTTTGGTAAATTCTTAGCACCTCCAAAAAATGCGTAAGCATTCTGGGCTAAACTTATCCATATTACAATCCCGCGTTTACGACCCAAAAGCTCTGTTGGAGACGAAGCTACATTTTTACGATCCCCTGAAGTTGAGCTATCATCTGATATAAAGCAGCGGCGCGACTCAAAACCGCTGGGATGCCTCGAGTCACACGGTGTGAAGGTAACGTTCAGACAGCGTATCTAATATCTGACTTATCTCAGCTTCGAATAAGCGCTGATTTATCTTGGGGTAGTTGACAGCCACAACAGCCGAGAAAACGTACACGAGCCAACCGGTGAGGGTCGACCTCCGTCGACACTGATCGATGGGCAAGAGGCCAAAATTCACGTGTAGCGTTTGGCGAACCGTCATAAACACCAAGCCTATTGATATTACCTGGTGAAGCTAATGAGATATTTCTAATGAAACTTTGGATGTTTGATATTTAATTTCAGCAAGTTTGCCTTAGCACCACGACCGCTTGCCACCTGGTACGCCCTTCATTTTTGCTTCCCTTAGATAAGAGCATAGTTGCCCGTTGCAGGACACTTCCCACTAATGGAGCTCGATCTTCTGGTGAGTACTACCCCTGAGTAGTTGTTGTGATAGCTGCCCCACGAAGATGAATGAGGGTGTAACCAGCCAATTTGGACGCGACGGGTTTTTATCGCGACACCCGCATCGTCGCAGTCAATTATGAGTCGATCCTCTAGGCGGGCGTAGCTGGCTCGTGAAGCCTTAATTAGATGAGACGGTGTATTTTCTCACTTAGCACATGAATGTACTGGGTAAGATAAAGCAAAGTGATTATTGTCGGCTAAAAGTTAATCAGGTACAGCCCTCGTGATGGATAAGGGTTTATTCCTCCGCTGTTGCTCTATGCGCAGGAGGTGTTTTGATGATTGGGTGGAAAAAGCTTTTTGCGAGACTTTCTGAACTCGTTTTGCTGTAAATGTGAGCGGAAGGCTCACACTCATCGGCGTGTTGGAACTCCGCCCAGCACTGCGAGTAACTTCGGACGGTTGAAAACCGTAACGACGATTTGATGATCTGGGCAAGAGACGACGTGACTATTGCATTTGCAATTATGCAGGCTAGACTTCCTTAGCCAGGTCAAGCCCGCTGATGACGAATGATTGTCGTTAGCTCCACGGTGGGTGGTCGCAATAGGTTCGTCGATGAAAAAGGACGGGACATCAGAGGGGGAGTAAACGTGGTAAGCGTTCCTTCCTTGGTGATTGGATAGGTTGTGTGCCGTCGGGTGAGGGTCGGAACTCAAATAGTCACTGCAACTGTTCTCATCGGTATTTTTTGCCACCTTACCTAGAACTGCTTTTAGTGCGTCGGTGCTTTTCCGAGGTCCTATTGGGCAAATTATCTGAGAGCAAGGGGATTTTCCGTGCGAGTATGGCTTGGATAGCAGGCGCGGTTACGTGCAACGGTTAAATTTCGACCTCAAGTGTAGTCGCTCTTTGTGGACTGGTCATTTCTGCGTAGTGATCAGAAAAGCAGTATATAGGTGAGCGATGTGGTCCACATCCTGGTGGAAGGCCGTGTTTTGTCCAAGCGACACTTTCCACCAAAAAAGTTTGAGCGCAGAGAGGCTGGATTCGCTGGTCCAACCAAGTAAGGCGATGGGAGCCTCAACATATTCTCTCATAAATACCTAATCTTCGGTAGTTATGAAAATCCACAATCACGCAAATAATGCGATGTTACTTTGTGCGATTGTACAGCCTTTCTTTCATAAAGGGTGTCGCTATATTACACCCTTTAATTCACGCGAGCACTAGTCTTTCTGTTGAGGGTGCTATGCAGCTAAACTATTTCCAGCTTATCGTTTGAGGTACATGGAGCCAATCGATCTGCTTTTATAGATCCGAGAAAAGGACCACTTCTTTACTTATTCGAGATCAGCCTGAAGAATATATGCACATGACTCAAAAGCTCTCCATGCATTTCAAATTCTAATCATGACACGACATCTAAAGGCTATCAATACATATAATTGAGTGGACCGTAGTTTTTGAGATTCTCTAAGCAAGAGTCAGTGAGAAAACAGCCAAAATGGGCTGAGCCTACCTTTGCTAGGCATGAACTTTGGAAGTTGTTGCGGCGCATCGATTCTCTTGGCTCGCGTCCGTTGGTAGCTATCTGGCGCGCTTTGCAATAAAGATTAATTTCGCAATCAAAAAAATTTTGAGAGCGCGCTAGCGTTTCAATTTGGATAAGGCAGCAACATTAAATGAAACATATCCACGAGTTGAAGTGAAATCAAACTTTTTATTCAATAAAAGTTTTTAGACAAACAATTAGCATTGATGGAGCTAAACAGGTCGAACTTTTACATTGGGCAATCCGAAGAGTGCACAGTCGGGGTTCCGTGGGTTGGAATGCTGCCTGATGATCCGGGTGTGGGAGTGCTACTCGGCGAAGGAGAGCCGTAGTTACCTTGTTCCTCCGTTTTCTTGTGTTCGCCTCCAACAGAGGTAGGAGAGTCAACACCCAGAGTTGGAGTACCAGAAGCTGGGGTGCTGCTTGGAGTAGGGATGGGAGTAGGCGCTCCGGGGGTTGGAGTGTTGGGAGATCCGGGAGTTGGGGTGTTGGGAGATCCGGGGGTTGGAGTGCTGGGAGATCCGGGGGCCGGAGTGCTAGGAGATCCGGGGGTTGGGGTGTTAGGAGATCCGGGAGTCGGAGTGTTAGGAGATCCGGGGGTCGGGGTGTTAGGAGATCCGGGAGTTGGAGTGCCGCTTGGTGTAGGCGACTCATTCTCCGTCTGCTTGTGTTCATCCTCGTTCTGCTTGTGTTCATCCTCGTTCTGCTTATGTTCATCCTCATTCTGCTTGTGTTCGTCATCGTTCTGCTCGTGGTCCCCTCCAACCGATGTAGGAGTACCAGAAGCTGGGGTGCTGCTTGGAGTAGGGATGGGAGTAGGCGCTCCGGGGGTTGGAGTGTTGGGAGATCCGGGAGTTGGGGTGTTGGGAGATCCGGGGGTTGGAGTGTTGGGAGATCCGGAGGTTGGAGTGCTGGGAGATCCAGGGGTCGGAGTGTTGGGAGATCCGGGAGTTTGAGTGTGAGGAGATCCGGGGGTTGGAGTGTCGCTCGGCGTAGGCGACTCATCTTCCGTCTGCTTGTGTTCATCCTCGTTCTGCTTATGTTCATCCTCATTCTGCTTGTGTTCGTTTTCGTTCTGATCGTGGTCCCCTCCAACCGATGTAGGAGTTCCAGAAGCTGGGGTGCTGCTTGGAGTAGGGATGGGAGTAGGCGCTCCGGGGGTTGGAGTGTTGGGAGATCCGGGAGTTGGGGTGTTGGGAGATCCGGGAGTTGGAGTGC
>NW_020187532.1:1655347-1657177 GCF_900000015.1 Plasmopara halstedii | reverse complement strand
TTCGATCTTGTTCTTAATAGCTTTGTCGCTCGACTCATACTTAACCTCTTTGTGCTTGTTCATGTCCATTTTAGATCGACCAAAAAGCATTGTTGCCTACCAGTATCATCATCTCAGCAATAACCGCCTTCGACTTATCAACATCACTCTCTCGTCAAATATTTGATTCAGTCTCCATAAACAGGGCAAAAGCCTTGTGAGAGCTGGCCTTGACAAAGCAGTAAGTCTTCCTTATCTCCATACCATGAGAAAAGTACCACTTGAAATAAAGGAGTGTAGATGAGAATCTTTTCACAAAAGTAGCTACCAATCAACTTGCGAGCTGTTTTGGCTCGCCTTTGCTTGCGCGCCTCATTGTGATCGAATATGCCTTACTAATGACGCTCTCATACGTACAGTCGATCAGTACATTCTTGAAAATTGGAGTCATCTCACCAAAGTACTGTTTAAGGTGTTCTGGTATTCGAATATCACACTCAAGAAAGCCGAATACCTTGTCTGCTTTGATGACATCGATGATACAATCATACGCTTCAACCGTAGTCAATCGACCGCATGGCATCTCATTACCCAGGGCCCATAGATATAGAGCGTTAGTGTTGTACCCTCTAATTTTCTTACAGACCTTACCACCGCGAATCTTCGTCTCATTACGCTTAGCGTAGCGATTGAAGACAATAGATGGACCTCCAGCAATGTTGGCCTTCATCTGAGAGTAGACTTCCTTCTCCTCCTTGTCGATCGAGTAGACCAGTCTATCCGAGTTGAACTCAAGCAACTTCTTATACCGAAACCTCTTAAGCGCCATGTCTTTTCGAGCGGTGTTGCACTTAACGCAGCTGAGCAAGTTATTACCGTCGATGTGGCCAACATTATTGTTGCAACGATCCGCTGAAGCGGTATCAGCAGTCAGCTGACAGTAGCATAGACCACACAGATACTTTTGCTTTTGCAGCAATGTCTTCACGTGCTCGAGTGTCATACCGAAATTTCGATTTGCCTTAGCATCCTGACTTTCGTAGCCAGTCATGCGCTGAGCTAAAAATTGGGATGCGTTAGCAGGTTTCTTATCCGGATATTGGAGATTATTGAAGCAGGTCTGATACATGACCTTCTCTGAAAGACCAGATAGAGACACTCCATCCGCGACCACATTTAGATCGAAGCGCTTAAATAGCTCTAGCTAAGCCTTGAACGCTTTGGTGAAAGGGACTACGTCGAGAATATTGTACCAGATCAGTAGGTTTTTAATCGATTTCATCTCGTAGTAATCCCACACGAAATCCACTCGTTCGTAGTCGTCGCTGGTTATGCTTGTTCCACGATGCTTGCTATCAAAAGCTGATATAGGCAGGATAGTCGTCTGGTTTTGATGCATTAAACGCGGTGATGTACTCGTAAGGGAAAGACCCTTACCAAGACCACAGACACATCTAATTTTGTCATCGCATTTGCAGCCACCGAGAAATGTTGTAAGATACTTGTCGTAGCTGGTACCAGCTGGTACATAGTTAGTTAAATCAAGCATATTCATGTCCGATGTAGTAATGCACATAAAGCTGGGGTTCTTGATGACGGATTCGATGTTGTCAATACCAGTTACGGCAAGCAAATCCTTCTTAATCAAGTTAATATTGTATCGACCAAGGATAAAGCCGGAGACTGGTACCTGGTCAAGCTACTGTTTCAGCTTACCATAATCAGACCTTTGCTTACCAAAACCAAGACTGCGGTAAACGTAAAAAAAGCTGGCATATTTTCTCTCTTCGATCCAACTCTCCACATCGAACATCTTGTAGGTCTTGCCAAGATTGACTCCTGGAATTTCCG
>NW_020187532.1:1653847-1655337 GCF_900000015.1 Plasmopara halstedii | reverse complement strand
TGAGCAGCCTGCCCAGCGAGTTCGAGTTGATCTCGTCGATCATCGAGAACTCTAAGGACATCACGCTGATCGAGGTGAAGGAGAAGTTGCTCAAGGAGTACGAGCGACTGGAAAAGAAGGAAACGTAGGAGCGCGCGTTGAAGGTCCTCGGATGATGGCAGGGGCAACGCGGCAGAAACAACGACCACAAGGGCAACGGCGCGAAGAAGAACGGTGGGCCCGGGGCAAGTGCTTTAGTTGTGACCGGGTCGGACACATGAAGGGGTAGCCCGAACAAGGTCGACGTCAGTGACGATGGTGCAGTATTCGCGGTCAGCGAATTAGACCCGTTGAATGAGTCAGCAGACTCAGTGATCACTAGTGCCATGGCTGATACTGCACAAGCTGTTGGCACGGATCGATCGCCGAGCTGGCTGATCGACAGTGGTGCGACGTCGCACATGACGCCGTACCGGAATGACCTTTTTGAGTATGAGGTTGTGAACACGAACATCGAAGTGACCATCGCTGATGGTAAGAGGCTGCGCGTGGCAAGAACCGGGTCGGTGCTTTTGAAGGGCATCGAAGGCAAGCGCATCCAAATGAGGGAAGTATTCCACATTCCTGGCCTCGATCGCCAACTGCTGTCGGTAAGGAAGTTGGCAGGACGCGGGTTGAGCGTCGAGTTCAAACGGTATTCGTGTGTTTTCTGGGGCAAGTCGAGTGCGTTTGCCTCGGGGAAGAGTCCCGGCTAGGCCTATGCGTTGGACACTGTAAGCAGGAAATGGCGCGATTTGCCGAGTACAAGGAGTCAGTGATTCAGTGGGAGCTATGGCATGCTCACATGGGCCACCTCAATGAGGACGCGTATGCGAAGACACAGCGCGCAACGACTGGGATGCCAGTTGTCAAGCAATAGGTCAAGACTTTATGCGGTGGCTGCAAGAAGGGAAAGCAGACGGTAGCGCATTTTCCGTCAAGATCGCTGAAAAAGTCATCACGTGTACTGGAGCTAGTACACACGGACGTTATGGGACCCATGAAGACGAAGTCGAAGGGTGGAGCGAAGTACGTGCTCACATTCGTGGACGACCACTCGAGGTTTGTGCTCGTGTACTTCCTCAAGAAGAATAGTGAAGTGGTGACCAAGTTCAAGGCGTACAAGGCGCTGTGCGAGAACCAGTGGGGTCAGCGAATCAAGGGTATTCTCTCAGACAACGACACTGAGTTTGTGAACAAGGATCTTGATGGGATCTGTGAGCGCAGCGGGGTTTTGCATCAGAAGACTATGCCGTACAGCCCGCAACAGAACGGCGTGGCTGAGTAAATGAACCGGACGATCATGGAGAAGGCTCGGAGCATGCTGCTCTATCAGGATGTGAGCTCGTTGTGGTGGGCCGAGACGGTGAATACAGCGGTGTGCCTGATCAACAGGACCACGAACTGTGTTCACGCGAACATGACACCGAATGAGCTGTGTTTCACGATGAAGCCGCGCATGGAGCATTTGT
>NW_020187532.1:1653656-1653837 GCF_900000015.1 Plasmopara halstedii | reverse complement strand
CATGCGAGCGACTCTTGCTTGCAGATTCAAACAGCGATAGAATGGCCTCTCTAAACCAATGAATACCAGAGGCTTGCCATCCAGATTACCAAAAGTCGTCGCCATGTCAAACGTGCATCTTTCATTTGCCCGCGACACGCTGTCGAGAAGAACTCCTCTTTGTTTCTTAGTGAGCTCATCA
>NW_020187532.1:1644626-1653646 GCF_900000015.1 Plasmopara halstedii | reverse complement strand
AAGCAGCCTCGTATTGCACTCCCACAGTGGTAGATGAAGGCAAACTGTCATCACACTGCTAAGACTGTGATATTTATTAACCGCTTTATTAGAATTGACTACGTTTTAAAGTATGATAGAGTTAGCTTAACACCGCGTATCGAAGCATAAGCCATGGATACAGAAAACATTACTTTCAGCAACAGGTGTTCAACACAATGACGTTACTTACGCTCTGTGACAAGTAAAGAGCAGACTGACGTGTAAACAAGCAGCCTCGTATTGCACTCTCACAGTGGTAGATGAAGGCAAACTGTCATAGCACTGACAAGACTGTGATATCCATTAACCCATTTAGTGGAATTGACTGTGTGCTAACCGATGATAGAGTTAGCTAGACACCGCGTATCGAAGCATCAGCCATGGCTACAGCAAATCATTACTTTCGGCAACAGTTGTTTAACTTTCAGCAACAGGTGTTCTCCATAAATCTTAACACATGAGCCTACTGATGTCCGTTTGACTCAATCATCCTTGTTAAATCGCTTGAGTATTCCGTCGACGTATCGCCGCAGACACATTATTACGCTGCAGTCGTCTTTGTCTATTAACCCGATGCCCAGAACTAACCCATATTTGCCACTGTTGGTCATTTACAGCGACTTACTAGCTAGTCTTCGCTTGCGCGATTAGCTCCACTGATCTTCCAGTTGCCAGAATATCGTCGACATATACCAGAAGCAGCACGCAGTGACTTTCCACAATTTCGATCCAAATACATGGATCAAATCGGAAATCCAATTATGCAAACTAATTCGTCAAACGTTTCATTTTTAAGCGAGAACCTTGTTTTTTTTAAGTCCAAAAATTGCCTTGACTAGCTCAAGACAGTCATAATTATTGTCAAGCTCGACCCCTTCTGGTACCTCGCAGTAAACAACTTCCTTCATTACTTCATGTAAAAAAGCTGTTACGACATCCATTTTGTGAAGTTACCACCCAAAGTACTCAGTCAAGGCAATCGCCATTCGTAATGTCACCGTCTTGACCACAGACGAATAAATTTCCGTGTAATCAACTCCATGTTTCTTTTTGGAGTCTTTTGCGACAAGCCGTGCCTTGTAACTTTTCAACTGAGCCGTCTGCCTTGCATTCGATCTTGAATAACCTCTTGGCACCGATAGCATGTTGTCCTGACTCTAATTACGAGGCTCGAAATACTTCACAAAGTTGCATTGAATTCAGTTCCGCGTAAAAGGCTTTGCGCAAATGAATCTGATCGGGTCCACTTACAGCATCTTGATAAGAGGTGGGCTCCGATAAGTCATTAGTCTCGACTACGTTCACACTTGCACGCCATAATGCCGAAACGGAAATATCATTGTTTTCATCCTCGGAATTATGCACTTCTTGACCAGATCTTGACACTTTCATAACGCAATATTGACGCTTGACTAGACGAACGTTCATTTAGTCTTGAACACTTGCCTCTTCTTCCAGGCCTGCTTGACAATATTTGGACCCTGGTTCTTCACCTGTTTGATTGCGCTCTTGCGTTTGCAGCTTGCCTTTACCTGTTTGCCTGATATTTGTCGTGGCCAGATAGTCGTCATCTTCAATCTCAAGCAAGTCAAAATCCTGGTTTGCTGCTTCAACGTCATCAAGATTGTCCACTTCTTAATCAGCAAAACATGGCTCGTCAAACGTTATATCCCGACTAATCACATTTGTTGGGCTTGAATGTCATATACTCGATATGCATTTGACAATTCTTCATATCTCACAAACACACCTTCTCGAGACTTGAGGTCCCATTTAAGCCGCATTCATTCGGAGTCGAGACGAAAGCTCGAAACCAAAAAACGCGCATATGCTTGACGCTTGACTTAGACTTGTGCACGATTTCGAATGAAGCTTTGTTCTTTATTCTTGGTGATAGAATGCGAATCTTGATGTATTTTACCGTTTTGGCAGCTTAATCTTAAATCATTTATATAGCTGAGTGTGATGTAGTGCACTGCATCCAATACCCACAATCGTGCGGATGGCGCGCTCAGCTATTCCGTTGTTTTGATATGCATATGGAAGTGAGACTTGTTGCTTAATGATGCTTTCGTCCTCGTACAACATCTTGAGCATGTTAGTAGCAAAGTCGCGGACTCCGCCCTGTCGTATAACTTGAACTTTCTCGCAAGTTGCGGTCTGCACCTTGAGTATAAATATCCTGATCGCATTTTCGCTGTCCGAACTAGCTTGTAAACACTTTCCCTTCATGCGTCCGCTGGCCCCGTCGACAATCAGCGGTAGGTATCTGCTTCCACCAAGCGACTCTCGCTCCATCGGACCGAAAATGTCGAAGTGTAGTAGCTCGAATACAGCATACTGACGCTTATCAGGGTTGCTTGGAAATGGCTTTCGAACCATCTTACCCTCTTGAAATCCACGACAAAGTTTGGTAACGTTGTCATCGATGCAGAAGAGGCGTCTTTGGTCATTCCAATAGCAATCATCTTGCGAAGAACATCATTTTGTGCGTGCATGAAGGTCAACTTTATTACTTGACTCAACCATGTTGACAGATCGCTGTGATACCAAAGGCCATAACGATCATCAACCAGATCAACAGTCGCCACCACCTTCTTTGAGTCTTTAACTGCGATATTCATGCTAGCTCCATCACATAATACTTGAAAGCAACCGCTTTTATTGATCTGCGAAACGGACAGCAGCTTCATGCTAATTTTTGGAGCGATAAACTCGTCCTTCATCTCGATGTCGCGTATGTCGCCGTTGGTAGAGCCATCTTCTGGATTTTAGTGCCCACATCCATGATGACAGTCTTGTTTCCGTCGGCTACCGAGAGCTCGCCACAGTCCTGCTCATCCAGGGTCACAAACGTTGACGTGTCGAAGTAAATGTGGTAATTAACCCCACTATCAATGTTTCACATACCCGGCATGTCTCTTCCAGACAATAAATTGCATTACAGGGATAATACAAAGACGACTCGATCGTAATAGCAGTCTTTGTTGTACTGATGATGTATATCTTAGCTCCGCGTCAATGATGTTGCACACTGTTGTCAAAGTTGCAGACAAGTGGTGGCAAGAAAGCGTTTTGACGAGCAGTCGCTAACTGGTGGATTCCAACATTACCGGTGTGGACAGGCTGATTGACGAGTTGCAATTTCGTGGATTAGCCCAGTAGAGCCATCATCGTCTTCATAAAAATTGACTGCATCGCTTGTCAACAGTTCATTGATTATACAAAGAAACGTCTTTAGCCTTTTCGTTTCTTGCGCTGCTTCTGGGAGTGCCATATATTCAGTCGACGACAACGCCAACACGCGCGCCGTTTCTTGCTTCGCCAGCAGAAAACACCGCAACTCATCATGATTGCGTATTCACTTGTGCTTCGTCTTTATTCGTTATTGTCAGTCCATTCGGCATCAGAATAGCCTTAAAGCTCGTGCTTACAATTTGCTTGGAACTTAATGCCGAAATTTTTTGTGCCTTGAATGTACTGGAAGACTCGCCTAAGAGCTTGCCATTGCGTTGAGCATCAATGCGCTGTAAATTGCCTCAACCATCTAAGTGTCGCTGCCAGATTTGAACGTGTGCCTACCATGAGGTAGATAAGGCACCCAACGGCATTGCGATACGGTACGCCAGCCATAGTCACGTCGTGTTTGCATCCACCTTCACACATTGCCTTTGTCAGCTCGAGGCTGGGATCTTGTGGTGTGCGAACTGGTTTGCAATGTGCCATCTTAAACTTCTCCAAAATGTCGTTTGCAAACTTGGTCTGCAACAATAAAGCTGTTCTCGCCGCCGTGTCGTGTCTAATCTCC
Organism: Plasmopara halstedii; assembly: GCF_900000015.1. Taxonomy (NCBI): domain Eukaryota; phylum Oomycota; class Peronosporomycetes; order Peronosporales; family Peronosporaceae; genus Plasmopara; species Plasmopara halstedii. The sequence goes on along the minus strand of NW_020187532.1, from coordinate 1,649,817 downwards.
ATGCCAAGAATATACTTGAGCTGGACCATATCGGTCATCTCGAATCACTCGCTAAGCATCTGGATACTGCTACTTTCGAGGATCAAGTCGTCAACGTTAATCACAACAAAAATCACGTCTTGGGCCGTACGCTTTGTATGCACACAATGATCCGATCATACTTCTTGTATTCCATTTGTAAGTTTAAATCATCAATTGTCTTGTTCCACAATTTTGGCGACTGCCAGAGCCCGTACAACGACCTTTTAATTCACACACATGATCGGGATAACTTTTATCAACATAACCATCGGTCTGCACCAGGAAGAAGTCTTCTTCAAGATATCCATGTAGAAAAGCAGTCTATACATCCATTTGATGGACCGTGAGACCATACTGGGCACTGAGGCTGATCAATCTCTAATTAACGTAAAGTGTGAAACTGGTGAAAAGGTTTCATTATTCAATGCCAGACTTCTGTGCAAATCCTTTGGCCACTAGACGCGCTTTGTAGAGCTCAACCTCATCATTTTGATTTTCCTTAACGCGAAAGACCAATCTGCTTCCAATCGCTTTGCGTCCTCTGGAAGCGGCACTAGATCCCACGTCTTGTTTTGAGTAAGTAACTCCTTTTCCGAGTCACAAGCCTTCGCCAATTTATCTGCGACGCTGGATTCTGTTGCTAACTAGAACGTGGTCAGCACTTCTCCCACTGAATCCACGACGTAAGCAGCTTCAAAGGCTTTGCCCGAAGCTGACAATTCGTCACGTCCTTGCTCCGCATTGTGCTCGCTTAAGCGCTTGACTTCAGAAAGTTCCGCCGACACCTCATGCGATTTTGTTTGCTGATGTCGTTTATCTCCAGACTAAACGAAGCCTTCAAATCCATTGCGCTGAACGAACCGCTTTGCACTAGGAGTCTCTATAGTGTCCTCTAGCGACTGCATACGATTGTGTCTTTTGGTGCTTACACCATTCTTGTATTTATCCATTTCAGTATCTTCGTCTTGATCTTCTCCTTGTGCTTCTTCATCTGTATATACACTGTCTTCATATCTATCTTGATCACAACATTGATAAGGACTTCCAACATTGAAGACGTATTCAAGAAACTTTGCGTCACGCCTTAATACCACACGACCACTCTTTTGATTCCGAGTTGGTATGCTTTTTCATGCGCGAATACCGAATAAAATGGCAGAGCTCGTCTTGAACATTAAGCACAGCGCGTTTTCCTTTGGAACAGTCACAAAAGCATGGCAACCAGACACTTTTAGGTTGATCTAAACGGGGTTTCTTCCAGTCTAAACTTCATAAAAAGAATTTAATTCCACGCGTGGGGTACTGAATGCGCAAGTAGTTGGCAGTTATTACTGCTTCCCCCAATGCGCCTTGACGACCTCAATCATACAACGCGCACATTCCACCAATATCCTGTTCATATGCTAAGCGATTCCAGTAAGCTGCGGCGTATATGGCGGCGTAAACGTCTGCACAATACGACGGCGCTGACAAAACTGTGCTAATTTTCCAGACGATTAGTCACCACCATTATCACAGCAAAGAGCTTTCACGACTTTTCCAGTCTGAGTCTCTACGTATGCGACAAAAGAAACAAAATTGCTTGCAACTTCTGACATGTTCGCAGCAAGAACACCACGGTAAAATGCGAGTACTTGTCGATAAACGTAACAAAGTACCGCATGCTGTCTGCATCAAACCGCATAAGTCACTGTGAGCCACTTCCACCAGTTTTGTGGCGCGATGAGTAGATTTTGAGTTTAAGACAAGCACGTGTTTGTTTGTCAGGATGACATGGCTCCCACTGCTTCACTGATGTAAGTTAGATACCAATGCCATATTGACGATGGTATCAAGACCTTATTAGCCAATGTGTCTAAGTCGTAGGTGCCAGAGGTATAACGTGGTGTCTCCGAGGCATCCCGACGAGCTTGTCAAAATAGCTTCTTGTACATGAATTGGCTCCGTACATAGCTTGAATAGACACCAAGCATCCAGCATAACCCCTTCGCCTCCGCATAGCATCCATCACGCTCGAAGATGACCGGGCCAACGTCATGAGTAAAGCGTCCGTGGGAAAAATGGTTACGAGAAAGCTTACGTATGTGACATACAGACGGCAGCACACTATTCTTCGTTCCAAGTAGTGTTGTCATTGTCATTGTAATCTCGCCTGTTTCCACCGCTTGAACAACGTCATCGTCTACCAGATGAACATCGACAGGAGACATGACCTTGTAATTGTCATAAACTCTTGCGAGTGAGTCATGTACCAGAGTCAACCAGCCATACAGCACTCGACCTGGTGACGCATGCGTTTCCACTCACCAAAATTAGGGAATTGCCAGAAATATCCTCACTTTCTGCGACGTTGGCGCGCTGTGACTTTTGCCGTTCTACATTCTTGCGAATCCACATTAGACATTTGGTAATCTAGTGATCAATTTTACGACAGTAGTAACACGCGCTTGTAATCTTTGCTGACGCAATACGTCCTTTGCGGCGTCCGTTATCTATCGTTGCAAACGCTTGCTCTTGGCCATTTCTAGCACCGTCAATATCTGACTCTAGTTTCTTCCGCTTCATATCTTCGTGTAGTAGCCGAGACGTTACGATTTCCCACGTCAGCGATTCCGATCTTGGCTCTAAAGCAGTGATTAGGGACGTGTACCTCTCGCTCAAACTTGCGAGAAGCGTAATCACCAGATCATCATAAGTAACCGGAGCGCCCACCGCATCTAGCTGCTCCGCCAAAGTCTTCATCTTGTTGATGTGAGTACGCACATCATCTCCATCTTCCATCTCGGCCGTGAAGAATCGACGATGGAAATCAGCTTGTTCGCTAAGCTCTTCTTCTCGAAGTGGCCTTCAAGGCGCAACCATACATCGTGCGCTCCTTTCGCTGAACGGACCAACGGCAGTTGTGAATCTTTTAGTCCAAGGAAGATAATCGCTAGTGCTATTCTTGACTTGGACTTGAACGCAGATTGGTCCAACGCAGTAGCGATGTGCATTAACTTGACCCCACCACTCGTCACTTCCCAAAGGCCCCGCTCCTCCAGCACCATTTTCATTTTAAACTCTCACTTATGGTATTCGTTCAGTTAAATTTGTTAATGCGCGAGTTTGTAGCTGTAGCGGCATCCATGGCTAATGAGAAGTTGGTATCGGCATCGGAGGCAGAGAAGACAGGGCTTGGGCTCATAACCTGAACTAAATGAGCACTTGTGCGATAGTTGGCAAAATACAGATGTAATTATACTGAAGGTTCTAAGTTGCTTTGATACCTCTAAGCCTATTTAGAATATTCTACCAAATATTATACTAGATTGTCTACCGGATTTATGTACCTTTTATTCGCTTGTTGGAAGCCTCTGTGCTGGATACTTCACTGGATATTGCGCTTGCGAAGAATCCCGAGTTTTACAAGCACACAAAGCATATCGACATTCGCTACCATTTTGTACGTGAAAAATTTGAAGACAGCATAGGATCTCTCGAGTACACTTGACATCGGATATGCTGCGGATAAATGGTCAAGGCATTCCCGCAGGCCAGCCTGAATATCTTCGTAAAATGCTGATGTGTCAAGAACCAAACACCAGTACAGCCGCGTCTAGTGGGAGTGTTATTGACACGTCGTGAAGATTAGTGGTGCCAAGAAAGCGTTTCGACGAGCAGCCGCCAACCGGAAGATACCGGTATTAACAGTGTGCACAGGCTGATTGCTCGAGTTGCGGTGTAGTGAAATGCCAAGTATCTAGCAGAGAAGTATCCATAAGCGCATGATAGAAACATAAACCTATCCAATAAAGAATTCAGTAGATTATATGGTAGTATATTCTAGATAGGCTTGAAGGTAGCACAGCGAACAAAGCACCTTTACACTTTTCTTTGTATTTTGCCAACATATGCGCACTTGCTTTTACAGCAAGCTCGACACTGCGTTTCGAAGCAAAGGCCATGGCTACATCGAATTATTACTCACGTAAACACGTGCTCAACATAATATCGTCAAATGCAATATTAACTTCTGACAAGCAAAAAGCTGTAAGATGTGTAAACAAGCAGCCTTGCATTACACCGGTATTGCTGTGCAATCTGCCTAGTGGTAGATGTGTACCAACTATCATCACGCTAAACACGGCTGAGATAGCGCATCTACTGCGTAAGTAAAAATTACGACGTGGTTTCGAATGATAGAGACCGTTAGTCGCCGCGTTTTGATGCTAAAGCAATGTCATTAGTCCTTGCAAAACCTGGTCAACGCAAAGCCGTCAAATGCACCGCATACATGTAATGGGGTTTTACGTACCCTGATATACAGGGGTGGGTTACACAATATGGTGTGACCGTACGAAGGTGTGGATTACAAGTCGGTGTAATCACACAATGCTGTGGCTACACCGTAACCGCAAGCCACTTCTTGGCGGGACCGCCTGTAGTAATGTATTTTTTCAGGTTTTTTATCTATTTAATAAAACCTAAGGTTTTAGATATAGGCGGATCCACCGCAAATATAACAAATATATGCAGCAGCAATTTTGAACGGAGGAATATATTTGCTTGGTTAAGCTTTTAGTATTTGGAGGTAGCAGATTGCGATCCACATAACTCGAACTGGGTTTTGGTATAGAACAAAGGTCGATGACCTTAAGTAACCTTCTACTAGGCAAAGAGCTACGGCAGCCCCGCTGTACTTGGTGGTACTCATTTTCAATCTACGCCTGAGTCGTTTCGTCTGAACTTCTGTGAAGATAATGCCATTCTCTTATTTGCCTCAGTGCATGCAGGACGGGCTAAATAAGCTGATGTCCCTGCATGACCCTGAGGGTGAGTAACAACTTGCTTCGCAAGGACCCGAAGCGACAAGCGCGCGCCTGGAGGCGTTTTTGAATTATGAGTATGCTCTGCGAGAGCACCTAGAGACGAAGATGCCGGCATCGACTGCGTCCATGACGTCACCGTCGACGTCGGATGACTCCTCCAGACCTAGTTCGCTCATGGTAAGCGTTAAGACTATCGAGGTTAAGGGCGGACAAAATCTCTTATGATTCCTGTGGTGCTCGCCACTGGTAAAGCCGCTACATATGGCATCCGCCGTGCTTCAGAACGAGCAACAGCGCGTGGTACTAGCTATCTCCAAGCTCGGGACCGAGCGCGAGATTGCCGTGCGCTCTTCGGTTGACGC
>NW_020187532.1:1643709-1644616 GCF_900000015.1 Plasmopara halstedii | reverse complement strand
CTTACAATAAGCCAAACGCTGCCACCATTCCGGCACAGACGCCGATTTCTAGGTAGGATGTTCTCCAGAACGATATGGTTGGCTGTACAAAGTACAGCGCATTCGACTTGGTCGATGATTATAACCAATTGCTCACGAGAGCGAGTGATATCCCCTTGACAGTGGTGAGGACTCCGAGCGGGATGCTCTGGGAGAAGCTGGTGAGACCCCAAGGGCTGTCAAATGCACCAGCAGCATTGAATCGTCTTGTGACACAATTGTTCAGGCCCCACCGGACGTATGCACAGACATACTTCGACGACATCTTCGTCCACAGTCGTGCCGGGAACGAGAGGATAGATGAAAAGACCCACATCGTCTATTTGAGAGCGGTGACCGAGTGCATGCGCACATATATTGCTAATGCAGACAAGTGCATATTCGGCGCGGAAGAAGACCCCATTTTAGGGTGCTACATTGGAAAGCGTGACCTTCGAGCGGATCCCGCTAAGGTCAAGGCCATTGTGGACTGGCCGGTTCCAAAGAACCAAAAGGACTTGCACAAGTGACTTGACCTCGCCAACTACTTGTTTAGCGCAAATTATTCGGAAAAGGTACGGCCATTGTCGAATCCTCTGAAGAAGGTTACGAAATGGTTTTGGGACACCGATTATCAAGAGGCTTTTGGCAGAGTCAAAGACAGCCTCCTCCGTGCACCAGTACTGGCGTTGCCAGGCACCTGATCGTCCTTTTACCGTCGTCTGTGATGCTTCGGACTTTGATACCGACTGTACACTGCTGTAAGCAAACGCCGAGGGGCGAGATCGGGTGATCGCGTTCGAATCTCTCCAGCTTAAGGCTGCGAGACGAACTACCCAGTTCACGACATTGAATTTTTTGCGACGAAGTATGCACTTGTCGAATTCAG
>NW_020187532.1:1642708-1643699 GCF_900000015.1 Plasmopara halstedii | reverse complement strand
GGACGCGAGCCAAAAATACGCCGGACATGAACGATGAGCACGGCATCTAAGTGTATCATAATCTTAGCAATACCCCCTTAAATCGATATTAAAATCAACACATGGACGTTGTTTCCATAAGGTTATAACTTGTAACCTATTGCGAAATAACCTGGAGGGAAATCTCATAATACAAACATTCTTGAAGTTGCCGCGTGATATTGAACGATGGCGCGGAAGTGGTTCCAGCTCGTGGACGAGAACGGCAAAGATCTGACGTCGGCTGCCGCCGTTGTCTTAGATATCGAAAATGAGGAAACGTTGCTAAAGGCAGTAAAAGAGATGTACAAAGACAGTTATTTAGCAGGGATTGCTGCGTCCGCTCTAACAGTGTTCGACACGAAGGGTGTGGCATCGCCCTGGTCATCATCATCAGTGAGTAAGTCTGGAGAGGATGAAGACAATGCGATCATCGTGCAAGTACCTCCGCGAGCAGCTGTACTCGAACCAAACTTACTGCAAATTATTTTGCCGCACATTCTCGCTAATGCTCCAACAACTCTGACTGAACGAGACAATACTTTCAAGGAACAATTATGCGAGTATTATGGATGCTTTCGGCGAAAGAAAGCGTGGGTGCGATGCATGTTGCTCGACGTTGCTTTTCCAAGGTCGCTTGTGCTAGCGTCGCATTTGTTTCGTCGAAACAATGAGTATTTATCGCTTGCAATGATGCAAATATCGGATATCGACAACGAGAAGAATGGTCTGTTGCTGTTCAAGCCAATAAAATACGCGCTAGATCATTTTCAAATCAGCTTCATCCGTGATGATTCGGATGTTTTCCGCTTGAAGTTGTTCGATTATTCTATTAATGACACACGTATCATCGATCTCAAAGACCGCAAAGGGAATGATGTGCTCACTAAGAAACAAAGAGGAGTTCTTCTCAACAGCGTGTCGCGGGCAAATGAAAGATGCACTTTTGACATAGCGACGACTTTCGGTAACC
>NW_020187532.1:1642620-1642698 GCF_900000015.1 Plasmopara halstedii | reverse complement strand
CCGGACTACGAGTTGGCCCATATTACACGGGTGACAACGGATCTATATGATCGGATACTCATGGCGTATCGGGATGAT
>NW_020187532.1:1641920-1642545 GCF_900000015.1 Plasmopara halstedii | reverse complement strand
AAATTTACCGAAACTCTAACCGAAGTTAAACAAGAAAATTTACAGAATCAGCTAAATTCTCCTTTAAAGTTTACGCTTCTTGCTTTTCTTGCTGTTCGCGATGTAACGGTGTATGGAGTGATCGAAAGTTCCTTCAAGAATAGTCTGAATCTGCTGAATAAGTCAATTTAGAAGATCAGTAACTTCGTGAACGACAACGAGCAGCTGCGTCCCTACAATCCGGTATTTCGTTTCGAAATTTCTTGACGAGTTTCAGCTGCTTATCCGTTGTTAACCACAAGTCTGTTCGGAGCTTATCGAGCTCTTTATGCTAATTGGTTAAAGACTCTGTGGTTTCGGTGAACAGTGCTTCTGGTACGCGTTTTTTACGCTTAATTATGCAGTTGAGCACACTGAAATTAGTTCAATAACGATGGAAGTAGATCAAGTACAACTAACTGGGTTTTAACTGGAATTTATATTCTGTGATTTCAATGGCGGGACAGCGATTCGCAAGCGAAGGACTAAACCACAGACCCAATGAAGAGTTCCAGATGTGTAAACCACTCTAGTGTGCAACCACAACAACTAGCTATCGAACGTACAGTTCGTGCTCAGGCAATACCCTTTGCGACCTAGTACTTTA
>NW_020187532.1:1635857-1641910 GCF_900000015.1 Plasmopara halstedii | reverse complement strand
TCCGTCGATGGTGTCTGGCACCGCCGCCAAATGAGCCATCTTGTTCAACCGGTCGACGGATACCACGACACCCGTGTTTGGCCTGTCGAAAGATTCGGCAGGCCAAACACAAGTCCAAACTCATGGACTGCCAGCACCCAGTGGGCATCGGTAAGCTGGCCAGCAGCGCGGCCGCATTTGAAGTGGGTTTTGCCCGTTGACACGTCGCACATAAGCGCTCGTCCATTTGTACAACTTGGTCCACCAATAGTGGTGACTCACAGAGTTGTACGTTTTCTTACGACCGACATGGCCACTGAGTGGCGTGTCGTGAGCCTCATAGGGGATGCAGTATTTCAAATTCTCATAATGAGAAGCCACAATTCGTGATGTATCCGTTGAATCGGTACTATAATATTGCAAACCATTATTCAACGAATATCGGTGCAATCGTGCACGCAGGCTTGATGACAATTTCTTCTTTTGAGTTTCGAAACTCCTCGCTCCCGATCGCCCTCGCAACGCTACACACATCCCATCACCCGCATACGCGGTGCAGATCAAATCCGTCACAGACGACGTTACAGCTGTAAATTGAGCAAACTCATAGTCTGGCCTGCGTGACAACGCATCAGCCAAAGCTTTCTGCTTTCCCGGCTTATACGTCACCTCGAAGTTGTATTCCGCAAAAACGCATAGCCATCTAGCCATCCTCTGCGAGAGGCGGGGTGTATCATCAGTTTCATATTCAAAACATAACATCCCTCTCGCTGTGTGCACTTCGAGCGGGAAAATAGGGATCGGTGGTCATGACCGAAGACTGAATTACTTACCGAACGTTGAATCATTCGGCAACGCAGCAGTTTAGGCCGAGTTGTGCTTTACATGACTTTATTTTGAAGATTAATTTGTCCGTAACTGCGCACAGCAGGGTGATGAAAAGAAGGCATTTTATTAAACACTTACAAGAGTGATAGGCTTGATCATCGGTTTGCCAACGTTGATAAGTTTGATAGCGCGCCGATTTCCTTTCTTGAGAGCATTTTCTGCAGGCAGATTCCTTGATTATCAACTACATACATTGACCGGTCTATGTATGCAGAGATTGGCTTTTTAATCTTAGGTGGCCTCACACTATTGAACAAAATGACATGGTGTAGAGAACCTACAGATGTGGTGATCATTTTCATAAGAACTACTTTTTAAGTGGCATAAATAAGGCTTTTATAGGATCACTTCAACTATGAATTTGTCGCTGACCCACGTGCTGTCTGGGGACGAAGCCTCGATATGTGTGACTCAACTATCGGAGCTATTCAAGCATTGCTTTTGCAGACCACCAGCGGGTGTTGCCCGCGCCCCTGGTCGCGTAAATCTCATTGGGGAACACGTGGACTACGAGGGCTACTCGGTGTTGCCAATGGCCATTGACCAGAGCATTCACGTGGCATTTAATGTGGTAAAAAGTAGTAGTAGACATCCAGAAATGATGGTCATACGTATCATGAATGCTGAGCCACAGTACGAACCTGTCTTATCTTCCCTGGACGGGCAGAAGTTTGAGGAGGTGGGGTCAACGTGGGCCAAATACGTGCTGTGTGGTGTTCTAGGGCTTCGTGATGCTTGGCCAGACTATTTCAATGACAAAGTAAAAGAGCTGCAAATGCTTGTCGATGGCAGTATTCCTGCTGGCTGTGGCTTGTCAAGCTCCAGTGCGTTAGTTGTTGCGTCTGCGTTAGCTACAAGTTGCGCGCTTCAGATTCCGATGACGCGGTTGGAGCTAGCCGAGCTTTGCACACGAGCAGAGCAGCGTGTAGGGACGATGGGAGGCGGCATGGACCAAGCGGTGGCATGTTTGGCTCAGCGTGGCGTGGCACTGCATCTTAATTTCTTAACTCTTCCTGCTAGGAGTGAACCAGTTGTAGTTCCGAGTGCCAATGCCGGAGTAACTTTTGTCGTTGCCAACAGCCTAGTTGTAGCGAAAAAGGCTGTTGATGCCGCAAAAAGGTACAACAAACGCGTTGTAGAATGCGCTCTTGCTTCAAAGATAATTGCAAAAAAAGCGGGGCTTGACGACTGGAGCGAGGTTGGTTTTGCTCTTTCTTGTACTGTAATGCCTAACGAAATATAGTTCTAACAAATGAGCATGTAAGAAACACAGATGACCCGCCTTGTGGATGTTCAGTTGGCACTCAAGATTTTTGACGGCGAACAATCATTTAATGAACTGAAAGCTCTTGCATTGACATTTTGCCCGTTAGAAGAAAATACAATTGCTGAGATTGAAGGCGAGCTGGAGGGTCCAGTCTTAAATTTTTTTATTGGATCTGCAATGGAGGCTGCCATAATGGTAGGTGCGACTTGCGCAATGCTTTATATTTGGTTTTCACAGCTAAATCTGCGACTGTATGCAGGCAGTTCTTGCTTCAAATTCAAAATTTAAGTTGCATCAGAGGGCGCTGCATGTATGGGGCGAAGCTGAGCGAGTGAAGCATTTCAAAAAAATTTGTGCTTCAATTGCAGACGAGACTCCGTTGAATTGTGTTGCCTTGTCAAAGCAATTGCAAAATCTTGGCGAGATAATGACAGCGAGTCACAAAAGTTGCCAAAATCTTTACGAGTGCAGCTGTCCAGAATTGAATGATCTGGTCGATGTCGCGTTGTCTGCCGGTGCATTAGGAGCACGGCTTACTGGTGCTGGATGGGGAGGATGTATCGTTGCGCTCGTGCGAAAAGCTGAAGTGATCAATTTTACGAATGCATTACAGTCGAGCTACTACATGGGGCGAGAAATATCGTCGCTTGACGCTTCGAAAACAATTTTTGAAACAAACCCTGCGCCTGGGGCAAACGTTTTCATTTTAAAATAATCACAATGGTCTACGGTGCCAAAATCGAGCGCAATTTATCAAGATAAATATCCTTTGCCTGAAGCTCGACATCCATCAGTGCGAGCTATAACAGTGTATAAGACATACTTAAGCTCGCCGCCGGTGTCACCGTATTAATAGCTCAAACTACATACCTCAGCTTTCCTCGTCGCTTTTTTTGCTGGTGTCATCGAGTTTTTAAAAAGTTTGTAGTGGCGCTTCATGTCAGACAAAACTTTTCGACGATCAGAAATTTGTAATGCATAAAGCTCAATCTCTTCTTGAATCTAATCCAGCGGCCAGAAGAAATGTAACGGATCTCAATATAATTTCATCGCTCAATCGATTTCGTACCTCAACTGTCGCAGCTAAGTGATCAAGCTCTAAGATGATTCTGAAGTAAGTATAATTTTTCTAAAAGAAGGATCTCTCGATCAGTTTTGACCGAAATGCAAGAGTGTTAATATCACAAACTTACATGTATCGTTTCGAAAGCCTTCTTCATTACAGGTCGAATTTGGACCCAGCAAGGTGATACGATTTCAGAACTTTTGCACGGAATCACTCCAATGTCCACGGTATCCTACCAAGGACAAATGTTAGATAATGATCACGGCAAAAAAATAGTGCGTTAGCGCACTTTCGGTCGCAAGAACAACACACGCTGATCGATAAGGTCTAGAAACTTCTGTTCGCCCTCTTTGCGATAATTAAACGGTAACAGAGCTACTATGGGATTTATGCAATTGTGTGGCGTCTTGTCTTTCTGATTTAGAATTTGTTGTGGTAAATTGATGAGAGAATTGCCGCCTGTTACTGGCGTCATCTGACTCACACTTTCAAGACATTTCCAACACTCCAGCGCACGTAAAGCTTTTGACGTCTCTGATGATGTAGAGGGTGCGTTCTCTCCAAGAACAAATTTATCACTGGCAGGGAACTTACGAGAACACAGGTTCATGTCTAAGTGTAATGCTTCCAATAAGTTGACTTGAGTTTCCTGAACGAAGTTGCTACACACGTCCTGGATAAGAGTTAGTCGATCTTCTTCATCCGCTAAGTCGTTTAAATTGTTTTGCTTTAAGCGTTGGCAAATTTCATCAATATCGCTCCACCAATTTCCAGTTGTCTTCAAAATATAATCCGGCCCTGCAACACGCTTAGTATGACTTTCTATCGCAACTGTCCCGTGGTGATCCCCATAAGCTGTTGTAGTTTCAAACGTGTGCTTGCAAGAATATAAGTCTAAACCATGCAAATCCTACAAACGAGATCATTAGGCCGTACAAGCTCGATATGTGGAGCAGTGTATAAATTACATTACCGATAAATCACGCAGCTTTTCCTCGGCTGAAGAAGAATCAACTAGGCCATAAGCAGGACGCAATAATATACCAACAAAATCTCGAACATCCTCAAAATCACCACTTGCAAGCCAGCGCTCTTGAATCCGTTGAATCTTAGCAGGAGTAACACAGGAAGTAGTTAAGAATATTACGTAAGCTAATTCGTCATGCAAGACGTGACAGGTCCACCGAAGCCAGCGCTCGAGTTCCCGGTCGTCTAGAATGTCAAAATCCCGCAACAAAAACACAAGATGACCACCATCTTGACCAGTCATTGAAATCTTCGATGCACTAGCCCGATACTTTGCATTTTCAGCACCAGTTCCACGCAAATCGCGAAGTGCATCCAGCAATGCGTCCATCATTTCGTCTTCACCATTTGATTGCATTCCGCCACGAGAATAAAAAATCCTCAATAATTGTTCATACAGTGCATTCATCACAATCGAATAATATTTCGCGATTTGGTATATTGCAAAATCTAACTTTGATGTCGGTAGCATCAGTCTGTCCAATGTATTGCGTGTTGGCTCATAGCAAGACCCCAATACTTTTGCACCTACAAGAAGTCTGGTAGTTATCTGAGTGTCTCGCAAACAGATGAAGATAGTATAATCACGTACTTATTTGTAACAATCGATGGATTATCACCTGCCGAGATTGACAACACATATGGGAACTTCGGTGGCTCAGTTCCCAGCCAAGCAGAGGCACTTAGACTGGAGTGGTCAGTTTTTTGCTTCAATGTACATTTGCTGACCCACTTGAGCAAATGTTGCTTTGCATAGACAGTCTTGTTTGATTTGTCGTAGTACTGAGCCACTTCTCCAACAGCCAAAGCAGCTAGAGGCGTTAGAGACGCTGCCACCTTTAAACGGAACATGTATATATTAATTACTAAAGTTTTCAATGCTGTAATTTGTGTTGTGAATAGTCAAGGAATTAGAATTAAACAGGTTAAAATTAATGGACTGGGAGGGGATATCACTGTTGCGCAGTTTAATTTATTCTTTTTTTCTCCTCGGAGTGGCACATGATGTCTTTTTACTGAGACTGCTTTATTGTCTCAGTGTGAATTCCTCGTTTCTGACGAATCCACTGAATAAGTGGCCTCCATGAGACCAATTTAAGACATAACCGACTGATGCCTTCTCTTTATTGATTTTTAATTGTCCCTCTTTAATACCACCTCCTAATGAGTTTTATGTTTACGTACGTGTACGATTACAATTAGCTCCTTCTCATCTGACAAATACGAAGGAAGGGTGCTTAGTATTGAAGATGACGGATCCGTCCACTAGCACCGAGTATAAATTCAGCATCCTCTTCGATTGGACGCGGATCTTCGCTAGGTCTTACTTCTTGTCGTCTGGCGCTTGCCAGACGAAAGGGTGGCACCACGAACGAGCTGCGCTCAAAAGAGCTCCTGCTATACGTCGTAGAAATGTCGGATGGAGTGCCCTCCAATTCAAAATCGTATTCATCAAGTGAAGAAAGACGACCGCCTACTCGACCTTCGCCCTGGCGGCTGTCACTTGGAAGTCCCACAATCGGAAGACCCAACATCTCGTTGTTTGGAGGACTGCACTCCTCAACCCCACTGCCTCGAGAAATTAGCATACTCATACTCTCTGGACCTGCATAAGGAGACGCAAACTTGTGAAAATGTTCATTGTCATGGTGATCGTGGTATTCCCCACTTATAGCACTGCTACTGCTACTGCGGGCAGAGAATCGGCCACGAAAAAAGTTAGTAATGCGCTGGCCAAGCAGCGAGCTGGGGCGATGATCCAAATCTGATGAACCATCGCCGTTTTGCACTGACGAAAACATGCTATTTGTGTACTCAGAACCAGAC
>NW_020187532.1:1631614-1635847 GCF_900000015.1 Plasmopara halstedii | reverse complement strand
CGGATGGCAGATCCCAGGCCATGGGATTAGGATATACTCTAAGAAGGAAATATATTATCACTGCAACATGTACTCTGTGGTGTTATGATACTTTGTGCATCGTATCTGCGACGCCCGACAAGCGCATCTAGAAATTCTAACAAAATAAGTCAGTGACGGCAGGAGAGAGAGGAAGGCGATGGCAGAATTTTGTCTGCTCTGCAGTCAATTGCGCCAGGCGCTCCATCGTCACAGGAAGTGACGCATTCATCTGCTCGACGGCTAAGAGCCGCTCTGACAGAGCGCGATCATCCTCAACGTGAGGCAGTCAGTGCACAAAATGCTGCAAGCTCTCGAGGTCGTCCGCATAGCGGTATGTGTCATCCGAAAGATGCTCAGCGGATCACCGATGGCGACGGACCTTGTCCTCAGGAGCTCGAAGAGCATCGCGGGTCACCGGACGACAACCGACCAAGTCGTCATCGTCCGCCGCCGAATGCTTTCAACGAGAATGGTGGCGTCCACTATCACGTGAAACGCCATGTGGGTTGACGTCGTCGACAGGTTCAAGCCTAGAATGTTGTGAAGTGGCGGGGATAATCCGACTCCGAGAACTCATGGGAGTTTATGGTGCCACTTCGGCAGGACCGCCCAAACGTCGTGGACGCCTATGATCAGAGAACTCATGACGCTCTGCGTCGTCATACGCCCGCGCTTCTCGGCAGTAGCTGGGGATGGCGAAGGGCCATGAGCTAAGCGCAAGCTATAGCTCTGTGCTGTAGTGATAGTATACTCACCCGTGTGAGAGACCACAAAGCTTGCGTGGAGCGTGATGAATTGATCCATACGTCGCAGGGCGACAATACGATGGAAGTCGGCGTTGCGCCTTGGGTTTGGCAAACTCGAACTGAAGATGGCGATCTACGCGCACGTCCACCTCCTTGTGGCTCTGCTATAAGCCAGACAGCGAGGAAAGTTTCCGATGCCGCTGCACTTATCAATTAAAAAGCTAATCATTATCTGCAGCGATTTTGCCTGAGGCGAGCGTCACAGGAATCGTCCGCACTGCGGGTTCAGAAGCGCCTCTTTTTAAGCGCGAGGTCGAGTGCGGTACCTATCCATTGTGATTTCTTGAGGTACGAAGAAGCGAGCTCGGAGAGCTTTTTATCGATCAAGCTCAGCTTGGGTAATGGCCGGAGGGCCGACCACGTAGTTGCCAAACGATCCAGCGATCGTGTCTTTAGGTTCAGACGCGTGATCCGTCGAGCGGAGCCGTATTCGACACGAGGGTCTAGGGCAAACGGTGGATGCGAGCGCATGATAGCAGCCCTGTGGGCAGCTTTCAACTGCTGCTCCTGTGCCTCGTCGAGGCGATTGATAATGATACCACTTCCTCCGGAAGTCAAGATATTGAAAAACGGACACGGTGTCTGCAAGGTTCGATCAGGGCTCACGTCACACCGTTGGTCGCCTTTTTTTAACCTGGCAAAGAATATCTGACTCGTAGTCGACTTCCTCCAAATCCTCGACGAGGAAATTCGTCGCCCGCGGTGGGGTTGCCCGGTTGCGGAGGGCTTGAGATGTACTTCCTGTGAGGCCGCGGACGTACTGTCCGGAGTCGCACCGCGTGCAGGAGACGAAGAAGGGCTCTACTCACGGGCACTCTCGAAACTAGCGAAGCTGGTTGTTTTTCGTGTCATTGTCACAGGGCTCATTGAGCAGAAAATGCGTGAAGAAGGTCCTGGTGACGTAAAAGCGTTTGAGATACGCAAACCTCGTACGAGCGACAGTTCAATGTGAAATGTGGGTATCAACAATTTTTATGGAGGACAGTGTAACGGGGTTCCACGTACCCTGGTATGAGGGGTTGGGCAATACAAGATGGTCAAATCACACAATGGTGTAGCTACACCTTATCAAGAAGCCACTACGTGGCGGGACAGCCAGTGGTTATGCAATTGAATTAGGTTTTACTATATAATCAGAAAAACCTGAAAGTTGAGATATACGCGGCTCTGTCGCATATAAAGCAGAGAGAATACATTTGAATTTTAAGCGGAAGAGTTTATTTGGCTTGGGTTAAGGTTGAGGGTACTCTTGGAGGTAACAAATTGCGATTTGCTACACTCGTACTGGTTCTAGTATAGTACGTAAGGTCGGTGACTTTGTAAGCTTCCTCTAATCAAAAAGCTACGGCAGCCCCGCCGAATTGTAACTGTATAGACAGTTGTTTAGAATATGTAGATTAAGTTTATACAAAATTATTAATTGCCCCATCTTCCGTTCTGAGTTGTTTGGAACCTTTCAAAATTAAAAATGAAGCAGTAGTTGCCGCACCTTTCCTCTATAGCTTCGATAACTTCTTATAAACCATCCTTCTTCTGAATCATCTACGACCCTTTTGTTGTGGGATGGGGAATGCTTACCCAGAATATCCAAATATATAAGCTTTGGTCGGCTTTTACACAAACTAGAAAAATATCATTTGAAGCTTCATGAATATAATTAACTGACTAAAACGAATTTATGGTTCAAAAATTCTAACAACGAAAATGGCGGAGCTATGTTACCTGTGTGGTAGTGATTTCGTACATTTCCTGCAATTCTAGTCTATGTAACCCTTCGTGACAGGATATTACCAATGACTTGGTGTAAAAATGTTCTATATGCAGAGAACCTTGCACTTTACTCAGCAATTATTGTAAGGAGATACGTATTGTACTATTGTGGAATGTACTGTGTTATGTGCGTATACACGCGCACATGAATAACACATCTTGATAACCACGCCATGAATCCAGTCCATTTGGACCTCATATTGGCACCACCCGATATGATGTCAATCAATTGATCTCGTCAAATAGATGAATGTGATCACGCGCAAAAATCAATCGAAACACAGGAACAGCAACGAAGTGAAAGCGAACTCTGATCGTTAAATATGAACAAAGATGCACGATGCGTTAAGAAGTCGAGAGCATTTGAAAATGGCACAAATCTGCTTTGTATATCAGAATGTCATGTATGATGGACGAGTTTTCAGCTACAACGATTTAAGCAATATTTGACACCATTGTTCCCAATTCCTTCCATTACAATCCATGCTTTGGTTGATTGAAGCACAGTGGATTCCCGGCTAAAAAGACAAGCCATATGCGAGCGATTTAGACTAAAGCCAATTTTACAAGTCTGTTGAATTGTTGTGACGTACATAGATATGGTCTCGCCAGCTCAATCATTCGTTTTAAGCAGTGACAGTGATCACGAATGAGAAACTTTGTGGGAATTATCCGGATTGAAAATTTTACGCCGAGTTGTGACATCAATAATGTTTTAACGACACAATCTACGAGTTATTATTTGAGAATCAAAGTTTGAGTGCAGGGTGTTGGTAACCCCGTAGAACGCCATATTGGCATCCTTATCAAGAGCTAAGTAATCGCTCAATGCGCATGATGCTGGCCTCGTTGGTGATTCTCGTACTGTTAGGACGAAAAGTTTCTTATGTTTTGATTCGGACGTTTGTAATCGGGAGCGTTGTTGCCCAGCCATCTACGTTTACCAATGTGGCCACAGAAATGGCGAGCCATGGCGTTTATGAGCTTGCGATAGAGTCAACACGAATGATCTTGTTAAGTTTACACAGCTGAACGCATGTAGATGACGTAACAAGGATTACGGTCATGTTTACAAATTACTATCATGATTACAAATGCTGATTACGTACATACTGGTAGTCGATTATTCGTCTAGATAAGGTTACATTAACAAGTTGAAGTTTCTAGAAAACATGCTAAGAGGTAGCACGATATTCCGTAAAATGACTGTTCTGTGCCATGAGTAGCGTACTAAGGACCTAAATATATTCACTTCGGTTTTTGCCATCGTCTCAACAGATTTTTAGAAAATGGTTTAGCTCCTAAAGACTCTGAAACTTTGTACGGCTTTTGAATTGATTCGAAAGGTCAGCAAAGGACTAGAATTAACAAATATCACCATGTCAGAAGTAATGCTTTCAAAAGCTCTCAAATCCATATACTATTTATTGTTTTATTCAGCGCTAAAGAAATGATTTGCAGATATATGCATTGCGATTATAAGCAGTCGGAAGATAAGTTAAGACGCCGCCAATATCGTGCAACCACTTTCTCGAGCATGATACAAGATTTTACAAAACAGAAATACTGATTGCTGTTATATCGTGTTGCAAAACCAGTTGACTGTATTATTTGTTTTTTTACTACATAAAATGAT
>NW_020187532.1:1631411-1631604 GCF_900000015.1 Plasmopara halstedii | reverse complement strand
CATGTCAAATGCGTCTTAGCACTACCAGACGTGCTACAGCGTACCTGATTGATTCAGACGCATCAGGCTGATGCGGCGGAGACAAATATCGTAATCAAACGCTCGTACCTTTGTCAGCAGCTCAGATACCACGTCAAATGCGTCTTAGCGCTTTCAGATGCGCTACAGCGTATCTAAATATTTCAGGCGCACT
>NW_020187532.1:1623071-1631401 GCF_900000015.1 Plasmopara halstedii | reverse complement strand
ACGACTCAGGTGTAGATTGACTACAAGTGCTACCAAGTGCAGCGGGGCTGCCGTTGCTTTGCGCTTAGAGGAAGCGTAAGTTAGGTCGCCGACCTTTCGTTCTATTCCTAGAACAAGTACGAGTTTAGCGGATCGCAATCCGCTTACTCCAGGGTTAATTACATCCTTAACCCAAGGCTAATTAATTCTTCCGTTTTAATTCAATTTTATTTTTATCTGCGGCAAAGCCGCCTAATTTTGAATGCATAGATTTTCCTTAATATGTATAGTAAAATCTTAATACATGTATAAAAATCCCGTACCGTATACTTGCTTGGGTGTGGTCACACCATGCCCAGTTGGTGCTACGCACACCCGGTGTGTGTAACCCCGTTACATCATTTATGATAATGTTGTCAATATCAATCATTATGCTCATGTTTATTATAGAATACTGTTAAAGTATGTATTTCGTATCAGTCTTAAGAGAAGTAATGACAAATCTGTAATATTGAGATAACAGAGCAAGTTAACAGTATTACTTATATGAGAAGTTCCCGCTATCGCATCTGGTAGGAGCACAGCTACTCAGCCTCTGTGCATTTGCTAAGTGCACGGCGGCCTCGTTGTGCCGACTTTATCGTCAGCAGTTGATTAAACTGACTTAGTGCCTACATAAATAAGGCTGTGAGACAGCTGGATAGCCTTGAATTTAAAATGAAGCTAATCGTTACATGACAATGACATAGAAATACTCGATGAGCGTTTAAGAAAATGATATTTTTGTTAAATGTAGCGTAGAAAATGTTTGGAAATATTTAATGCAATTCTTCGATAAGCGCATAGAGACAGCCTCAACACGAAATTCGGGTAAGAAAAAGCCCAAATTAAAACAGCAAATTGATCTCTCGGCACGATAAACGAGCTTCACGATACGGCGATAGCCGGGAAATAGAAATAAGACACTGATCCTTCTTGGTTCCGTGCAGCAACCTTTCGATAGTATAACTCGAGCTCTTAGACCGGAGATGTGACAGTGGATTCAGCACCACCACGTTGATGAGGTAAGAGAGTAGAGCGACGATGTGGGAGTGATGAACATTGCATTAGGATATAGCAACAACTGTCTGCATGAATCCTGTCGCGTGCCATTATCTTCCACAATTTTGGATGCCTTAACCATCGTGTCGCTCACCTGACTTAATTTTTAGTAATCGATGGCAAACTTTTGAGGCTGTCCCAACATAGTGGCTGTTACAAACCTACCTCGGTGTTGAAGTGTGCACCGAATGTTATTACTCATTGGTGATTGGACAAGTTAGCTTCAGATGTCTGGCTAAATTTTCCGATTGGACAAGCCTCGTCCCCTTTCATCGCCTTGGCGAAGTCCAGACCAATCGTCGGGTCGTCGCCTGTTTCCCTCTGCGTGGTTGTGGGTCGAGGTTGACGCCCTCCGCAGCACTTCACATTCCAAAGTCCCCACCACCGTCTACGCTTCCACTCGCATTCGAGCGCTTCGTCTGCACGTACTTGCGTGCGTGACTACGTTTGGTCACTCACGTCAGCTTTACCATGACATCACAGAACAGTACTGGTAAACAAAGTAGCAAATATGGGTACGTGCTTAATTTTGACTGGAAGCATCCATGGCCCCGCGCTCCGACGCCCAAGAATGAAGATGAGCGTTTGGAGGAACTGGCTCGTTATCGAATTCTCGAATCCGAACCTGATGAAAAGTTTGACAAGCTTTGCCGTATTGCATGCAAGGAGATGAAGTGCCCTATTGCGGCCGTGAGTTTTATCGATAAGCAAAAGCAGTGGTTCAAGGCCAACAGTGGGCTCACACAGCGTCAAATCCCGCGGGACGTGGCACTCTGTGCACATACGATCATGCACGCTAAACGTGCACTTGTGGTTGAGGATACATCTCTGGACGAGCGATTCCAACACAATCCACTCGTCACACGCGCTTCGGCCGTTCGCTTCTACGCTGGTGTGCCGATCACTACTCCAAACGGTTATTGCATTGGCTCAGTCTTTGTCTTTGACGTTAAGAGCCACCATCACGTGGATGCCAAGATTTTACACAAAATTGCCGCCAAGGTGCTTAAATATATGGATGAACGACTTAAAAACATGGCAGCTACTAATGGCGGCGCGCTACCGCAGCCCGCCCCTATATCGCGGTCTAACTCTACCTTGCCGAAACGAATTAATGTATCACCTCCCTCTTCGCAGGAACAGCCTGCGGGTGAGACAGTACTTAGGGAGCAACAACCGTCGGCTCCTGTAAAGCCCGAACCTGTGGCTGAACCCATGCCGATTCCTGAGGCTACAAGGGTTGACAGCAGCGCTATCGTGCAAGCACAGCCAGTCCAGAATACAAGTACAGCCATTGAAGCACAAGGACAGGGAGGTTTGGGCAATATGGGCTCGATGCTTATGAACTTACTTGCTCGCACTACGGAAACACAGCAGCAGCTCGCAGCGCAACAAGGTGTCATGTTTGAGACGCTTGGCGAGCACTCAAACCAATTGGATTCGCTGGGTCAGTCAATGAGCAATTTGGAAAAACGTTTTGAGCAGGTGCGACTGAAGAAAGAGCAGCAACAGCGAAATGCGGCGAATGCGAGCCGTAGGTCTAAGCGCATGTAATTAATTAGACATTAAGAAAAGAGGTCAGCAAAAAAGACCTCTCTGCTCGGGTCTTGGCTGAACTTAGGAGCGAGGGAGGCAAACCATTCAGATTTTGAATGGCCCGTCATACGCCTTCAGGAAAACTCGGTGAATTTCTATAGTTTGCTTGAAAATCACCGGGATGTATGTTGAAGTATATATAGTATTCGTACGATTGAAATGCTAGTTTATACGCGAGGTAGTTTATTAATGACATTCCTAAATAACTTCACGGGATGATCCAGTTAATGGATTCTGTTAGTTGCGATGGAGAGGTCATGCATGAGGTTTTAAACGTGCTTATGTGCATGGTGGTAGCAGTCAACAAGGCAGCGGTAGAGGCAACGCATACTTTGCTTGTAATATATTCAAGAGAAAGCAACGTTTGTCCAATTATACATGTGCTGCATGCGGTCAACGAGTTTAATTTAAAGAAGAGCGTCACACAAGACAAAACCACGCTAAAAAATGAGCTAAAAGTTGATAAAAAAGCGCTAATCGCATCTCAACATATATATTACCGGCTACTGCACTCGACGTCAAGAATGGAGATTCAATGCAGATTGCAAAAGCAGCTTGAAACCTTAAGACTTGCGCAAAATTACGCACTTATCAGTGTGTTACCTCCAACGCATTTGCAAATCACAACCTTAAGGGAAGACGCGCTCGACTTTCGTCGCAACGCAAATGGTGTTGCTCAAGTTTGGGGTGCGTTGTGTCAGCTATGTCAGATTTCGCCTGCTAAGTATATGTTCTTTGACTTATAGGACGAAATGTTCTAGGTGAAAATTATGCTCCGAAAATTGACCCTCTGCGTTATCACCGTACTTTCGCAGCATCCGACATATTCAAGCGTATGAAACGGGTCGTGAGAGAAGATCTTGCATCACGAAATAGGCGACGTATTGTAGCTTTAAATGACAGCAAAATCGGCCAAAATCTTGAAAATATTGCTTAAAAAAGTTGATCAAAAGATTAGTGTGGCAACATTTTAATTTTGGTTGGCCAGTATTCACGATGTAAAAGAGCCAATGATATTAGCTTTGCGGATGCGGAATCATTTCTCTTACCCATATCAAGCTTTATATTGCGGATAAGCTCATCACCAATTATTTAAATCTCCGATTTCATACTCGCTGTCCATCACTTTCTGCTGACTGCTCTGCTTGGAACATCGTTTCAGGTAAACATATTGAAGTATCAAGAATTTGCTTATCAGACTAAAAGTTTTACACGTTTAATATGGTGATTATAGCATCTGAGCATCCAGGAGGGAATTATGCAGCTCTTTGTAGAAACCCTATCGGGTTCGCCTCTTACACTTAACGTGGCGGCGGATGCATCGGTGGCTTCTATTAAACAAGCTGTGGAGGATGTGGAATACGTTCAAAACTTTCGTCTGATTTGCGCAAACAAGCAGCTAACGAGTGGATCGCTCGCTGACTATGCTATCGGCGAATGTGACACGCTTAAGATGCTGTTGTCTGTAAATGGCGGTATGCGTGCCAAGTGGCGCAAGAAACGTATGCGTCGTCTTCGTCGTAAACGCCGAAAAATGCGTCAACGCGCCAGATAAGCTTGCTGCAACTTAGCGTCGCTGACATTTGGCTCAATACTTAAAGTGCCAAACTCAAATGAAGAAATGATGATTTTTTCAAGGGATTGTGCGAGTTGATGATTGATATTTGCTTTCCTATGTCCTATTTGATCCTGTTTAAGAAACTTAACTGCAGTGAAGTGCAACTGAACAATCATCCATGTGCGTCTGGATTATAAGTATGTGCGGGCAAGACCATGACAATTGTCTTGACATCATTGCTGTCTTCCTCGCCAGCTTGTAGACTTAGGTTTGGTTATCTTTCGACCAGCGTGCTCAACCACCAATTATAGCAAAGATTGTCTGTTCCAACTTGATGTTTACTGCTTTTGTAGCGTAATGTATTAGTGATAGCGTGCGTCAACAAGCCTTACTCTCCGCTGCGGTTACATACAACTTGTTGCACCATTAACTGAGCTGCATTGCCGTCATAATCGTCTAGGGCAGTCAATTGCGCAGTGGCATCTAATTTCTTCGTTTGCAGCAAGTAAAAAAAAGTTTGTGCACTACTTCAGTACGTGAACGACGAATATCGCGTCGTCTTGCATTTAGTCGAGGTATGATGACGTAAGTGTACTTTCATCTAGTACTACTCGTAATACAAGCATTCCATTATTCTTAAACAACAAGCTGAAGCAGAAATATAGTCATGAATGATAAGATAACATGGACTCATAAATAGGTAGTTGGAGTTGGGCAAGCAAAAGGGAACGACATGGCGCAGACTGATGAGCAGGTTGTCATGAGTCACTTTTACAGAACGATACAGGTGACGTTCTATGAAGTCACACTCGCGCAGGTGACTGAAACGAAAAGCCATGTCATCTGTCGTTAGAAGAGCAATTTTATACAGTGATATGTATTCCATTAGTTCTGAAACCGGCCTGACACCTACCTAGCAGCCTGCAAATTTCTAGCTTCATCATTAAAGTACAGTCTTGTTCGTCTTTTCCTGACTTTTTTCACTAAATAAATCCCATGTAATATGAATTTTGAGCCATATTAGGCAGTTTTGTGGAAAAAAAACCACTTTTTCGGTCATTTCGCGGGAGTGTTGCGCTACATATTAAAATATTTATCAAGCTTCTTGGAACTTATGGTAAAAATGAACTTGCTCTGCTGACCTCATCGGCCAGCCTTCTGTCAGTGTTCGAAAAGCAAGGGAGTCCGATACATCGGATTGAGCTTCGGCGATCGGTGCTGCGTTGTCTTGATGCTGATGGCAGGCTTGTGCCTCTGTTTCGCAGAAAAGTTGAAGCTGTCTAACTTCTTGCGCCAAAAGTTTTTGCGGGAAAAGTTGGGCTCTTTAAATTCAACAAATGACACTTTGTAGTGTTGTTACAGTGCTTAGGTACGTGGTAGCGTGCTGGATGAAACCGCGAGTCCGTCCTACACCATTCGTCATTTTATTTGATTTCGACATCACTGCAACCCGCAGTGACGCATTCTCGTTGTTGAGAAGCTACGGACGTGGACTGGGTCGTGTGGGGTTGAGGTTTTAAACATGTAATTACCAGCCCCTAGTCAATCTTTTCTTTGTTTATTTCGATGAGGCTCAAGAACTACCGGTCAAAGATCCAGATGCCGTGATCACATGCCTGGTGGCGCTCACTATATTCGATATTTGTGCTGGTGATACACCTCCAGGAGCGCATCAACGGGGATCCATTGGTAGAGCTGATGGAACCCATCATAAGAATGCTGATGCTTAAAATCCACCCCTTGGAGAGCCGGGATGGAGGAAATATTTTCTGTAGACTAGGAAAATAGAGATATTCATGAACTTGACCATGCTTCATACGGAGCAATTTCGCGCCGCACTCAAAGTCCCAAAGCTCACCAGAAAGAGGACATCCGTCAAGGGATGAAAGACACTGCATGCTAGTTAACTAGTTAACTTTAATTGCCGCAATTACGTCAGAATTTTTCCTGGAGCCAGTAGCCATTACGATCTTGATTGATTGAAAATGTACAAACGGCTGCCGCCGCCCCGAGACCTTTCGTATGCATGTTACCGCATTAAAAATGTTCGTGACATTATATACATAGCAAAAGCTTTGTGCCGCGCGCCGGGTAGAATTGTGGTAGTGAAGCCTCTGTGAGCACGCCAAAGACGATGGACCTCAACTATGCCAAGGATAAAGAAGGGGTGTACTAGCTCCTCAGCAGCTTTGCGGTATTCACACAAAGTTTATATTTGATTCTTGTAAACATTTGCACGTTGCGTGCCCAGTTCGCTCTGGCTAGTAGGAATGGAGGATCAAGCTCCGACACAAAGACAATAAGCAAAATTGTCGCGGAAACACCTCGATAGTCTGCTTTCCCCAGGTGATCTACGGGGATAGGTTAGTACTCTAACGCTCCTCGTGAAAAATTTGGTCAGCAAGCCCATTCCTGGAAAGAGTGACTTCTCATAAGTGTGGTGGGGCTTATAAAGCAAAATTGTTGTGATTGATGTTGACGTCTCGGGCCTTATGAAGCTGCGGAGAGATCTGATAGATTCAGTAGCGCCGTGTGTATGAAAACACGCGTGACTGTCACAAGCAGTAAACAGTACGCGAAGGTATCGAAGATGCCAACAACGGATACCGGTGCATCTTGCGAACGGACACCGTTGAAAGTGTGAAAGGTCATATTGATTTTCATGGAAATGTTTGGAACTTGACAGAGTAAAATGATGTCTCATTCTGGATTTGTATTTCGTGAAGTCGAAAAACTCAGTGCAACGCTTCAATCCCCAAGCGGAGCTTTGCGCGGCATGAACACACCTCTACCAAGAAATAGAAATGTTTTTTACGTGGGTCCGAATCTTTAATAGTAGACGTGCATGATATAGAATTCCCTAAAACTCATTGCAATGCTATTGCTAGGTGCCTCGGACAGAGCTCAAAAAGCTGATGCTGTAAAGAGTCTCGGTCTCGCGATGAGACGGGAAATATAGAATGTAAAGAATTTTTAAAATTTCTATGATGGGATGAAATTGAGCAGCTCTCAGGTGTTGTCCCCTGCGCCAGGACTGGACGGACTGGATGTCGCCGTCCCCGTGTTAGAGCTGGTGGAGTTAAACTGTGACTATAAGAGCCAAGCAGAAGGAATAAAACAAAATCAACTCGGAATTTCTCATTATTTTTACTATGTAATGGTTCTTTCGGGTCAGCATTAAGAGGAAGTGGTCAAATAACTCATTCATATTAAAAGCCAGCAGCAACTTTGATTCTGACGTGTAGAAAATATAGTATAACTCAGACAAAAAATGTTAAAAAGGTTCTTAATTGGTACTCTCTGCTATTTCCAAGCCTACCAATAGTAACCTGACTTTTCTAGACCGAAAAACTACTACCTTTACGTCTGGTTTCGATACGCATAATCATCATAGTAATTGTGACTTCTACCGCAATCCTTGTAACATCATCCGCCCGCTTTCAGCGATGTAATTTCAAATCCCCACTCACCACTAAGCTAAGTGTGGTTTGTCGTTGGCTTGTTTCTAGTACCCGTTGCCTTTGGTAAAAACTTGATCATTCTTGTTCCGAGTACCTCCATCATAATATATGCAATACGTTTCTTCGTATCGATGCAGTCGATCGTCAGTAATCGACGCTGAGCGGTCTCCCGAATACAGTGGTATCTGATGCCTGGATGCTTCGTACTGACATAGTAGCCTGCCGTGCTTGCAAAGCTATAGCCCCATTTACTGTCTCTCCACATTTGCGTGCCTCCCACTTGTTCGTGACTCATGTCGCTGAGCATTTTGCGCCTTCTAAGTATTTCTTGTGCACATATGCTATCCTCGGCATCTGCGAAGCTCAGTGCGACGCTAGGTACATCAAATTTATCGCAACCGGAGCATCACCTGTATTCATCAAATTACCTGATACAGAGCGTCTATTATCATTTTTGCTGCTCCAGTATGCATCCAAAATAGCCTTTACCATCACTTATTTTGTTCAACATTGGCAGATGATTTAGTGATGATGATTCAGCTTTCAAATAGCTAGTACCCGAATTATGACATTTTAAAGGTATAGTTCAGATTTTGGAGAAAACGAGACAGCTGCGTGACAACAAATGCGTTGTC
>NW_020187532.1:1622156-1623061 GCF_900000015.1 Plasmopara halstedii | reverse complement strand
GGTGGCGGGCGGTGACGACCGGGTCGACCGCCGACCGGTGACTCGTGATGCTCTTCGACCCCTTGAGAATGAGGTCCTTCGTGATCGGAGCTCCGCTGAGCTTCATGCTGAAGTAGCATATCGCTGTGCGGACTCTCTAGACGATTTAAAGCACGTCGTGCGCCGGCTGCCTCGCGTTGAGGACTACCGCGCTATGTCTGAGCGACCCCAAGCTATGGAGCAGGCAAGCGCGTCGCTGCTTGTGACGGTGGAGCGCTTGGCGCCATTAAAAATGGAGATTGTTGCACTCCGAGCTCAGAACCAGTTGCTGGTTCAACTTCTGGGTGGCCGAGGGCCCGTGGGATCCACTCCGGCGCCAATGCTTCCGCGCTCACCTGCGCCGGATCCCGGTACGGCTTGAGCAAGCCAATGTAAAACACCGGGTGGGTGTGCATCCGTTTGGGAAAGTTTAGCGTTTACGCTAGACCACGTTTTGCCACAACCTTAAACAGTCCACTAAACCGTGGACGAAGCTTCGTCCGGAAGATAGCAGAGGCTGCATATGTAGACAGATGTTTAGAATTTAATAAAACCAGGCCCCCAACCTTAAAGCTTTCCACTTTGCCTCTTCCTTTTCATCTGCATATTATTTTTGCAGGTCTTGGCTTTCAACCATCGCATCGCGAACATGTCGTAGGACACTCAGCCTGGTAGACAGGAAGTCATCGACCTCTTTACGGATGGTGAGGGGGCTGACATCAGCTAGCCTTTTGGCTATTCCTCCGCCACCAAGCCCTGAGCCATGGGATGGCGGCGTCAGCGGGACTCGAGGATGAATCGTCCCGTTCACGTAGAACGGCGTGTAGCCGGTAGAAGAATGCACTGCATTGTTCAGTGCAAAATCTACGATTGAGCAAGCTCATAGC
>NW_020187532.1:1594607-1622146 GCF_900000015.1 Plasmopara halstedii | reverse complement strand
CCGAGCGCCTTCTCTCTAGTCGATGGATCCGGGGCGAACTGTCACCTCTTATCTTTGTCGGCTCGTCGGACGGGACGTTGCGCAGCTACGTAGTTGATGGGCGTGCCGGCGTCCTGCGCTGGCAGGCGGACTACAAGCGGCTGTACCATACGTGCTGTACCAACTTAGATACCTGGGGTGTATTTATCACGCTAAGCGACAATCGCCTGAAGCTTGTGGATTTGCCATTAAAAAATAACCCACAATTGATCGACCGCGACGACACTAAAGGCGCTGTTCTCTTCGCGACCCATGAAGCAGCCAAGACACTGTGCGTGCTACTTAAGACAAACATTGTCAAGGTGTTTGACTGGACAATTAACAGAGTTCTGGAGTTGCGCACACAGCACGAGCTGCTGCCGTCTTTACTGCCAGTACAGCAGCTCGTGCTTCTCAGTGAAAACTATCTGTTTGTTCAGGGCAAAACGCAGTGGTCCGTTCTTCATCTTGACAGTGGTCGAATGCTGAACGTCGCAGCAGATGTGCTGCAAGATATTACGGAAGCACTGGAAGGAGCTAATGGGAAATGTGACGCGCTGGCACTGCCCAGTCGATTCATGGCGCGACGACGACAGCATGTGATGGATTTGCTTCTATGTGGTAAACGGAATGGAGTCATTTTGACGATCCATGAAGAAGAGAAAACATCAGATAATGAAGAAATAGCAGACGTGTACGGAGCTTTTGGAACAATTGCAGTCACAATGGGCCAGCGTGCTAGTAAAGCGCTAGATGTTTCAACGAATCAGCTGTGTCTAAAGGTGGACAGAAAGTTTGCATACAACACAACCCCACGAAGGGCATATTATCATCATCCATTCCTGCTTCTAGACCAGGCAGACCATATATCAGTCTACAACTATGGATCGCTGCGCTTTGCGCAGTCGCTCTTAGTCAAATCACCTTACAGCATTTGTGCTGCTCTCAATGTGGCGTCAGCGACAGCGGAAGATAGGGGCTCGCTCCACCGAGATGATCGACCGGCCACTTTGTACACTGTATCACCACCTTTTACATTTCAGACGCATCAAATGCTACCAATTGCACAGCAAGTCGCTGCATCGATGAAGATTAAGTGTCTTGATGATGCTGTCGCGCTTTGTAAGCTTTGCCCTGAAGATGACACTTTGAGCGATGCTGACCAGCGAGCGCTGTATGCAGAGTACGGATACAGTCTCTTCCGATCGCGAAGCCTACAGCAAGCAATGCTCTATTTCTACGAGAGTTCAATCGAAGTTATGGAAGTGCTGCTGCTTTTTCCCCGTAATTTAATTCCTCGTAAGTACAGTGCTATACACAAGAATAGCAACAAAAAGGAATATGTTTTGGAAGGTGATGACTTAAAGGAAAGTTTGCTGGCTCTCATTGGATTTCTGCGGCATAAACGTAGTGCATACTCACAGGACAACGTTAAAGCGTCAGCTATGATAAAACGTGAAAATAACGACATTGATTCACGCGAAGTAGGTACATTGGAACTGATTGACACAATGTTGGTGAAGTGCCTCGTAGTGGTCGCTGAAGAAGCGGAGTACGAAAAGCGAGCGAAACGTGCGCTGCTTAAAGTCGTCACCGGTGAAAATTGGTGTGAGATAGGAGAAACAGAAGTGTTTCTGCGAGCTCACCGACGATTTGAGGCTCTGTTGGCTTTTTACACTGCGCGAAAGCTGCACCGAAAGGCACTAGAGCTCCTGGAAGATTTGGAGCGTAGCGCCGCTTCGACAGCTGTACACACTCCTTCAGAAGCAACAGAACACTTGTCGGAAGACAGCAGAGATCTGCTATCATCTCATGATTACATGGTGCTCATTGCACAATATCTTCGGAGGCTCGGACAAAAGCATGCTGAGCTAATATTTGAATTTTCGCGACGTGTATTATCTGTTGATCCTTCTCTCGGTCTTTCAATCTTCACGCAGCGTGATGTCGCGGACTCTAGACGTGACATTGATCATGCCGCAGTACTACAACACATTAAGAGCTGCTCTATTGCTTCTTCGTGCTCAAGTGACATTCCTCTTGGTACTGATACAAGCATCCCGGCGGACATATCAACACTGAGGTTGCCATTGATAAATTGCCAAATGCTGGCTATCGAGTACCTAATTCAAGTTATAAATGAAAGACCCTGTGATTTGACACCGCGATTGCATGACGAAGTAGTATATCTGCTACTGGATGCAATCCACAAAAGCTCTTCGCACAACCAACATCTCACCAGTCGCGTTGAATTGCAGGGTGGCATGACGGGGCTTCTACGTCGCAAGCTTCTTTCATTTCTCGAATATCCTCGCGCTGCCTATCATCCTGAGCGCATGCTGAGCCGTACACCTATTGAAATGGTGGACGAACGTGCAGCACTACTATCGAAGCTCGGCCGTCACCTCGAGGTCCTTCAACTGTACGCTTTACAGCTAGAGGACGCTACTTTGGCGGAGGCCTATTGTAATCGCTGCTTCGATTCGAAGACGGCTGATTCTTCTATTTACTCAACACTGTTGAAAATATACTTAAGTCCACAAATACGCAAAAATGGATCAGCGTCGTCGCCTCTTCAATCTTTTGGAAGCGCATCTTTCAGCTCTGATCCACAAAGCAAAGCTATACACGCAGCCATCAACGTGCTGAACAAATATGCTGAGCGGATTGACGTGTCCACGGCCCTTGACCTCTTGCCTGCTGATATCCCTATGGCATTATTGGCTGAATTCTTTCGGCGCGTGCTTGAGCGTAAGGTTGAGCGTTTCCGCAACGGCCAAGTGAAGAAACACCTTTCAAAAATGGAGAATTTTATGGTACGCGGGCAGCTATCTCTGCTGCGTCAGGAATCAGTCACAGTGTGGTCGTCGCAGTGCTGCCAGTCGTGTGGCAAGAAGCTTGGCGTTGGCGCATTTGTGCGCTTCCCCGTCGGTTTAGTGCATTACTCCTGTCAGCCCGTTACGTAGATTCTAGCAATCAATTTGGAGTTAAGTCGTATCCTTTGAGGACTTTAGGCTTTTGCCATGATGATTGGCCAGTAAGTATATCAAAATAGTAATATTGGCGTGAATGATGATCAAATACTTTTTGGATGCGCATTCGTAGAAGTCGATGAAGTTCAAGACGTGCGACAGCACAGCGCATGAATGTGAACAAAATTTGTGTGGCCTCACTGGACACTGTGACTGTGTGTAAGCGTCGTCTTTTAACACTTTTTAGAGAAGCGTTTTTGGTCTGCTCGCCATCTAGCATAAAAGAGGGTTTCTCCCACTTGGCAACTCCAGTTTTTGGGTTATAGTAGTAATACTGCTGGGTGATTGGGTCGTAGATTTTCTCAAATGGGTTGAATACTTGACCACGCAACTCGTACTTGGCGTGACGAGTGCGCCACATCCGCTGTATACGCAAGGCAGCTTCTTCGCATGATATATGTCGTAGGCGCTGCAGCCTCCGTCTATGTCGTTTAATTCGAGCTCGATCACTGACACGGAAGCATTCGCTTGTACCGGGCAAGTATGACGAGATAGGGACAAGTGTCGGCTTAAGCGTATAAAATGCTGCGGTGGTAGATTCAACTGTGAGTTCAAGGTCGTGAAGTCCCAGCAAAATTGGCTTGAACCAGGAAGTTGTACCAGAGACGCTGTCATAGTAGTATGGCTGACCCGATATTGGATCCATCAACTTGCGATAACGACTATTTATCAACTCAAACAGCGTGACCCGAGTTGCAAATCGTCGGTACAACGCTTGAATCATGCACGCAGCAGCTTCATTGCGTTTAAATATCTCCTTCAAATTACCGTTTTGCGTTTGTCCGTCGCTCTTGTATTTGAAGCGTCGAGAGATCTTTGGTCTAACCACGTCGCAGTTTAGAAGTACATCGGGTATCTCCCACGTCGATTCCTTCGTCATGACATTGAAATAATAGTGTCTACCGATCGTAGCATCCCAGAGTTTTTTAATACGTGAACGCAAAATACGACGCATTAAGTTGCGGCCTCGATGGCGTCGGTACGCACGCTGTAAAATCTGAGCGGCCTCATCTAGACTCATGTTAGCAAACCTTGTAAGCCGCTTGATTTCAACAGGATCGCCTAAATCATACCGCTTTCGAAGCAATGGCGGGGGATCCCACAACTTTGCACATGGCTCTTTGTTTACCTTTGAGATAGCTGGCTTTCGAATGTAAAAAATGAGTCCTTTTTTCAAATCCAAATGCTTTTCGTACTGACTTTGCAGCTTTAGTAACATCAAACGGCGTGCTTGCTTTCCTCGCCACATGGATTGCACCTTTATCGCCACTTCAACTGCCGTATATGGAGGTAAAACCCTTGGTGAAGCATCCGGATCACGAATGGCCAGTTCATAATCTTCATCTAGTCCCACTGGACGAGTCCACGACTTGCTCCCCTTCCACAGATTGTAATAAAAAAAATTGTTGTGCTGGATACTAAAAATCCGCTGGTAGCACTGTTCACGAGCACGCTTCAGCAAGTTTTGAGCTCTTCGCGCACGATATAGACATTGTAGCTTGCGCACAGCTTCATATTCTTCCATAGCAACTCCTGCCTTCCTTAATCCGTGTAGCTGACGTTCGTGCGAGCAATCGCGGCACATCCACAAGCGCATAGGGGAGGGCTGAAATCCATTGCAGCGCCAACACAGTCGACACAGGGGATGAACAATCGATTTTATGTCAATATCGTTGATGCGTTGGGCCTCTCGAATTTCTTTTTCTTCTCGAGTACGTCGGTCAGCGAATGGCTCGGGTCGATCAAGAAGTGGAATATATTGCGAAGGTACGGCAACTTTGGTGCTTTTACTGATTGAAGGCATTAAAGCCGAACTACAAGACGATCTGGGTACTCTGGATAAATTCAAACACGGAATAATGCAGGGCATGTCACACCAAAGACGTGACACTTGAGGCCATTCGTAGCTTGAGGCATCATGACTAGCAGTGCTAAATACCGTGAAATTGCGTCCACAAGCTAATGACGTGACGCGTCCAAAGCGTCTACCATCACATAATTGCAATTCGGTTGGGACTGCATGAAATGTCTGTGAGCTGCCCCATGTGTAAATGCGGTTGGTGGTTGTTAGCACTGCCGTGTGGTGTGTCCCGCATGCAATTCGAGTTGCAAAATCTTCTTTGTCGAGTTCACGGGATGACAAACGAACAGGTCGAGGTTCGTCAACAAACCGACTTTTTCCTATGCCAAGCTGCCCATAGATGCCTGTGCCCCACGTGAAGATGCGACCGGCTTTGCTCTCTACCTGGGAAGCTTCAGCTGCGATACATGCGCTGTGCCACGATCCGCAAGCAATGGTAAGAGTGACAAGATTTGTAAGCAACCCATTCACCACAAAGGGCTGAGTTATATCGCTTACTGGCTTGCCCCGGCCTAATCGTCCACCATCACTACACCCCCAAGCAAACACTTTGCCGTCTGATGTCAACGCCAAGGAATGCAAAGCTCCACATGCCACCTGACGCACTGAAATAGAGCGGAGTGCTGCCACCTGGTGGATTACTGCAGCTCGGGGAAAACATTTTGACATCGTCATAGCAGTGGGATTGGAAGGGCAGACACCGAGTTGACCGTGCGAATTGCTGCCCCAACTGAAAATGACCCCATCATGACCTGCAACATGATTACAAACAGCAATACTGTGGTGTCCTCCAACAGCAGCAGTGATTGTCTGATAGTTCGAGAGTGCTTCAATTAAGGTTACACGATTCTGTGCTACGTGAGCAGCGTTCTCTGCTGCGAAACCCAACGCTCCGTGTGCATTGTCGCCCCAACTGAAAACTTCGCCAGTCTTGGTAAGTGCCATGGCATGACCTTGCGCTACATATACGTGCTTTACCTGCTCAGTTTGCAGCGCATGAAGAAGAACAGGCGAAGCAAGCCAGTGACTTTTTCGCGAAGTCAGCTCAAACTCATTGCTGACATGAACGTTACTACACAATTCTGTTTGCGACGCCAAACCTCCCGTTCGACAAAGCCATGCAGCACCTCTAGCGCTATCTAGAGCGTAAACAGCGTCAGAGTCAAAGCCCTACAAGCACCATTTTATTCAGGAAAAATGGAAGCACGTTATGTTTGGCTTAAAAACGTACCGCTGCAACACTCGTGATGTAGTGACCCCGCAGTGGACGAATGTCAATGACATCAGCCCTAGGATGAGCTCCACAGAAGTATACGCTTCCTTGAGCTTTGCGGCTTTTTTCAAGCGCTCTTGCAGCAGCTTGTGTTGCTAAATTGAAAACTTCCACGTGCGAGTACACCCAGCGTTGTATACGACAAATTAGTAGCACCTTTTTCCCAGACGAAGGCAGATTAAGTGACAATGCTATGAGTCGAAGTTCTTCACGTGACATTCTCCTTAAATCCACATCTCGCCAATGGTTACGGCTTCTTGCATGACCAAAGGCTCGCAACGATGAATATGTGAAGCGAATGTCTTGTCGGAAACGCTGAAAGGTTTGATGCAACAGGTGAATTCGATATGCGCGTTGAATCATCGTGGCTGCTATTTGTTGTCGGCGTTTCAGTCGACCGGGCTTCCATCCAGACTCAAGCTTGCGCTGTGCAGCCTTCACCTTACTATTTCGCTCGACTTGAGCCTGACGCATCATGCCTAGATCCATCTCACATCAAGATCTGGACAGACGTAGACAAGGGTCCTGAAGCAGCAACAGACGCGTCGTTTCATCAAAACAAACTGATTTATATAATGCAGTCGGGGGTGGAAATTACCACAGCCACATCCCATTTCCGCCCGATGCTTTTCGGCAGAATTGTCTAAGATTTTCTTCAAGAGTGCGCAGTTCACTCAAATTGCATCTGAACGGAT
Organism: Plasmopara halstedii; assembly: GCF_900000015.1. Classification (NCBI taxonomy): domain Eukaryota; phylum Oomycota; class Peronosporomycetes; order Peronosporales; family Peronosporaceae; genus Plasmopara; species Plasmopara halstedii. The sequence continues at coordinate 1,615,267 of NW_020187532.1, read as the reverse complement.
GATTAAAGCGGTCGACTTATAAGGTTACAAAAGATGAAAGCCGCTTAAGGAATAAGCAAGTTTGAATGGACGAGTAGAAGCGGCCATTGTGTCCTCAACCTTGGCTACTTAAAAAACGCCAACTATCCAGCGCTGGTACTTGTCGTACCACCGTGTACGCCAATTGTCCAGCGATGCATCGATAAGGGCTTGCACAAAATCTTCGCAAGAGTTTATGTCCAAGTCTGGTTGAAAGCGCGCGGCAAAACGATTGACGGTGCCTTTAGGATCTCCCGCAAAACATGGCAAATGCTCGTTACCTTGCAACATCATTTCCACCAGCAAAGTGAAGCGGTAGCGATACTTACGAGCTACAAGGAACGACCGCACACAGAGTGACCGAAATCGCTGAAAATGAGCAGATCGGGGGCCGCCCATGAGCTCAACAAAATCGGCTGTAAGTTTAAATGGAGCCTGCTCAAAAGCCATATTACCTGGATTATTAGCCAAGATATAGCCAAAGTCAATGTGGATAATGTGACCCTCAGCATCCAGCAAAATGTTGCCGTTGTGGCGATCCTTGATCTGGAGGAGAAAGCACACGATCGCGTAACCAGCCATGCTGCTTACAAAATTGGCTCTGGCTTTTCGAAATTCGGCAGTACTTGGATCACCAAAATGCCTGGTGAAAAAGTCGAGTAACGTCGTAAACTCACGATCGTTGCGCTTCAGCGAATCCAGAGAGATAGTATCCGATATCGCCTCAACAAGACCAAAATTGGCTGAAATGGCAATCACATCGTATGGTCGGATGAAGACAGGCACCTTAAACTCATTGAACACCTTTGCAAATTGATGAATGAGCTGCAAGGCTAGTTGCTCTTGACGGAGATCATCGTCGCTTTTAACGATCACCGGCAGCAATCTCCATCCTGAAAGCTTTCCGTAGGAAGAAGTCGCTTGAATTCGACGCTCTTTATCCGCCCATCGCTCCTTAAAAATGACGCATGGCAGCTCTACCACTTGATGGCGTTTTTTAGGGGATAAATTTCTATTTTCAACTTCTTCATCAATCTCGAGTTTTAAATCACGCTCAGATAAATTCTGCAAAAATCTATCGGTACTGTCAAAGCGAGCCAGATGATGCGGAGAGCTCGCTGAGGCTTCTGACTGAGGCGACAATACTGTATCAGACTTTGGCGACCAGGGCCCGCTGGATTCAACTTCATCGAAATCCGTAGTGGCAGAAGTGATTTGAGCAGGTAAAGGCTGGCCTGAAATCATAGGTCGACGCTCCGCCAAATTTGTGTCAGCTGTCAAACCCCGTTTAAAGTATGTACCAGAGCTTCTGGAGAAAGGCTGGCTCTGGCTTCTCTCTGGTAAAAAGCGTTGATGTATTTCCTCCTCATCGTCACCCTGGCTTAGCAAGGCTTCAGTTTTTGAGTCCAGATTCTTCTCACCAGAGTTCTTACCAACCAGCGAGTCGATTAGTCCGTGCAGCAGCTCTGTCGGTTGCACCATTTTATTTGATATGTGGTGTGAGAACGAGCGAAGTCTTGTCGGGCTACTAGGCGTGCGCGATTCACTCCAGAATCCCAATTTGGCAGCATCAGGAGACACCAAGGGTGTGCGCTCAGCAGATGTGGTAGTTGCCACGTGGTCTTGCGTACCTGCAGAGTCCCACAAACCCAGTGTGAAACGTCTACCTTTAAAAACGCTGTTGCTACGCCGTTTGCGCTGTTCTTCTTGCGGAGATGGATAGTCTACGATTTCGGCACATAGCAAAAATGGAACTCGCTCTCGTGTTGAGAATGTGAAGCTCTCATCAACGTGAATATGCTTAAGTCGGTGATATGAGTTGCCAACAGGGAGATAAAGAGAGTTGTTCGGGAGGTACTGATCTTTCAAGTCCTGTAGCCAGATGCGAAGCTATGATGATGAACATATGTCAAGCAAACATCTCGATATACAAAAGTGCATGACGTACCATATCATTGCGCCTGCCATACGGTACAGCGCGTAAATTTGACGATATGTTTGCTAGTAAGCCCAAAAATGCAGTCTCAAGTTCAAAAGGCTCCACACCAGAGACAGCTGATGGTTTATGATTTCTTGTCGACCTCGTTAAGCCCCATTTAAAGTCATGAAAAGTATCGTAGTGATCTTCCTGAGAGCTTAGTAATAAAGCTTCAGCCTCTTGTGCACTAGCTGATACCTCTGATCCACGGTTCGCATAAACCTGCTGCTGAGGTTGACGCTCCGGGCTTGATGGATTAGCAGCGACCATTGCTGGCACCATGCCACGCTCCAAAACATCTATAATCAACCCTTGTACACGCTGGTTATCAGCTTCGGTGGAAAAGACCGGATTATGCACGCAGTAGGACTGTATGTACCAAAACATCTTGTGAGCAAACACATGTGACCTGTGACGTAATCATAAACGTTAGTGCCCACATAATTATCATGATATAATCTCTTACGGCTGCTTACTCCGAGCATTTACGTAAAAGTATCGCGTATAATTGTTCGGAGCGTGCAAAAGCACTTAACAATAAAAAACTGCACAGTTGTGGCAGGTAGAACTCAAACTCGGCTTCGTCTTGGCTTGAAGACACGGCAAGTCGATCCAAAGCGCCTTCATGGTGAGCGTAGAGACTCACTATGGCCTCAAATGTCGAATCCTTGGTCTTACGCCGACCTGCAAACTGTTTACTTAGAGTGGCCCATTTAGATCTCCACTGAGCGCGCGGAGTCTCGCTCCTTACCTCCCACAGCAGTTTGTCATCGGCCAGCCGACCTCGACTTTTATTCAGCTGCAATATATAGCTAAGTTGCAGTAATGTACTGAAAATCGCCATTGCACCTAGTACGGCTACATAGAAATCACCCCATGGCACTTGACGATGTTTAGAGAAGGTGTTGATGCGGTGACCATCCATATACAGCAGCGGCTGCAAAGATCCAAGACAGCATGTGGCAACTTCGATGAGAGAAACAACAAATACAAAGCATCGCGTGGACGGTACGCGCTTGTTGCGGCGTCGGATGTAGACGAAGAAGAGTAAGCGCAACAGCGACAGTAGCGGCTGGAGCGCTAATGACTGACGAAACTGTAGCGGTGACCGCAGATCTCGCAGTAGAAGATTATTGCCACCAGGGGACGCTAGCGGCACTAAAAAGTACCAGCCAAGCACTGAAGACTCCGCTGAGAGCGTAAGAAGATTATAGACGCCCATGATACGCGCAACTGTGGCGAGGATCAAAGTATCGATTGGATTCCGCAGAGTACTGATTTGATCTCGTGTTGAATGATTGGTAAATAAATGGAGTTTTTCGGTAATCGAATGGGTGGAGCCATGTTACTTTGGGTAACGTTATGGGTCCCATATTAGACGAAATACAGATTTTTCTCCTAAGCTCTACTACCACCACCTTAATATCCTTCTTCGATTCAGTACGGACGTGAGCGGCGATCAGGTCGGTCTCGAAAGTCACGGTCTCCGCCGCCGCCGTATCGGCTGTAGCCGCCGCCACGTCCACCACCACCGCTTCGGCTACCGCCCCCGTACCTATCACTTCCACCACCATAACGTCCACCCCCCCCACCGCCGCCGCCGCGACGACCTCCACCACTACCACCATGCCAGCCGCCTACTGGAGGCTCAGGCTTTCCTGCAAGCTCCACCTTAATAACCTTGCCGCGAATCTCAGAACCTGTAGCAGCATGTCAGCGTTAGTTTAAAGCAAGCTAGCGACAGAGCTGAAATCGACGTGCCGTTAAAAAAATCAGGCGCTGTACGAGCCGCGTTTGAATCCTCGTAGGTAAGCACCGCGTCGCCCTTCGGTTGTCCACCAGCATCCGTGTAGATTTTAATCTTAAATGGCCACTGGTCTTTATAGCCACGCTTCTGCTTTTCACGTGCGACGACACCAATGGCACCAAACATTTCCTGTAGCTCGTCCGTCGTCGTATCCGCGGGAAGGTTCGAAATATAGATCCGCGCCCAGGTTGGGTCATCTAGAGCCTCCTTCGCCGGGTCCCATGCCTCTGAAGCCTGAGGTTGGTTTTCTTCGTGATGGTCTTCTACTCTTGCCGATATATCCTCTTCCCTGTCATAGTCGCGAGCGCTACTATTGATGCTCGGCTCGCTTTGGCGTGGTGCGTCCCTACTTGAACGTCCGCGGTCTCGAGTCCGATCATAGGCATCATCACATCGATACGCGTCTCGTTCGCGCGGTCTAAAATTTGAATTCTCCTGACTGTGTTCGCCACCGTACCTGGCGGACGAGGAGCCAGCAGAGCCCCCTCTGCGACCATCGCGCTCTCGATAGCTCATGGTCGCTTTAGTATATCGGCTATGTGCATTAGTACAACCCATGCGTGGGCCACACCTAAGTGTGTGCTAACTTAAGGCTCATTATCGGCTTATGCCACATAATTTCTTTTCAGCCAATACTAGATCGTCTATCGAGTCAGCACTGAGAAGCAAATTACAACAGAGAAACCCCCATCGGACTCTCTACTCTCACTCAGCGCAAGGTTGTACCGCAAGTAGACGTTGCGGCAAGAGATCCCAACCATGGATGAAAAATCAAGGAAACCTGAGGGTGCATTATCATTCTGATTTTGTCTGTTATTCCATACTCCGTTGACCTTGACCATAATATTTTCAAATTGCAGACACACCATTCAAGCAACAAAAGCTCAAGGCCTGGCAGCCAATATTGACTCCTAACTGGGTTATTGGGACTTTTGCTATTGTTGGTCTTATCTTCATACCCGTTGGCATTGTGCTGCACACTGAGTCGGACAATGTGCGTATCTGCTGTGTGTGTCAATATGGAGGTTACTTTGCTCAGTCTTCTTTTAATTGACACAGGTGGTCGAGTATTCGATTCAATATGATGGAGATGCATTAACACCGTCGTCCAATATTGTGGACCAGGGAAATGGCTGCTTTTTAAGCACAGAAAGCGAAGGCGACTCGTTCGATGTGGATGTTCATGGCTGCAGAATTACGTTTCGAATTGAAAAGGAGATGAAAGCGCCAATTTACTTGTATTACCAGCTCGACAATTTCTATCAAAATCACCGTCGCTATGTGCAAAGCCGTAGTGACGCGCAGCTTCGCGGAGATGCTGCAGCCAGTACTAGCGACTGCTCGCCCCTGACGACATCTGGCACAGGTGTTAATAAGTACAACTCGACAGCACAGACGCCGATTGGTAACAATCAGACCGACTATATACTGATGCCTTGCGGTTTAATAGCCAACAGTCTCTTTAATGACATTTTTTGGGTTAACAAGCTTGTGACCAATGGTAATACATACTACCAGAATGACACGTATGGAGGCAATACACTCGTGAACCTTGTTGATCAGACGGGTATTGCTTGGAAGTCGGACGTCGAGACCAAATTTAAGAATATCAATCTGAACGAGCTAGCAGACCCTGATAATACTTTACTGATTTGGCAGAACCCGCGCTACCGCTACATCATTCCCATGTACAATGGCCAACCTCCCATCGCGAATAAGACTGCTTGGACGACGCCTGCACCAGCATACGGTGTGCAAAATGAGCACTTTATTGTATGGATGCGAACTGCCGGTTTGCCAAGCTTTCGCAAGCTCTATGGTCGTATTGACGTTGATCTTGCAGAGGGCACGCAGCTTGAGTTTCTCGTCTCCAGCAGTAGGTTTTCTCTCTTTGCTTAATGAACTGTGAAACTAATTTTTAAGTTTTTGGCAGATTTCGTAGTGAGCACGTTTGAAGGTAAGAAGTCAATTGTGATCTCGACGACATCATGGTTCGGCGGAAGAAATCCGTTTCTTGGCATTGCGTACATCATCGTGGGTGCGCTCTGCATGTTACTGGCCATTTTGTTCTTTGCAAAGCACAAGCTGAGTCCTCGTAAGCTGGGTGACACAAGATATCTCGTGTGGAAGAACAACCACTAAAGCGCAAACAAGCAAGTAAGCGACCCGGATGACCTATGGTATGATAGCGAGCAAGTCGTAGGAAGTGACGAAGTAAAGTTAAAATCCAAATTTGCTTGCTTGCGTCGATAATGTATAGTTTCTTTCGTATCTGTCAGTGTTATTCCTATGTGGTGTTGTTTAAATATATATATTGGATCAGATATTGCCAGTCCAAATGCTGGCGGGTCGCTATGAACTTCTAGATAAAATAGGAAATGGTGCCTTCGGAGAAGTGCATCGGGCCAAAGACTTGGAGATGGGCCATATTCGAGCCATAAAGCGGCTCAGACTTAATGACAATGGCCAGCTCACCGTCATACCGGCAGTTCAATTTCAGGAAATTGAGGCGATGCGCCAACTTCAGCATCCTAATGTGAGGCATAGTCTTTACTCACATGGTAGTCAATCCAATAACTTTTTTGTTGTAAAGATCGTTCAGCTTTTAGATGTTGTACCTGATGGCAGCTATATTGCTTTGGTGCTTGAATACATGCCAAAGGACCTTCTCAGCGTTGTTCGAAATCGACAAGAGCCTTTGCATCTAGCCGATACTCGCGGACTTCTGCGAATGTTGTTGCATGGCATTGCCTGTTGCCATGAGCACAATATATTGCATCGAGATTTAAAGCCGGGAAACTTGCTGTTGAGTGCCGATGGCGTACTTAAAATTAGTGACTTCGGTCTTGCTACTGTATTCGCGGGACGGAAAGAACGCTCGTATTCTCACCAAGTGGCCACGCGCTGGTATCGTGCACCAGAACTGCTGTTCGGTGCACGTCATTACGATACAGCTGTGGACATGTGGGCTGTGGGCACTATATTTGCCGAACTACTGCGCCCGACTCCGCTCTTCGCTGGACAGAACGATTTAGACCAACTATTTCGAATTATTCAAGTGTTTGGCGATATTGAAAAGCAGTGGCCAGGCGTACGGGAGCTTCCTGATTTTGACAAAGTATCCTTTCCATCATACGAGCCTATGGCTCTTTCTACTGTTTTTTGCAACTCTCACGCTACTGCCGTGGATCTCCTTTCCAAACTACTTACACTTGACCCTAGCAAAAGACTGTCAGCTCGAAAGGTAGCAACAAAACGACTTTAGCGAAGCTTGTCTAATGTTTTGTTGAATGAGCAGGCTCTTATGCATGACTTCTTTTTTGAAGGGCCTGAACGCTTCTGCTTTTCAAATATTCACCCGAAGACTAGAATCAGCGAAAAAAAAACGCAGAAATTTGATGACTGCAACGCAAGGCTTGGCAAACCTCTGCAGCTGACAGAATTTATGTTATCACGAGAATTCGACCATACGGTGTTTTACACTTGATTCACTTTCAAATACTTATCGACCGTACTGTGTAGCCTCCGAGAACCGTTTCATCCAAACTTCTCGGCCTACGCTGGCAGGTGCTCGAAAGCGGAACATTTTATGGCCCGCTTCAGGTGGAATCAGCTTGATTTTGAGTTCATCTGTCCGGCTTCGGACAACACTGTAACCGCTGATGCTTACTTCACGCTCGATAGGAGGCTCGCGTTCCTCGTACTCGCTTTTTGACTTGTAGCAAGTGAGCGTGGCGTGCTTAAGCACATAAAAGTATTGACGCCATCGCGACGAGAAAACGTGTCCTCTTTCATAGCGCTCAAGGTAGCCCGACACCTCACGACCCTTATCAGTGATTATGTCAACTGTGTCGATGGTACGCCTCGTAGCTTGCATCGTGCTTTGATAAAGTGCTTGTTGTTCTGCCAATGCATTTTCAATTTGGGTCTCAGTATTCCGTATCGCACCCTGTAATGAATCCACCTGCTCATCATGAATTTGCTTGATTTTAGCAATAGTTTCGTCTTGTTGTCGGTCCCACTCGGCAATGTTGTCAGTAAAATGCTTGACATGACGTTCCTTTTCTCCCAGTGATTTCTCTAAATCTGTGATGCGACGCAAGTTCTCGATACATACTGCCGAAAAGCGGTCATGTTCTAGCTGCGTCAGGTACTGCAATTGGCGACGGACTGGTCCATTCCAAAATCCGGCTAGGACAGTAGCAATTTGAGGGCCGCGCGCGACAAAGTTATACTGAGACACCATTGCCTCAAGATTGTTCTTGTAGGTTAGCAACTCTAACGGCACCTTAGTAAGCACAACAGGTGCATCGGCAACCTTCTTGTCGTCAAGCATGATTGAAGAAACAGCGCGACCTCGCAGTTGTTGCTGTTGCTGAGTCACTGTATCTGTCTCGTTTTTGCTGAGCACTACAGAGTGTAGATAACGAAGCAGTTCACTACAAAAAATAGCTGACGAAACTTCGTTCGCGCGCTCAAAGCGCCTTCTTACCCGTCCCATCTTTGCCCACAATTTTTTCTTTTCAGCCCGAAAGTCCAATGGACTGGCGAGCTCTGGATCGAGCGGCGATGGGCTACGCAGACCCACAAGAAGCTCATTTACCAACGTATTGACTCTTCCCAATCCTTCTGCATGAATCGTGTCGAGCACTGAAGTGTCCACGGGCATAGCCTCCTTTTGTAAATTGCGATACTCGCCAGGAACTATGTAGCGTGCTATGCTATCATTACATTGAGCTAGAAGTTGGTCAGGTGTATGCTCTATCTGTGACTCCTTCGATGCCTCAACAGCTTCTAAGTTACCATCAAACCTGCCATTTTTATCTTGAGTGATTGTTCCTCTTGCATCTGTTGTTGCTGTACTCCACCGATTCGTGGGAAATCGCAATAACTGTTTGCTCAAAGCGCGGCCAGCCGTGTTCTTCAAAAAGCTAAAAAGTCCAGTATTCAACGACTCTGAAGATGTCGGCGTACCAGAACTCCCACCCTCCTTTTCATTGGATACTTGCTGTCGCTTTAAATTACCAAACTCATCAAAAATCGAGGATTTGTCTCGTCCAGCGACCACGTGATGATTGTGTTGTGCTTTTAGCTTTTGCTCAGTAATTGCCACTAGATACTCTGCGGATATTGAAACGCGCTCATAAACTGCTAATCGCGCGTGTATCAGATTACAATATGACTGAAAAGCCTGTTGCTCGAGGTCCTGCCAGTGTGCAGTAAGGACATCTGTCATGACACGCTGCAGCACTAGGGACGCTCCATTTGACGCGTTTATCTCATGGAACAGCGCTTTAATTACTCGCGCTGATAATGCTCCGTTCAGATAGTAACCGAAAAAACATTTGCACTCCAACCGATCAGCTACATGTGTCAACAGTTTGGGAGACGTATGTGGGTTTTCTGGTGCAGTAAACGAATTGGACTTCAGCACCACGCAGTCTCTTGACCTTACGAGAGTACTTAAAAGTAGCTGAGCGTCTGTCATTCCCGCAGCCAGCTGCTGCTCAAAGTAGGTCGAGGCTGAGTCACATCCATTCATATCTTTAATTTTAAGATCCACAGCTCCCCAAGTAAAACGCGGGGACACGTCCTTCAACAGCTCTGAATTTCGATCTGCACTGACAGAATCTTCACTTATTTTAAGTTCAGCAAAACTTGCAAGAAACGGCAGCGCGGTCTCAAAACTGACATTAGTGATGGGTCCAGCCATGACAGTCACTACGTGCGAACTAAGCACGAACAACAGTAGACCCCAAAATGGTTCTTTCACCAGCGATACACCACGCAGTACTAAGAGAAGCATGTTTGTGTCCTGACTTGCTGCAGGGACACTGGTAGAGCTTAGATATAAACCACGTTCAGTCAGCTCGCCCTCCTTCTTGTCATCTGGAACGTAATTCATACCTACAAACGCCACTTTCCGCGTTATAAGTTTCACTCCATGGAGAACGTCTAAACCTGCATCATGAAGACGTATATCGTTACAATTCCAGCCTTGTGAAGTCGTACACAGTGGCACCAAGTTTATTGTGTCTCTAAGGACTGCCGCCATCTTGATTGACCAATCGTAAAAGACTCACTAAGAGTAAAAACGTTTTATGTGCTAATGGATTTAACAGCATTGTTATCGCACATAAAACGTAAATTTTATCGCACATAATGTTTATTTCAATTTCAGAATTTACATTTTAAAATATTTTAGCATCGTTATACCTCATGAACAACAAAAACTTTTAAATTCGATTGCTCCATACAGTGCATTTCTGAAACAAAATATGATTGGAGACATGTTTTTAGTCTCACATTATACTAATCAATCTTCTAAAAAGACGTGCTACAACTCGTCTTCTTAGAACATTGCAATGAGTTCGAAATAGTGTCTATGTTACTACATTAGGATATCAAAGACGATCGTTGTATCTGGTGTTGAACCTTGCTCATCCCAGCCACGCAGCCATGTAGTAAGTTGTTCCGTTCAGGATGTGATCAATAATTAAATCCTTCACCGAGCTGAATAATCATTAGGAATCTACTTCAGCTCCTGGGATGACCATATAAGTACATGCAATCAGTTTGCTGTGCACTTATCACAGAGATTACAAACCGACAGGGGTTGATTCCGTGCGCTTGCGCAAGTGTTAAAGGTGTCTAAGGGTTTAATTCTTATGTGGTGGCACCTTTGTCGAGCCTGCAGGTTCTGATAGAGAGGTAGCAGTCCATCAGAATGGAGCTTGTTTTCGGTCGTTCGACGATGCGTTCGATAATACCGATTTGGTGGTCTATGTGAACCATCTGGATCCGATAGCTCATCTAGCTGCTGGCAGCAAAAATGTGGTCGGTGTGAATTATGCCAAGCTTTTTCTCGGCAAAGCGTTTCGCCAAACTGGCTGCCAGTAGCAATTGTATCGAAGAAGGGTCCGCGCTTTATTGCTAACTTTTGGGCTCAGCACCAAAACATAAATGTCAACTTCTGGTCGCCAGAAGATAGGTGATGAGACGGTACGCGTGATCTGCGTCTAAGAGGATACACTCCGAAGTACTTGTGCGGAGAGGCCGCGGTGCTGAAGCGAACTGGCTCTTGATGAAATTGTGTCGAATGTTGCAGTACATGCCTCAACAGGTCTGACTGGTCTTGCATAAATGGTCTGGTGAAGCCTGGGTGCATTTATTACCGCCACGAAGCGGCTTCGGTCTTAGTGTGGTAAGGCTGTCGATCAAAATCGACTTGATGAGATCAAGAAAGATACATTTCGTAGCAAAGTTTTTTTGTCAGACATTGAGAGTCATGCGCAGGGTGCGCGACGCTGTGACTGAATGCCAAGATAAATATGAAGCTATAAACCGATGTTATAGGCTAGCGGGATATATGAATATATGAGAAGGTAATATTTTATTGACTGCAATTAACCTATCTACAAATTCAGTGTCTGCAGTCTATAAGACTGAACTGCGACCGCAATACATTGAACAGCTCACGGTCATGGCGGAAAGGATTAAGCTATACTCTGAAAATTCCAACAAGAATGCAAACGCATTCAGAATCCTATGTTGGCTTACGTTCCTGCAAGTCAGAGCTCTGTTGCGCTCAAAGCGAAGTCTCTTCCATCCCCAGTAGCTATGCTCCTTTGTATCAAAGCAGCGACGCGGTTCTAAACCACCAAGGGTGTCTCCAGCCAGACAATGCAGCGACAAAGCTCGAGAGTGAACTAGAGATCTGGCTTTAATCGACCACACGCGCACGCCGTGACTCTTAGAGGGAGTCAGCGTGTCGTTACAACCAAGATCTTACGAGAGCCAGCCGTGGGAGGATTAACTTTAGCTGGCACTTGTCGATAATCGAGAGGCGATCCACTTCGTGTGGAATGGTTGGCGAATTGACGGGTACATGAGGCATGTTAACCGTACCTAGTTTAGTGGAAGAGTTATCCCCAGTCTAAAAGGTCGCGAGATCCCACATTGGCAGCGTTGCCCTGACGATGTAACCACTTATGACTTGGCGCTTCTTTGGCCTTTGTTTCCCTTGGAGTAGAGACAGGTTCGCCCGTCGCAGTGCTCTTTACCCTGGTGGGAGGATTCCAACCTTGCGGTGAATAGGGCTATTGTTTGGACGCTGATATGGCTGTCTTCTGAAGACTAGCGAGGTCGTTTTAGCACAGACTAGAGCTGGTGGTTTGTCCACTCGGCGGCTGCCATAAATAGTAAAGCATGAGACGTCTCAGGCAGACGCCTGCATAGCTAAAGTAGCTTGAAGAGCTTTTTGTATGGGTGTGGCGGCGTATTTTCCTCTATCATTGCGATAGCAAAGTCTGCTATTAAGTGGCAATCTCACCAGCTTCCAGTGTACAGCTTGCAATCCTCAAGGAAGATACGAGCTTTACCAGCCACTGCGACTCCTGGCTTTGACGGTTCTTATAGGACAACCAGTGGACTGAGAGAGCACTCGCATAACGACTTATCGCGCTCATTTGCTTTGAGTATTGGCGATCGCCCACACGCATAGAAATGTTAAAGCTCCACACTACAGCGACGATCGACTTTGAGCGGTTTGCACCTGTAAAACCGGCGTCGGTTTCCTCGACAGAGTGTCAAAACACTTTTTAATGTCAGAGAAGGGCACGGATCTCGAGACTAATGTGACTGGGAGGCTGCGTGCCGTGAGCGCCTCTTCCAATATACGACTAGCCGTTTTTTGCCATTTGAAGACGATAGTGTTTATTCGGGACTCGGGACGTCACTGGTTCCGTTCATCGAGATACACCTCGGCAGCCTTCCCGAGAATTGTTGTACGCGCGTCGGCCGCGAAAATTGCTTTTTTGGCGGGGTCTTGCTGAGCAAGTCATGTTTTTTGTGCACGGGAGAGTATTGTCGTTCAACTACTCTCAGATGCAAGCATGGTAAAGTGCAGAGAGTGGAGTGGAATTTTAGGCATTGTTGCCCGTTAAGCGGTCTTTTTTGCGCAGTGTTCTACCGATTTAGCTAATGTGTGTACCGCTATTTTCAAGCCTTAGTGGTGGGTGTAACGGAGCAAGTAATGTAATTCTGTGTACTACACTCTTACACATCTGGTACAATTGTACTTAATACAATATGAACGAAATTCATCGGTATCAGACTATCAGTATATATGAATATCCCGGAGTTCTGAAGAAGAGGGCTCCAAGGTTTACGTGAACTGCTAGCCACACGTCAAAAAGAGAAGACAGCTTTAGGATCAGAAGATAGTGAAACGTCTGTATATCTAATTAGCCTATATAGAATCGATTCGAAACATATAAAATATATTTCTCTCGGAATAGCAGAGCTAGATAGAGTGACATATCGCGCTCATGTCTGACCGCTTCCGAGGTGGTCAAATCATATGTCTCATACCTTATTCCTACATTGGATTGTCATCATGAGGCACCACTACACGCTGAATGTCGTATGGGTTTGTGCTACGATACAGCAAGCCTTGACCAAAGGCATATTGATGCGGGCTGTAATCGACCGCTTTGACGAAGTGATAGCTGAGCTTTCAAACTCTCAAGCCTCCCTGATAACACATCCCGCACATTGCACGCATCGCAACATCAATCGGCGTCGTCATTACTGTGACATGCGATAATTCTTACTCGGGATGACACGAGAGCGCATCTGCCACCACATATACCTTATCTCATGAGTTAAATCGGAAAAGATGTATTACTATCTATCTGTTCTATGTGGTAGATGTGGTGACGACGTCACTGTGCTCAATGGTGCACAATTTTTTTATAGATCACAAACAGCTAAAAGCCAAGACGGTGCACTCTGAATGGACGAGGGTATGGTCCAATTGTAGTAGCTCCTTTTCAGCTCTGAGTTATGAAGACTCATACACGAAGACACACCTGACGATGACCTCACGGATATCTGGAGGTTGTCGCACACATTACACAGACAAAGATTTGACACCAGAAGCTCACGCTTACAAACGCATAGAGATTGAGTGCGTATGCTAAAGTAAGATTTAGAACCAAGAGCCTTTAACATACTAATTTATCTAGTTTGCAAGGCTTTTTTGAGAATAAATATAGTCAGGAGTACTCCTGTAGAATTATACATAATAAGTACGTATACAGTTTGTGACAACAAATTTATCTTCGCGCGGCTGGCAGCCCACTCGTTCCATTACCCCCTTCATCGTGATATTCATGGATATTGGTACTTTAAACTTTGAATAATCACAGTCTTATTAGGGTGTAATGAAACCCGTAGTGTATCAATGAGAATTGTACTCATGTGTCAAGTGTAAGTACGAGATGACAGTATTTACCTCTCACCCTAAAACAAACTAGGAAGAGGAACACACTGATGATAACATTTATTTGTCTTTTAAGACACTGCACAAAATGACAGCTCAACAAGCAACAAGTCCATCGCCACCCGCTGCACTTTACCGCACCTGCTCCATTGAGCAAACATGCACCGGACGTCCCCCCAATGCACTCAACCAACCGCTTAACGGGCCCATCAATAAGACACGGGCACGCACTAAAAGCAATTCCTGCCGAGGAAGTTGAGGCGTCACCCGATACAAACGGTCGCGTTACCTCCAAGTAAGACCCATCATCTCAGCCTTCACCCAACGACAACGGCTTAGCTGTTTACTCGGCCATTGCACTGAGCCTTCCTGGGGGCTTGAGTGTTGAGCTCAAGCCATTTTTAATCAGCGGGAAGCGTTGCGACTCTCCCCGTAAAGCTTATGGCAAATTCATCTTGTAATTAACGAGCTGGTTCTGACGCACGGACCCCAGCTTCCTCTGCTGCAGGCGCAAGGGTCAAGCATATGCTTGCTTAGACAGACCATCAGGCCGACTATTGCTCGAATCACCAAGCTACAACTATGGCTTTAAACCGTATAAAGCCGCTTGCTCAGTCCTTACACAACTATGCACACGGATCTTCCTTCACACTTTGGACAAAACGGGTGCGAATAAGTTTTTCAAAGGTTTTTTTAACCGCTATAATCGCTCCCACGAGTGCTGTCTGCACTTAGAGCACATGAGTTGGGGGGGGCGTACAGTTTATGGCTGATATACGTTGGGCACTCGAAACTGACGAAGCTACCGATGAATATCCGACCTAATTCTCGCCCACGGCGTTTCATCCACCTTGGTGCAGTAACGTCCGTCTGGGCAGGCATCGTCTCACACTAAAGTTTACAGACTGCAAAGCATGACGCATACAGCAAGGCAGAACCCAACACCTCCAGCTCTTTCTGTCTGCGGCTATGTTTGTCTCCGTACAATAGCTTTAACAGCTATAACCCAAAAACCTAAAGAGGCTCTCAACTACTACCTAAAAAGCGCGCTGTGAAAAGCGACCCTGCATCCCACGCTTTAGTAATTATGATTGCGGTAAGCATCATCAAGCCAACATTCAAACTCTTGGTCTTTACGCTGTAGAAGCACCATGCAGATCTTTGTCGTCAGTATTAAGACTGGTTACGATGCTATCGCTTGAGGGATCAGTTTACAATCATGTTAAAAACCCGGAAATTGTTGCATCCAATTCATCGATAGGCAGGTCGAAGTGTAGAAATCCGTGCTGTACCAGGTCCCGTGCTTTGAAGACCTTAGATTAGCTGTATCGTGCAGATCATGTTTGTACGCTTCATTCAAAAGCAGAATTGAGAGCATCTCGAGGAGCTAAGTACTTGCTTTGCTCTTCTATTTCAAGAGTAACATATATTGAGGTTAAGTTTAGCCTGGAGCGAAATTAAAGACACCTGTATTATTATATACGATAATCAAGCCCTCACTGCTCAGCCTGAGGCCAGAAGAACACGTTTCCAACGGACCTTTCCTTTCCGGAATCCCATCACCCATTTTTGCCGGCAATAATCATGATACAATATTAAGGTACTTTACTGATAAAATTCTGAGTCTGCTATAAAGTTTAAGGTGTTATAGTGTAACATTGACACCCTCGCCTACCTAAAATGAACTAACCGAAATCACACAGAGAGTTGATCGTCTACGAGCACCCACTGCGCCAACCGTTTGCCTACTACCATTACTTCTAATAGTGCCTTTTCTTACGAGTGTTATATAAATCGCATGTGCAACTCTAACGTGTTATCATAGCTCAACGAGCGCGACTTCTGCGGCCAACGACCTATGATACATGTTTTATGGGGCTGCCGGGGTATTATCCGACGAGATCGTTCATAGTGACTCACCAAATATCGACCCGATAGCTTTGCCCTCACCGCAAGACGTACGGCATAGCTGCTCACCGGCGACGAGAAATTTCCTGCGCTTTCTCTCTCCTTTGCACGTAGTGTGCATTCCGTAAACATTTACTTAGGTAAAGCGAGTAGATGATACCCAAATACAGCTGCCAAGGAGCTTGCGACAATGTCCAATTCATTACAAAGAATTTAGGCACAGCTCAACGAGCCGGACTTGTCCGTCAGCATGTGCAACAGTCGCAATAATTTTGCTAGCTCAATATCGTCGCCTGAAATATACCGTCGCGCCAATTAGATCCCTTATATGCTTTTGTTTGCCGGATTTGCCGCTCAAAGATTTAGCAAAACGAGAAATCTGGAGCTACTTTGCGAGAACTTCTGATCCTTCAGATCCTCAAGCTCCAAAAGTTCCGCCTGCTTCTAGATCAGCAGTGGTTTGATGATAGTCTACATGAGCAGAGTTTCTTTGGTGTCGAATGCTAGCAAAAATGCGTTACTTTCATGCACAGGTTGAAAATGGCACGCTGCCTCATGTATCTTCTAGCTTCATTCAGTGAAGCAGACGTCCAACAAAAGTGTAGGCTAAGGATTGAGTGAGCGGTGTGCAATGCCCGACATGGGTGTGGAGATGGACTTGAACGCCCTAATTTCTTTCTACCAGTGTCCTTGTAACGGGGTTTCTCGTGCTTTGAAATGAAAGGTGTGGGTCAAACAAGATGGTGTGACCGCACAATAGTGTGGCTATGCTTAAACAAGAAGTCAGTACGTGGCTTGACCGCCAGTAGTTATACATTTCATTAGGTTTTACTCTATACATAAGAAAACCTATATATGTACATATAGGCGGCTTTGCCGCAAATAAAACCGAGAAATACAGTTGACGTCTAGACGAAAGAGTTAATTAGCCTTTGCTAAGGTTATAATCACTCTGGGAGGTAGCGAATTGCGATCTGCTACACTCTTCCTGGTTTTAAGTATTGGACGAAGGTCACCGACCTTAACAAAGCTTCCTCTATGCGTAAGAGCTACGGCAGCCCCGCTGCGCTTTGTAGCACTGAGTCGTTACGACTGACCCTCTGTGAGGATGGAGTAGTTTTATTTTTTGCCCCAGGACAGACAGAGCGGGCTTACAAAGCTGATGTCTCTGCTTAGACCTGAGGGCGTGCAACACCTCGCTTTGCAAGGACCTGAAGCGATCAGCGCGCGCCTAGGGGCGTTTTCAAGCTTTGAAAATGTTCTGCTAGAGCACCGATGTCGGCGTCAAATGCGTCTATGACGCCACTGTCGGCGACGGATGACCCCCTCCCCCCGACCCAAGCCGATCATGGTGAGTGTTAAGACCTCCGAGGATAAGGATGAAACAAATATCATGCTTTGGATGAGAGAGGCCGAGACTACTATGGCATCCGCCATACTCCAGAACGAGCAACAGTGCATGGTGCTATCTATCTCCAAGCTCGGGGGCAGAGCGCGAGAATGGGCACTAACGTGTGGATCTTCGGTTCAAGCGGCGTTCCCCTCCTGGAAGGAGCTGAAGCTGCAGCTTTTGCGAGTGTTCTCGCCGCCTAACCAGGCATATCGTATGCGATCGCGTTTCCTTGCCACCCTATAGGGCAAAAAGGATACGGTGGACCTTTGTCCAAGAGTTGCGTACTCCCATTGCCGGGATGGCAGCTGATTCTCTCTCCGAGGCGGTCACAGTGACCGTCTTTATGGAGGGACTCCGCACTGGCGTGGTCAGAATGGAAGTCTTTTGTTTGCACCCGTCTTTTTTGGAGAAGCAGTAAATGTGGTATTTTTAGCCGAATTTAACTTTACGTCGACAGTAATTGACTGAATGTACACTCTAACAGCTCGTCGAGCGGGTCTGAGCCGATGGATATCATCTATGCGAGGACAAGGAGGCAGAGCTCTGAGCTGCCGAGCGGGATTAAAATACCCGACGGTGTTCTGTCTGTAGAAACATCCGTCACCCTTGGATTGGTTGTCCCCTGCGCAAGACGCGTAAAGGTTCATCGAACCGACGTCCCACCTCTTGCCAGTCTTCTGGTTTGTTGCGGGGAAACGACAACACCCAGTAGGTGCGGGGTGGCCTACTGGGGAAGAACTGGGTTCTGTTTAGCCTCAAGGAGGTAGTGGTCATCGGGGCCCAGCCCCGAAGAGCTCCGTGCTCTTGAACACGAAACGTGTATGCAAGCCGGGCTTGCTTGTCGTAAAAGTGACCGCGAAGGGCTTTGAGAAGCCATGAAAATCCTTATCGAATTCGGGGTGTCGGGAAATTATGTCGTTGCTCCAGAAGTCGGCTGAATGCTGAGGCGCTGAAAGCGCAGTATACCGACAGCGTCACTGTTCGCTTAGCGACGAGGAACTGTGTCACTGTGCTGAGGTACCCTGTGGACCTCGGTGTCAAGTTTCTTGACTTTGATAGCGTGGAACGCTGCGTCGTCTCAGAATTGGATGTAACGTATGACCTTATCCTTGATATGGCATGCTCGGAACACTGTGGTGTCTTAGACATGCGAGCCTTGTTCGAGGCGATAGTTAAATGTGAACTGTAGATGTTCACAATCTGGATGAAGGAGAGTGTAAAGGGTCACACAAGGTGGTGTGACCACACAATGTGTGGCTTCACTTCAATAAAAAATCAGTACGTGGCTGGGACAGCCAGTAGTACCTATGGATTTAGATTCAGGCGGCTTTGCAGCAAATAAAAACCAGACATTCAGTTTACATTTTAAACGAAGAGTTAACTAGCATTATGTTAAGGTTACAGTTACTCTTGGAGTAAACGAATTGCAATCCGCTACGCTTGTACTATTTCTAAGTGATTGCTGACTTTTGCTAAGCTTCATCTAAGCGAAAGTCCACAGCAGCCCCGCTGCTAGCGCTCCGTATTGCGGGCCTAATATGTAAAAGTGTGCTGACACGAATGTGCGTACGTGATATCTGTGTCAACGTCATATATTCACGCCTCATGCGTTGGCCTTTGACTAGCCCGTCGGTTTTCGCCAAGTCTTGGCGCGTGCAAGATTCAAACTTGCATTTTGCAGCGAATTTTGGGCGAGCTTTGTCCTGGATTTTATGCACCAGATCGAACATGTTGATTGCTCACCATTCGCAGAGTGATGGACAGACAGAACGCTTAAATCGCATGGTAAAGAATACTATCGCAGCGATTGCTGTAAATCACCAAGTTTGTGCTGAATGATTCATTGCACGTTACATCATTCTTTACCCCAATGGTTGGGCTTATTCCCGTGTCTCTTTACTTTTCTTCGAAGAAATGGACTGTCGAAACAACTTTATTCGCTGGTATCAGTTTGGCTGCTCTGCGAAGTAAAACCCAGATCGAGTCTCAACGAGATTGACCGTGATGCGCTGAAAGCAAGACGCTATTATTAAGAGCCGAGACGTACAAAAGTTAAAGTGCTGATATCAGAGGAAGGCGAAACGCACGAATATGTTGTGGAGAAAATTATATCATTGTATGCAATTAATCTGTAGATACATTCGGTCTCTGCGGTCTTTGAATCATAGTTCCAACCATCGTAACGGTGGTATCTAAGCTATACTCTTAGCAACCCAAAGAGTGTATCTTATGTTCAACTGTGCTTACTGAAGCCAAATCACGATCCCGCCCTGACATACTAGTCGATTGTAGAACCTTTGGTTAGCGATGGATCATTTTTTCATCACCTCTTACACTTAAGCTGCCCTAAGCTCCAGCTCAGCGATGCACTCTTAAATTGCTGCAGGTGTCATAAGCCATGCACTGTGATAGTGTAGGTGAGTGGGTGCAGCGCACATCAAGACTCTCGAAGAAAGTTGGCGTGCCGTCACAACTGTGAGAGATTGCGTGATTCAGTCCTAGGATAGTCGTCCTGGGTGGTTGGTAGGAGGTAGCTCTTTTTGCATGGGGCGGTCAGTAGGCCAGCGGGCGTCACCAGTACCAAGCGAAGTGAATAGAAAAGTCTTATCTTGAATACTCGCGGTGTATAAGTTCCAAATTGGGCAGGACAGCCCTGGTGCTGTTGCCACTTATGCTGGTCTACCTCGGTCTTTGTCTCTCCTTGAGAGGACGCTGTGACGCCCGTCGCAGCACTCAGTCTACTAACAAGGGGCGACCGACTTTGTCCCAAGTTAGCGGGAGATGACAGCTGTCTTATGATGACAAGCTGATCTTCTTACAGCAGAAACGGGAAGTGATAAGGTTTCGCCGCGACGTTTGCATCGTGTTAAACTGCATTAAACGAGTTTTATGTCGGTTATCCTCTTCACTGAAGCTGGATTGCAAAGCTATGAAGCGGGTGAGGTGTCGTGTCTTCCTCATCCATTTCAGTACGATATTATTTGGTACTTTCGCTAGCATTCAGTACCGAAGCTACAGTCTGCATGAAGAATACGGATCCAAGCGCAGGTGATATCCCTGAAAAAGTGGTGATTTGTCGCGCTTAAGAAGCTATTTTCGGGCGCTCGCTTTGCTCTTTTTTTGTGAGAAAGACTCGCGCGCATAGATATGTTAGGCCCCCGCCTCGACGCAAAGGGCAACTTATGATGCATTAAATTTCATAGTTACACCATATTAGATTCATTGCGACTATTGCACTTGCAAGAGCGAGCGCTCGGCTTTCTGAGCTAGA
>NW_020187532.1:1593997-1594528 GCF_900000015.1 Plasmopara halstedii | reverse complement strand
CGCCCCGCGCTTCCCGGCAATAGCCAGAGAAGTAGAAGGGCCATGAGCTGAGCTCAAGAGGTGGCCCTGAGCTCATGTTGTCACAGTCACAGAGCTCGCGGGAGCATTAGGGGTTGACTCATACATCGCAGGGCGACAATCTGAAGGGAGTCGACGGCGTGCTTTGAGTTTGGCAAACTCAATTCGGAGGTGTCACTCCACACGCATGTCCACTTCCTTGCGGCTCAACTGTAAGTTATACAGGGAGGAAAGTCTGCGGAACCGTTGCTCCTATCGCTCAAAGAGCGCTTCGTCATCTGTAGCGCTTTCGCCAGAGGCGAACACTACATGTATCGTTCGCATTGCGGGTACACGAGAGCCACCTCGTTGGGCACGCAGACGAGTGCGATATATGTCTAACGGAATTTCATGTGGGACCAAGAAACGAGCTTGAAGAGCTTTCCGTTCGGCAAGCCCAGCCTTCGTAATGACTGGGGGCCCGATGATGTGGACGCGTAATGATCGAGTTTCCGCGTCCTTCGCTTCCACAGC
>NW_020187532.1:1593581-1593987 GCF_900000015.1 Plasmopara halstedii | reverse complement strand
GGTCTACTGTATATTCGACTATTTCACAGTATCATTCACAATACAAAATGAAATTCCCCCTAAAATTCAAACTAAGAAACATATATGTAAATAAATACCAGTACTTATTATTACTTATATTTTTATTGCGTTTTTCCATGTGCGTCAAGGCCTAAAAAGTCGTTGGATCCCTCAACTGTCGGACACACCAGAGTATCGTTCTGTTGGCTTCTTTTAACTTCACAACCAATCGAGCGCCTAGAACATAAGCAGTGCAACGTGACATTCTTCCGAAGTATCCTTGCATTTGTACCTGATTGAAAAAGAGACGATTGGCGAGTACTCAATGTATTCTCGTTGCGAGATGCGTCAAATCAACTATGTTGCATATGCTAAAAAGAATTAATAAAGAAAATGAGGCTAGTAC
>NW_020187532.1:1587159-1591971 GCF_900000015.1 Plasmopara halstedii | reverse complement strand
GCTCTTTGCAGTTTCCAACGCATCGCCACCCTAAATGCTCTGCGCTCTACGCCAATCACCTTCATAAGAATTTTAAAGCTTCGAAATGTTCAATAATTGTGCCTTCAAGTGCCGTCTACCTATCCAATGTGACCGTTGAGGTGACGACGAAGTCACTGACGAAGGATGCTTTAACATTTGCGATTACAGTTCACGACAACAAATCAAGCTCAACTTGGCGTCATCTTCGATCTTATTCTGAGTGTGAAGCATTTCAAAATCGAGTTCTCAAGGTGCTAAGTCGCGGCCACTTATGTTTCGCCGAATGCCCGTGGCTCTTTTCATACGTGCAACGTAGTCTACCTACTGAGCGAACGGCCAGTTATTTCTTTCGACTTTCCAGCGACAAAGTCAAGTCTCGCATTGTAGAGAGGCGGCGCCAAGATCTAGTCAAACTGTTAGCCACGTTGCAACGAGTTTTACTGAATCCACTTAATCAGAGATGCAAGGTTTTGATGGATCAAGTCGCGCCCGAGGTGATAACATTTATTACGAACCGCAGTGGGATTGATGCAGTGGAGGCTTTTAAGTCACCTGGAAATGACCAAACGCTAGCAAAACCATTTTCCGACTCGTTCGTGTTTGAGATTGACGAGGACAAAGAGTCAGATAACGATATATTAGGACAGAGCAGCTCCTCGACCAATACCATACTGAACGATGTAGACGAAGATGTTACGACTGCAGAAGACGTTGATGATCCAGTTTTTACATTGGAGAAAATGGTGGCTGGTCAGCGTGTTTGTTGCGCCATGTGTGCACTCCACAATACAAGGTCGGACGAACAAGTTTTCGCGTGCTGGCAATCGGGATCCGTCACCAGTCGGTTTATAAGACTACGAGCTGATGCTGGGGCTCAGCGCGTCTCTCCTTCAGTCGAAAGTCCGGTTCTTGCGCAGTCAAGATCACCTCAAGGGGGAAGCGCAAGGGATTCCCTAAATATTCTGCACGAGATGTTGTCACCGCTGCATCCGTATGTAGTGTCCGATAATCAAAAAGCCGGACTCGCGGTGACCATGCACGATGGAACTCCGACACTACCATTTCCAGAATCGCCGGGTACTCCTCCTACTTTACGCGACTCTACAGCTTTCCAAATTCACCTTGACAGGCAAGACGATTGGCAACAGAAGGAAGACGCTTCATCGCCTACATGTGAGCTTCCCGCTGCTGCGAACATAAAACTGTCTCCGAGGCTTGAAAATTTTCGTCCGTTGTCACATCGGTCGCTAATTGTGTTTCACTCGATCCGCAACAAGTTCATGTCTCGAAAGCACTGTGTTATTTAGTAAATCAAAAACGATGCGTTGATCTGGGCGCGAATTGATTGTCAACTCATACAAAAAAATGTTAGTATTCGGTGACAACGCACCTTACCGTAGTCATCATGGAACTGTTTGTAGTCGTCATGGACATGTATTTATACCATAATAAGCAGAATTGACTTTGTATGAAAAATAGATGGAAGATGTAGATGTTGGCTGCATAGGTAAGTTGAAAATTGAAAACGTCGCAATCAAATCGGAGGATCTACTATTTGATTGTGCTTGCGGGAAAAATCGGTACCAACAACAAGCTTTGACGTTGAGTTAGTAGGTTTCTAAGTCGTCAAGCGCGTATAGGTTCGAACTAGTGATACAAAGAGCAGCGTTACTCGTTTTTCGCCCGCTCGCAATTTTGCCACCAATACATTTGATGCGCAGCAGTACGAGAACAAGATATTCTCTTCCCTTCAAACATCTATGCTTTGTTGTGTAGTGGCCAAACATAGCTGGTGCCGTCAACTGATTGTTAAATAGGTCAACAGGGTCTGCTCTGTAACTTTGTATTTGCAAGGATTAGAAGAAGGCATTGTTAGTCATATAAACCTGTCATATGAAAGCCAAACACTCAAACCTTCGTTACGTGATCTTGTAACTCTATTTTATCCGCAAATCAAGCAATAACCAAGTCTTTTGATCGAAGAGAGTAATATTCTGGAGTCAACAATATCAAGACGCTGTTTCGATTTCAACACACAGGACTCCGTTTCCCCATAGCTTCAATATCGTTTATAAGCTTTCTCTAGCTTCAAGCAAAAATCGAAATGAGGTCAATCTTAAAACCAGTCATGGTTTCTTTACGTCGGCTATCTGAGCATGAGTATTACTTACTTTTTTCTTCAAAAACCTGGTAGGTCACATGTAAAGAGCGTTTAGGATGTAACAACGCGATGGGTAAGATTCAGCCATTTCATAATTCAACATCCTGAAGGGATCAGGCGAAAAGCCGTATAAGACGACTTTTCTCCTCATATCTACATCAGATTAACGAAACGGGCTTACGTAAAAGCGATCTGCAGGCAACAAAGTTTTGTAGAGCCAATAGTTGTAAAGTTGAAGAGCAGTAAATATCACACAAACATCTGATCGTACAAGAACTTTCAGCGGCAGTTTGCCTGAAATTAATTTTGGAGCATTAGAGCAATGTACATATTGATAGCAAAGATATCCACACTGATGCCCTTTGGTTTAGTATAATTAGTCGTCAGCTTGCGGGAGATGAAATACACATGTACATGTGTACAGAATTTTGGTGTGTCATTACTTTACGAAGAAACGATGATCTGAACTACGCTGTGCTGCAACTGGTGACATGGGACATTTGCGGCATTTCTTGTAACATGGTACCTCACACAAAGTAAGTTTTTTTATTTGCCGAGTCTGCGGTAATAAACGCACAAGTGATCAATTCAGATGCCGTGCCCATAATCTCTCAGGTAGCAGGAACTCGTTTTCATTTTAGAGTTAATTATTTATAAGTAAATGTAATTTGCGAAAAATTGAAGTGTTAAATAATTTTTACCTTACATAATAGAGCATTAGAGGCAATATGCCTCAGTCCTACTGTGAAGAAAGAAAGGGTCTTTTAGCTGCTGAGTAGATCCGCCATACCCGCAGATGTTTACATGCGGTAGTACGCGGCATCTGCGCCTTGTGTGCCCCATTGCTCTCGGCTAAGAGGTACAAAATGTCGGGATTTCACGCTGGGCGGACGGCGAACTTTTCTTGCAAAAAGTCATATTTTCAGTAGGCGCAGGACGACAGAGAAATAACTGGGCTCTATTGTACCTTACCTCATAGAGGTCGCACGCAGCCCTGAATGATGCGACTTCTTTAAAACAGGTGAGACCCAAGCCAAGGGTCGTTGGTTAAAAACATTTCATGTGAATTCAAGTCTTAATAAACTCAGAAGTACAACGCGCAACTGTTGGGAACAGAATGTGGGGATATCGAAGATGTCAAAGACGGATACGATATCAATATGTCTTTCGAATGAGACGTGACAAAATTATGTTGCACATTCAAGTGATGTTTGACAACTTTGACCGCGCAAAATAATTTTTCAAGGTGCAATTGTGTTCTATACATGGCGTGGCTGGGACGCCGGATTGCCGCGACCATGTGTGATCAAAAGCCAAAAACTAGGTGCCTCGGAGTGTATACATGTTAAGATGGATAAGAACAACTATGTTTCGTGATCCCTCCTAGCATCACCACGGCAAATGCAATGTTCATTAGTGTTTATCTGGCGGGACCGGACTGCACACCTGTGACTTGGAAGCTCCTGGGCCAGACAGAGCCAGTGGAGAGCGGAAATGTCCGCTATCGCAATCAGCTGTGCCTGAGTTGGTGGAGTTGAAGGTCGACTGTAAGTTACCAGTAAATGGTTTAGGCGCTGGAGATGTGACGGTACTACTGAGTCAGCAATACCGCCTGAAAGTTCCACCGAACAAAGCAGTGAAGCTCCACAAATAAATGGCGATTTTTTACTGTGCTGAGAGTGACCAGGCGTCGTGAGCTATTCCCCCCTACTATGGCTCTTATAGAGCTGGGATAATCATCTTTCAAGGATATGTACTAGGATTCGCAAGAGAGTAGGTTCTTATTAATGGTGGGTTGGTTCTTAAAATAATTTGTGTATTATTATTTTGAAAATTAATTAAGAATTATATGTTTTTTTAATTTTATATGCACGATTGACTCTGTCGTGGAGGCACTCGCAGAGCACTGAGTGTGAGGAACGAGGCAGCCAATCTCATGGATCTCACGAGTCCTTTTTGTCCTTTAATGGAAGAATATATTGGCACAAAGACAAAGTTTTTAGCACGCGTGTTACCATCGGAGAAAAGAGTGCGCCATGTATTTGACAAATTTTCCGGAACCAAACATCGCGTCACAGGCATTTCACTTTACCAAGGGAACAGTTTAAAGTCATCGACGCTTACTTCCGCGCAAGCGTGAAGGATGTTCGATGTGAGAAAGTAAATCTCAACCCTAAATCTATATTTTCGGTGCCGGCATACCATGTAAGAGATGTCAACGGCTAGTGAAGAATCGCGCATGCTTGTGGTATGTAAAATGCAGCTACGATACGAGCGCAACGCCAATTACAGCTCGAATTAGTTGTCGGTTATTATCATTTGCTGATAGACAGCGATATTCTTCTCACAGCGGTGATTTCGACGAAGTGCTCTTGGGTTGTCGATCATGCCACTTGGACTATCGGACATACCAGCGACGCTTAATAGTCTAGTGACAGAGCCACATCGTAGCTATGCTTAAACTTAGTTCGACGATATATCTGTTTATTGTCGTGCATAACACAATGTCGAATACCAAATTGAACATTTGTGATTGGAGTTCGCATGTATACGCTTAAAATAAATATACGCTAACATAAAAATATGTATTTACGCCAATGAAATCCCCTCTTCTAGTTGGAAGCGAGGTC
>NW_020187532.1:1586686-1587149 GCF_900000015.1 Plasmopara halstedii | reverse complement strand
GTTGTCACGCAGACCAGACTATGAGCTTGTTCATGTTACAACTGTAACGTCGTCTGTGGCGGATTTGATCCGCACCGCATACACGGGTGATGGGGTATGTGTAGCGCTGCCACAGGCTCTTGGGAGCAAGGAGTTTGGAAACTCGTACAAGACTGCGTGCACGATTGCACCGATATTCGTTGAATAACGGCTTGCTATATTATAGCACCGACTCAACGGATACACCACGAATTGTGGTTCTTCATGATAAGGATATGAAATATCGCATCCTCGATGAGGCTCACACGCCACTTAGTGGTCATCTCAGTGGTTAGAAAACGTACAACTCTGTGAGTCACCACTATTGGTGGTCCAAGCTGCTCAAATGGACGAGCACCTATGTGCGCACATGTGAGACGTGTCAACGGGTGAAACCCTCTCCAAATGCGGCTACGCCTTTGGCCAGCTTACCGGTACCACTGGA
>NW_020187532.1:1579428-1586676 GCF_900000015.1 Plasmopara halstedii | reverse complement strand
ATGCTTCGAAACGTGAGCAATACTCAGTGGTTACGTGCCGCTCCACGTGCATCACTGGGGCCTCACCCTTGATGCCTCGGCCCTTGACGACCATGCCACTCTTGGCATGCAGCAATAGCTTTGATACTTGACCAGCACTCAGTGAGTTTCGTGCCACTCCACGTTCAGCCCGCGAGGCATACTCGAGACTCTTGTCCGAAACACCTTTGGTGTTCATTAACTCGGATACTCCGATATCCAGCTGTTCACCGTCTCGTTCCAGTGCCCGCGCCAATAGCGTTTCTGCCTTTTTTCAGAGGTTAATTCATGACTCACCCAAGCTCCGCCAGGAGACGTGCGCGTAGCGCAAAAGGTCTTCGACCTCCATTCAATCCATGACTCATGGTGTTTCAACCATGCCATACCAAGGATGAAGTCAAACCTTGCATCCAAATTTGAGAGTAAGTAGTGTTCGATGCTATCAAAGTAAAAAATTTGACCTTGAGGTCCACAGGAACCTTCGGCACCATGACACATGTCCCCGTGTCACTCAACCGCGCATTCAACGCCTCAGCATACAGCTGACTTCTTTTAACCGTGGAGTCAAGCATAATGGCACGACGTCCCGGAGTCGATCAGAATCTTTCATGGCCCCTCAAAGCCCTTCTCGGTCGCTTTTGCGACTAGCAAGCCCGGCTTGCATACACGTTCTGTGTTCAAGAGCACGAATCTCTTCGGGGCTAGGCCCTGGTGACCTGTACCTCCGTGAGGCTCAACGAAACTCAGTATTTCTCCAGTATGCCTCCTCGCGCCTTCTGGGTGTTGTCGTTTCCCCGTGACAAACCAGAAGTCTGAAGAGAAGCGGGACGTCGGTTTGATGAACTCTGATCGCGGCTTGTACAGGGGATAACCGATCCGGACGTGATGGGCGTCTCCACAAACAAAACACTGTCGGGCGTTTGAAGGCTTCTTGGCAGCTCAGATCTCAGCCTTCTCGTCCTCAAGATTTTTGAGATCCATCGGCTCAGGCCCGCTCGACGAGCTGCTATTGTATGTATTCCAAACAATTCGTGCCGAGTTAAGGTTAAATTCGGCATTCGATGTCACAATTACCGCTTTTTCAAAAGAAGTCGGATGTACATGGAAGACTTCCATTCTGGCTACGTCACTGCAAAGGCCCTCTAAAGACGGTCACTGTGATTGCCTCCGGAAGAGGATCGGCTGCCATCCATGCAAAGAGAGTTTTCAACTTGGACAAATTCCACAAATTTCTTCTTGCCCTGCCGGGCGGCAAGGAATCGCGATCACACGCGATTTACTTGGTTCGGCGGCGTGAACACTCGAAGAAGCTACAACTTAGCTCTAATAAGGAGGAAAACGCCGCTTTGACCGAAGAGCCGCTCGTCAGCCGGCACCACGCACTCTTTCTTGGTTTAAAAAATGGCGAACGCCATGACCATCTCGGCCTCTCTCACCCAGGGCAGGGTATTCTCTTCACCTTGCCCTAGAAGGTCGTAACACTCACCATGAGCACCCGGGTCGAGAGGAGTCTTCTGTCACCGAAGGTGGCGTCTTTAACGCAGTCGACACTGACATCCTTTGCTGTAGGTTCTTTAGCAAAGTATTTTTATAGCTTTAAATCGCTTCTAGGCGTGCGTTGATCGCTTCAGGTCCTTGCACAGCGAGAAGTTCCACGCTCTCAGGTCAAAGCAGAGAGATCAGCTTTTAAGCTCGTCCTGTATGCCCTGACGTAAATAGAAGAATTACTTCATCCTCACACAGGGTCAGTTGTGACGACTTAGGTGTAGAGTGACTACGAGTGCTACCAAGCTCAGCGAGACTGTCATATCTTTTTCACTTAAAGGAAGCTAAGCAAAGATCGGTGATCTTCGTTTTATACTTAGAACCAGTACGAGTGTGGTGGATCGAAATTCGCTACTCTCCGAGTTACCACAAACTTAACCCCAAAGCAAATAAGCTCCCGTTCAACAATGTAAACTGTATTTCTTGGTTTTATTTGCGGCAAAGCCGATATATCTAAATTTGTAGGTTATCCTCATTAGAAAGTAAAGCCTAACTAAAATTACTAACAGTCCAGTCACGTAATGACTTTCCTGTTAAGGTGTTGCCACACCATTGTGTGATATCACCGTCTTGTGTAACCCAAATCCTTGTACGGTCACATAATCTTGTGAAACTCACCCTTTCACACCAGGGGACGTGTTACCCCATTACAACATGATCTCAAACTTATCTAAGATCTTGGGTGGACTTCAAAAAGCTTAAATTTCAACTTTCGAGAAAAGCTTTCAGTAGAAGTAACTGGCTTTTGCTACCGACTTAAATAGATAGATACACGTTGATCTTGTCACTAGTACGAAATCCAGCATTCTGTATCACACGGAATGTTTGTGACTTCATAGAAGATGTCACATGTGTACCACATTGTAATCCTTTTCTTATGTATTCCTACAATCCATGCAGAAAGCTCAAAGATACACTTTCATGTAATGGCCATGTGAAGCCATTACATTATCCTTTCCTGAAAGTCAAAAATATCTTGATACTTTTGCAGACCTTCAGAAGTTCACTTACCGAACAACAGTAAAGCGATCGAGTGAACAAGCCGAATTTAAATAGCCTTCGTCGGAACGGTTCCCGAACTTGTTGACGTTACCTCCATACTCAACCAGGATGGAGATAAAAAAGCTCTACATTAATGCTTCGTTCGTTGGTGTCGTATCAACAATCGTGATAATCCGACCCAGCCCATCACAGCTAAGCTGGACTCTGGTGGACGTTTGCTTGCCTATAAGAACGAGAACGAGATGGAGCTTCTGCTGTGCCAAGTCGACTCAGACAGGTCTCCAAATCACGACCGAGCAAAAGTCAGTTTTGGTCGTCGTAGTGTTGTCTCTAGCAACCCCACTACCGATTTTCGTAGCTGACCACATCAGGACTATACTTGATGAGACTTCTACGTGTCCAAGTCCGATGGATACCCGCAACGAGATCCAAATGGTTCAGCTACTTCTTTTTACGATAAAGGGTTAATCGATCTTCGTGATTTACAATCGCTTGACCACCCAATGGTGCTCACTACACGAGGCTATTAGCGGAGGCGGCGCTGAACGTAAAAATGATTGAGCAACTTTTATAAGCTGAACAGCGCTCATCGTGAGTGAATGGAGGCATTGCAGCAGCATTGCAGACGCTTGAAGATCGCTGGGGTAGCCTTTCGATCATTGTTGCACAGAAGGATTCAAAATTTAGCGTTCTAACTTATAACTCCGCCCAATGCTCGGCTTTGAAGCTCAGTTCCGGAACTATGATTCTATCACTCCTGAAGGATAAGGAGTCTCGCGAGCTGGCTTATAAACCCCAATTACGCTCTATTGAAGACGCAGACAATGTTTACGAGCGATTCCGTGGGGAGTACCATTCTCGCCTTCAAAAGCTGGAATCAGAAAGAAAAAAGTTTTTTTTGTCATACAACGCTTGTTCGCCGAGAAGAACTCCAGAATAAAGAGTCGGTTGCTCTTCGCTGTCAAGTGGAGAAGCATCATGATCGGCTGGGTCATCTACCGAATGTACAGGACGTTCAAGATTACCCACAAAAATTGTAGAGTTTAGGCGCATGCGTGTAGGGGTGGCTAGTGTATGAGCATCACAATTGCATTTTAACACCTGTAACGGTCCAATATTTATTGACAATAGCTTTTTGCTTCCCAATCTGCACTCTGCACATATAGGTAGGTTTGTCGTACTAAGTAGTACAACACCATCGACATTTTCATGTTTTCCCGTCGGCTTTTATCTGCTTGTGCTTTTGCAAATCATGAGCCTTCGCAATTGCGTCTAGAACAAATTGCTCAGCGGATTGTCTGTGCACACTTTAACCATCGACGCTGTTCCTCACGACTTGTACTGTTTGAACTATTGGAAATCAAATTGACCTTGTCAAGAGCGGCAATCCCTGAAATGGACGGTCAAGTAGAACGTGTGGAACGAATCCTGGACGATGTACAGCTTGGTAACGCTAGGTCGTTCGAAGACTGGACAAAATTTTCCCCTCTCGCACAGCTTGCGTCAACATGTCATTCACCATTTATTTGAACTAGCTGTTCATTCTAGTAAATGCTTCCATAATGGGCGAGGTCTGTTCCTTTAGTAGAAGGACTATGGCTATGGGGCTACAGTCAGACTTTTATGATACCACATAGTTAATAGCAAATTTCGACTCAATGCGACCTCTAGACGACATGGCACGACAAAACTTCGACGTGAAACAAGTGTCACGGTCAGACACGATATCAACAGGAAGGCTATGTAGACGGAATACAAAGACCTTAGCTGTTTTCTTGGCGAAGATCTTATCCAAAATAGACGCAAGATATACCATATTGCTGATCCGGTTTACTAACATACTTGCGCACCCAATTATGCATGCGTGACAATAGTAACCTCCTGGAAGACTGAGAAATGTCCCCTTCACGTCCAAAATGGGTAGCCGAAGGGCTGTCATGGTACTTTATAAGAGACGATGAGCAAAGCTTCTTCAACAGGAACAACAACCCTTGATGAGTCTCCGTCTTCAACCGCTTAGTACAACATCCCGTTGAGTACTCCAAAACGATAAACGCGCGATTGTATGCGAGACGAAAGACCTTGTAGTGCTTTTTCGGAAGGGTCCTTGAAGTACCTCAGCAAGTTATGACATGTCTCATCAGACTTGCACCTTTCGAGACCTTCTTTGCGCACTGTAGTCGTAGTTTGCACTCCGATCGTCTTAGCACATTCACATTGTCGACATGATCCGTACATGTGTATGCTCCTGAACTTTGGATCGTAGCCCGTGCGTCTTTACAACGAATCGACTAGGACGTCCGCGGTGCCTGACGTTTAGTGTACAACAAAGTTGTACTCCGCAAAGAAGGTAAACCATCAAGCCATTTTATGTGATAAATGAGGGGTCATCACTGTCGCACGCAGAGAAGCATGATCGGTATAAATCGTTTATTGCTCTTCCCACCAAGTACACACAAAATTCAACCAAATCATACTTCATTGCTAGAATTCCGTCGTGATGAAATGAATAGGGTTTTTCGACACTGATAAGAAATAATTCTCGCTCGACCGTGTTGTGCAGCGCACAACTGATGGCACAATCACATGCACGGCAAACCTCATGGTAAGGCTTATTATGTTTGCAACCGCAAGGACGGGACTTTTTTATTCACCTCGGCAAATACCGCTTGGTGATCTGCTATCACCAACTCAATGTTCTTTTTCAAAAGGAGTGTTGGGGGTTATACCGACGCTGAATAATTGCGCGTGTCTTTGTGCAAAAAATTTGCCAAGTCCAGCCATTGCCTCAGCCGTTTCACATTGATTAGCACAGGCAAATCATTGATAGCATTGACTTTTTCCGGATATAAGCGAACACTATTCTTGCCCACAAAGCAAACGAGAACGAGGATATCAGGGCACTAATATGCACTTATTCAAATTAGCGTAGAGTTTTTCCTTTCGCAAAAGCTGGAAGGATCGACGAAGATGTTCATCCTGATTGTCCGATGATCAGGATAAACATCGAGATCGAATTTCTCGCCATTTTCTTACTAGATCGTCAAAGTAACGCGGTACCAACTTTCCCAATGTCTTTTCACTTCTCTTCTCTTCTTTTACCTTCTCGACGAAAAGAATTCGTGGGTAATCTGTTCAAGCTGCATGTGCATACTTCAAACCTTTTGGATCACATGGGAGCTAATTGTAGCTAATGGTGTATGACTTTCAAGCATTATTATCTGACAGAAACATCTCTCAGATCGATCGCACTGAAATTAGTACTGCCAACCATTCCTTCAAGATTCATATCTTTTTGTGCGATTAAATTTTGAAGTTGTTGAAAGCGTGAACAATTCGCTAGCCACCTGTGGCTTCTTCACATCAAAGCTTAGACTATACAGTGAAGGCTTGCCCTCAATCACATGACCAATGTCACGAAATTACCCGTCCGTAAACAAAAACTTACTGAGGTAGACTGGAGTAGGATAACACGCCTCACGTGTGTTGCCCGCTTTCAGCGAGCCGTCCAATTACGCGAAATAGGAAAAAAGGAGAAGTTACATGTTTTGTTATATCCAGTAGACTTAACCTCCCTAACGAGGACCTCCGCGCTTGTGTGGCCAGAATGGAAGTCTTCCGTGTGCATCCGTCTACGCATGTAAAAGCGGTGATTTGTGACATTGAATGCTGAATTAACGTTAACTCGGTTCGACTTGGGTGGAATGCACATAGTACCAGCTCGTTGAGCGGGCCTGAGCCGATGAATCTCAGCAATGCTGAGGACGAGGAGGCAGAGCTCTGAGCTGCCGAGAATCGTTCAAACACCCGACAGTGTTTTGTCTGTGGAGACGCCCATCACCTCCGGATCGGTTGTCCCCTGCGCAAGCCGCGATCAGAGTTCATCAAATCGACATCCCGCTTCTCATCAGTCCTCTGGTTTCTCGTGGGGAAGCAAGCAACACACAGTAGGTGCGGAGTGGCATTTTGGGGGGGGGAACTTAGTTCTGTTGGGCCACACGGAGGTACAGGTCACCAGGGCCAGCCGCGAAGCCTTTCTTGCTCTTGAACACAGAAAGTGTATGCAAGCCGGGCATGCTGATCGTAAAAGCGACCGTGAAGGGTTTTTAGAGAAGCCGTGGAGGATTCTGATCGACTACGGGGCGTCGGGCAATTATGCTTGGCTCCACGATTGAAGGAAGTCGGCTGTATGCTGAGGCGCAGTTGAGCGACACGGGAACATGTGTCATGGTGCCGAAGGTTCCTGTAGTCCTCAAAGTCAAGTATCTTGACTTTGATAGCGTCGAACGCTACTTAGTCTCAAATTTGGATGCAAGG
This sequence comes from Plasmopara halstedii, assembly GCF_900000015.1. Lineage (NCBI taxonomy): Eukaryota > Oomycota > Peronosporomycetes > Peronosporales > Peronosporaceae > Plasmopara > Plasmopara halstedii. The sequence goes on along the minus strand of NW_020187532.1, from coordinate 1,579,794 downwards.
TATGACCTCATCCTTGGTATGGCATGGTTAGAAAACCATGAGCCATGGATCGAACGGAGGTCGAAGACCTTGGGCACTACGCGCACGTCTACTGGTGGAGCTTCGGTGAGTCATGAACCCACCTCTACTAGAAGGCAAAACCGCAATTTTTGGCACGGGTACTGGAACGAGACGGTCAACATGCTGGATATCGTAGTATCCGAATTGGTTATCATCGAAGGTGTATCGGACAAGAGTCCCGAGTATGCCTCGCGGGCTGAACGTGGAGTGGCACGAAAACCACTGAGTGCTGTTCAAGTATCAAAGCAGTTGCTGACGCCAAGAGTGGCATGGTTGGCCAAGAGCCGAGGCATCGAGGGTGAGGTT
>NW_020187532.1:1572310-1579418 GCF_900000015.1 Plasmopara halstedii | reverse complement strand
GGACTCCTCCCAGAGAAACACCGAGTACATAGGTTCAAGAATGCCTACTGGAAAGAATCCGACTCTATTGTACCTTGTGGAAATTGTAGTCAACAGCTAGCCCTGAGAGTAGAGATTTTCTTTTAAAAAAGGTGAAGCTCGCACCCAGTGCCGGTTGTCGACATCAACTTTTCGGGCTTTGTGAAACTGTAAAGAGTTTTGTTAGATTTAAAATGTTGCGCATTCGCTTCGACGCGCAGCTGTCAAAAACATTAGGGGCATTGACGACATCAATTGTATGTACGATATCTGTGCACCTTGTAACGGGGGCACTAATAAGTGTGTCGAAGGTTATGTTAAACCTTCAGCTGAAGTTTGAGATCTTAGACAGTTTGGATAGCTGTGAGGTATGGGCTTAGATTCGCAATAAGTTTTTATCCTAGATAAGGCGTGGATGGATAATCACGAACTATGGGCTTGCTTGGTGCCATGCACATCTCTCCTGGTAAAGCTTTAAGAATTTATGAACCATATGATTCTTGAGAGCAAAAACACTTTGAATGCAGGCCAAAAGCTGCGATAGCTGCCATGCAAGACATAACATTGATCAAATTGATAGTTATGGTATTCTTGGTGCTTCGATCAGAACTCGGAGGAGTGAGCCACGGTCTTAGAATGAGACATAAAAAAGTGATTGTATACCGCGATCTCCAAGATGTACATCAGTTGAAACGGGGAAGAACGACTGCGTATAACGCATTAGTCCCCAAAGTCTATCGCTGGCGGGATGATGAATATCGCTTGTGAGCTGATTTCTTCCGTGCCAGGGCCAGTGTAGAGTGGCAGTGATTGGTGTGCGTCACAATCGTCCGTGTCAGAGCCATGAATTTGGAAGGCGACTATATATCGCAGTCAGAAAGATTAGGCCTAAAAGTTGCGACTAATGCCGTATTCTTGTCACGACGTGATGTTACTGCTTAGTCAGCACTGCGTGTGACAGTACTGTGTATCGCAGCGAGTCTACCTCAACGTTGCGTTTGCGAGCTGCTGTTTCGAGCGTTGCTGTAAGTAAAACTTGTGGATGAAAAAGACCTGGCATCCAAAGCACCAGCGGCAAGTTAGGGGCTGACCCGATCAATTCCTGAAACTGAGCTATACGTGTTGCAACGTAGTCAACCACAGCGTAACAGGAGCAGTAAAATTCTACCAGACAAGTGGCGAAAAGACTACTGACTCGAGGATGGAGTAACTTAATAAGTGCTGAGGGTACGTGACTTTCCCTCACATTTACTGGCAAAAGACTTTATCGAGCTGGAAGAAGTGAATAATTTTTCACTAAATTTATATGTCTAGAAGTAAATACAAAGGTCCTTTTACAAGTTTATTTATTAATAATTGAATGGTCTCAAGAATTTCGTTAAAAAGTCGATCAAAGTATAATTTATAAATCATAGATGAGTTTTATATGCAGGAATATTCTAATTAGGTATTGCAAGTTGTGAAGTGACCATATTAATATTGTTGGCGACAGAAGATGAAGTGAGTGGATTAGTCTGTCTTTGGGGACAATCACATTGCACTTCGTACAAGTAATGGGGTACTCTATTTTTATTAGCGCGTCGTGAAATGTACTTGATTACTGGAATAAAATATTGCGTTGCACAAAAATGGCTCTAACCACGGGAACAGTTCGACGTTATGAACGCTTTCTTCCTTGAAAAGGATGAAGTGAGATTGGTGAGATAAAGCAAATCTTCACATTTGGCTGTGACTTTCATAATCGACTAAATCAAAAATATATCTGAATATATTAGATAGGCTAACGGCAAGTGGTTTGCATGCTTGTAGCATGCTATATATTCATAGTTTTGCGACAACAAAGCCTCCTTTCTGAGCTGCTGTATGTGCGCAGCTCCCCCGAAGATAATGATCGGTTATGACTGACCAGTGCCCCTTTTACAAAAGAATTTGACGGATCTGGCTTAGCTTGGTCAACTACGCAGAACGACCTTTGACAGATCCCCTTTTAAGGAATATTACGTGGTTATTGGGTACAGCAGATGGATGGATTCTCTAAACCAAGTAAGAAAGTCTCATGCGTGCTTCGACACTTGTTTTTCCAATCCAGATCTACATCCCACATCGTCTGTGTTGCTGCGTCATGTGCAATAAGCTGATCTTTACTGCAAGAAGATTTTACTGGGTTGACCGCGTGATAGTGCTCAAATCTCGATAGCATAAAACTGCTGAAATAATCACTCTATATCTGCCAGGGAGCTACTTTCAATAAAGAATGCCCTCGTCAGGTTTATAGTGCGCCTGTTTGGCTCTACGCCGACAGATCATACGTCCTGGAGCACAGCGTTGTCAACATCTCTTACAGCGAATTGTATGGATGATTATTCTTCGATGTTAATGATAAATTTGAGGGTAGGTATTAGCAGGGTCGGCTACATGTGGCAACGGGTGCGCTTTCGCGTCACCCCGACTAAGAATTGTCGCAGGTCACAATGGTAGCGTAGGCAGTGTAAAGGACAGACGCAAGATGTTTGGCACCGATGAAATCTTTGGAAGCCCAAAGATTAGCATCATGCACATCGTGTGCGACGCTATGTTGGAGAGCCGAACATGTTACGCAGACAAATCTTCAATGAATAAGTTATTCGCTAACAGCACACAGAATATAATTGCGTAAACTTTCCTCATGACGAAATCCAAATATAATAACTCAGAAAGATTGCCGTGACTCGCACAGAGGGAGCTTCCTTTTAATAGTCGCTTTAAGAAAGCGCAGAGATTAAAATATCGGCTAAAGGTCGTGCTATTTTGCTGCGATAAATTGACCGAGTCAAGACGATTTCATCAAGTTCTGCTGTTAGAAGGACACGAATCAATCATTGGTGACCCTTACCTTCACAAAATTTGCGAAGAACTGCTTCTATAAAAGTAGCTCAGAAATGAGACTTCGTCGCCGCCAAAACTATGTATGTAAAGCATATTGCAAGCATGCAAATCTGCCACTTGCCGTAAGCCTCTCTAACACACAACAAAATATTATTTTGACAGTCTTATATGAAAGTCGCCGTCAAGTGTGTATTTTCACTTCATCTAACCTAAGTCGATCCATCCTTTGCACGGAAGAAATAACGAATTACGTCGCCGTGCTCTAGTAGTCACGGTCATTGTTATGCGACACAATTTTTTGTTCCGGTAATCAAGTACATTTCATGACGCGCTAATAGAAATATACTACCCCATTTCCTGTACGTAGTGCTATGTGATTGTCCTTAAAGACAGACTCATCCACGTCGGATGAAAAGGTCACATCTTCTGTCGCCAATTATATTAATATGGTCTCTTTTCCGTCTCGCGACGCCTTATTATAATTTTCTTGAAAAATCATTTCTCCAGCTCGATAAAGTATTCTGCCAGTAAATGTGAGGGAAAGTCACGTACCCTCAGCACTTATTAGGTCACTCCATCCTCGAGTGAGAAATTTTTCGCCACTTGTCTGGTGGAATTTCTCTGCTCCTGTTACGCTATGGTTGACTACGTTGCAACAACGTATAGCTCAGTTTCAGGAATTGATCGGGTCAGCCCCTAACTTGCCGCTGGTGCTTTGGATGCCAGGTCTTTTTCATCCACAAGTTTTACTTACAGCAACGCTCGAAACAGCAGCTCGCAAACGCAACGTTGAGGTAGACTCGCTGCGATACACAGTACTGTCACACGCAGTGCTGACTAAGCAGTAACATCACGTCGTGACAAGAATACGGCATTAGTCGCAACTTTTAGGCCTAATCTTTCTGACTGCGATATATAGTCGCCTTCCAAATTCATGGCTCTGACACGGACGATTGTGACGCACACCAATCACTGCCACTCTACACTGGCCCTGGCACGGAAGAAATCAGCTCACAAGCGATATTCATCATCCCGCCAGCGATAGACTTTGGGGACTAATGCGTTATACGCAGTCGTTCTTCCCCGTTTCAACTGATGTACATCTTGGAGATCGCGGTATACAATCACTTTTTTATGTCTCATTCTAAGACCGTGGCTCACTCCTCCGAGTTCTGATCGAAGCACCAAGAATACCATAACTATCAATTTGATCAATGTTATGTCTTGCATGGCAGCTATCGCAGCTTTTGGCCTGCATTCAAAGTGTTTTTGCTCTCAAGAATCATATGGTTCATAAATTCTTAAAGCTTTACCAGGAGAGATGTGCATGGCACCAAGCAAGCCCATAGTTCGTGATTATCCATCCACGCCTTATCTAGGATAAAAACTTATTGCGAATCTAAGCCCATACCTCACAGCTATCCAAACTGTCTAAGATCTCAAACTTCAGCTGAAGGTTTAACATAACCTTCGACACACTTATTAGTGCCCCCGTTACAAGGTGCACAGATATCGTACATACAATTGATGTCGTCAATGCCCCTAATGTTTTTGACAGCTGCGCGTCGAAGCGAATGCGCAACATTTTAAATCTAACAAAACTCTTTACAGTTTCACAAAGCCCGAAAAGTTGATGTCGACAACCGGCACTGGGTGCGAGCTTCACCTATTTTAAAGAAAATCTCTACTCTCAGGGCTAAGTGCTGTTGACTACAATTTCCACAAGCTACAATAGAGTCGGAATTCTTTCCAGTAGGCATTCTTGAACCTATGTACTCGGTGTTTCTCTGGGAGGAGTCCTTTGTCTGCCTTTGCGTGGGAGCTTACGCGTCGTACCTTTCTGCTGATACCGAAGTGGACACACAAGGTACGTATGCTTTGTATCATCGCAATTGAAATATTTGCTTGCACCAAGGGGCTGCCCAGCAGCGAAGTGACTTCTCACTTGCTTCTCAGTAAGGCTGGAGTTCATTGCATGTGGCACGTAGCTAAAGCTTCCATTACCAACACACCACCCGGCCTTCTTGGTAGAAGCTGCACTTCGCACTGAAAGTTAGCGCCCACCGTAGCCTCAAAAGAGCTTGAGCGACCAGCGGTTGTCTCGATGCCAGTCGCACCCGTTTGGATACCGTCCATGAAGATATACGCCTGCGGAGGAGGGTCTGGTGGTCTTAGTGGCGATGGGAACTCTCTACTCCTAGACATAGTGCACCGACTTTCGCTTTTCTTGTAGGTTTTTGGCGAGAAGTTCAAGCACTCCGGACACGCCTGGTTAGTCGGTGCAAACACCGCGACATCGGTTGCTTCAATTGGTTTGACGTTGTGCCGCCACTGACATCGAGGAAGTTGTACGTAGGTGATATTAGCGTGCGACGTTTTAGCTTGAAGACCGCGCAAGCATGCCTGTATCCATGAACACTCCAATCCTTATCATAAAGATGAAGACAAATTGTTCAATTCAACCTTCAAACGCCTGGGCGCTAATCATAAACAGTCATGAGCGGTCTTTGTCTTAGCCACTCTAAGCAAAGAGGTACGGACGCCCCGCTGCAGAAAAAGGTTGACATTCACTATAATATTGGCAAAGAAATTATCCTCGTTTGGTAGGTCCGATCGAAGGTCTCTAATGTGGTCGCGACTTCATTGGCTGATGGCCTGCTTTTTTGTATGGCGAAGAACGAGGACTATCGTCTTGTCGTTCTTCCGAGCAATGAAAACTGATTTCGCTGTTTGTGAAGGGAAGCATGAACGCATTTCAGTGGCGTTATGAGGCCTCAAAATACGGACGAGGAAATAAAAATTTTGCAGTACTGTCACCGGGACGAATAGACCAGACCACCAGCTTATGCATACCGTGGCTCTCGATGGAATCGGGGAGCTGACGGCCAAAACGTCTGAGGCAGTACTCGTTCGCCCGGAAATTCTTTTTATCTTCAAAAATAGGCTTGTGTTCTATGCTCAAGAGCGTTTCGAGCGAGCGACGGCGGAGGAACAGCTGTATTTCACTTTGAGACCTTAAGAGCAGATGCGCTGAAGTGCAAAGGGTATGATTATCTTAGGCGATTGCTCGTGGAGCAGCCACTTTTGCAGAATGTCTTAAGATGACGAAAGAAGTGTGAGTTCAAATGTGGCCCATAGCTTAGTGGGGAGGGTGTATTAAGATAAGCGCTGAAATCTTCTGGACATACACCTTACTCATTGGTAGGTGTAGCTGTAAATACTCACTAGTACCGAAGAATCTATATTTATGAAGCTGTAATGGCGAGGCTGGTGGTACGAAAGGACTTCTGGCCACAAGCTTGACAAAAGAAGGCAAATTTCTATGAAGAACAATACGACAAGTATAATGTAACGGGGTTACACATACCCTGGTAACAGGGATTTGTGTCACACGAGATGTGCATGGTGTGACCACACCCAAACAAGAATACGGTACGGGGCTGGATAGCCAGTAGTTATACATGTATTTAGATTTTACTATACATATTTAGGAAAATCTATTCATTTAAAAATAGGCAGCTTTGCCCCAGATAAAAATAAATAAAGTCAGTTTTGAATTTAAACCGAAGAGTTAATTAGCCTTGGGTTAAGGCTATAATTATTCTTGGAGTAAGCGGATTGCAATCCGCTAAACTCGTACTTGTTCTAGGTATAGAATGAGAGGTCGGTGACCTAACTTACGCTTCCTCAAAGCGCAAAGCTTCGGCAGCCCCGCTGCATATATTGTGTATTGGTTTGAAAAGAATTATATATATATGTGCTTTTCAAAACTACATTAGTTACTTGTAACGATAGAGGTTCTCGATTTCGCTCCTGGAAGGGTTGCACGAATTCAGCATGCAGCGGGGCTGCCGTAGCTTAGCGCTTGAGGAAGCGTACTTAAGGTTTCGTTTTTTACAAGAACTTAGCGGATCAAAATCCGCTTACTTCAAGAGTAATTATTGACTTCCCAAGGCTAGTTGACTCTTCCGTTTTGAAATTCAAAACTGATTTTTATACCGTATTCTTGTTTTGGTGTGGTCACACCATGCACATCTTGTGTGACACACTCCCGACTGGATTTAATAGTTTTGTCATAAAGGCCTTTGATCTTGGTCTAGTGGCACCTTCGAGCGATTACAAGTCTGTCATGACGGTATATTTACATGATTTAATTAGCACCATAATGTGGTTATAGCTCCTAACTTATCATTTTTACTGATGTATCCAATTTCAGTCCGATTTG
>NW_020187532.1:1571671-1572300 GCF_900000015.1 Plasmopara halstedii | reverse complement strand
CTCTTCCTTTTTCATCTGCATATTCTTTCTGCAGGTCTTGGCTTCCAGCCATCGCATCTCAAACGTGTCGTAGGACACTCACTCTGGTAGACAAGAAGTCATCGACTTCTTTACAGACAACGAGGGGGTTGACATCAGCTAGACGCTCGGCTATTCTCCCCCCCACCAAGCCCTGAGCCATGGGATGGCGGCGTCAGCAGGACGCGAGCGTGAAGCAGCCCGTTCACGTAGAACGGCGTGTAGCCAGTAGACGAATGCACTGCTTTATTCAGAGCAAACTCTACGAGTGGCAACATGGCGCTCTAGCGCCTCGGCGTCTCAGCGCAGACGCTGCAAAGAACATCTTCGATGACGCGATTCACGCTTTCGGTTTGGCCATCGGTCTGTAGATGATCCGCTGTCGACATCACCAACTTGGTGCCTAGCACCTTGAAAATGGTCGACCAAAATTTTCCCGTGAAACGGGGTCTCTATCAGAGACAATCGGCTCTGGGAGTCCGTGTTGTCGGAAAACACGATCCGCGAACAGCGTTGCTGTACTGACCTCGTCGATGGTGTCTGGCACCGCCGCCAATGAGCGATCTTGCTCAATCGGTTGACGAATACCACGACAACCGTGTTGCCCGCCA
>NW_020187532.1:1571480-1571661 GCF_900000015.1 Plasmopara halstedii | reverse complement strand
TTCCTTGTTGCCCTGTCGGGCGGCAAGGAAACGCGATCGCACGCGATACGCCTGATTATACGGCGAGAACACTCGGAAGAGCTGCATATTCAGCTCCGTTTAGGAGATAAACGCAGCTTCGACTGAAGTGCTGCACGTCAGTGCCCATTCTCGCGCTCGACCACCGAGCTTTGAGATGGCG
>NW_020187532.1:1570877-1571177 GCF_900000015.1 Plasmopara halstedii | reverse complement strand
CTCTTGGAAGTCAAGCTTCCTCTGTGCAAGGTGCCGTGTGCCCCGTCACACTTGGTAGAACTAGTAGTCAATCCACGCCTACGCGGGTAGACTACCTGAACCTCTGAAAGTTCGGTCACTATGGACAGGAGTGACTTTCCCCATTTGATCGATCCTCAGTTGAGTCCGTTCGGAAGATGGCAGGCTTCGGGGCTGAGGCCTTGCAAAGCCTGGTGGCGTCTACGCCAGCCGAGCAGGTCGAACGCATTCACGCGTTCGACCTTTACGAGCAGGATATAATCGCTCATGTGCGGGGTAACA
>NW_020187532.1:1569398-1570801 GCF_900000015.1 Plasmopara halstedii | reverse complement strand
TTTTCCGTCAACACGGACTCCCAGAGTCGATTGTCTCTGATAGAGACCCCCGTTTCACAGGAAAATTTTGGCCGACCATCTGTCAGGTGCTCGGCACTAAGTTAGATATGTCGACAGCGGATCCATCCCAGACTGATGGCCAAACCGAAAAGGTGAATCGCGTCATTGAAGACGTTCTTCGCAGCGTCTGCGCTGAGACGCCGAGGCGCTAGAGCGCCATGTTGTCACCCGTATAGTTTCGCACTGAACAATGCAGTGCATTCGTCTACCGGCTTCATGCCGTTCTACGTGAACGGGCTGTTCACCCTCGCATCCCGCTGACGCCACCATCCCATGGCTTAGGGCTTGGACGGGGAGGAATAGCCGACGGCTAGCTGATGTCAGCCCACTCACCATCCGTAAAGAAGTCGATGACTTCTTGTCTACCGGACTGAGTGTCCTACGACACGTTTGCAATGCGATGGCTGAAAGCCAAGACCTGCAAAAAGAATATGCAGATGAAAAAGGAAGAGGCAGAGTGGAAAGATTTAAGGTCGTGGACCTGGTTTTAATAAATGCTTAAAACCTGCCTACACATGTAGCCTCTGCTGTCTTCAGGATGAAGCTTCGTCCACGCTTCATCGGACCATTTAAGGTTGTGGCCAAGCGGGGCCTAACGTATACGCAAACCTCCCAAAATGGATGCGCATCCACCCGGTATTTTACGTGGGCTTGCTTAATCTGTACCAGGATCCGGCGCAAGCGAACGTGAAAGCGTTGGTGCCGGAGTGGATCCCACGGGCCCTCAGCCAAAATCAGCAGATGGATCTGAACACGGAGTGCAACAACCTCAATTTCTAATGGCGCCAAGCGCTCCACCGTCGCATGCAGTGACGCAGTCGCCTTCTTTACGGCTAGGAGTCGCACCGACAGAGCGCGGTAGTCCTCAAGGCGAGGCAGTCAGCGCACGACGTGCTTTAAATCGTCAAGAACGTCCACACAGCGATATGCTACTTCAGCATGACGCTCAGCGGAGCTCTGATCACTAAAGACCTGGTCCTCAAGGGCTCGAAGAGCAGCACCAGTCACCAGCGCGGTCGATCCGGTCGTCACTGCCCGCCACCGACTCTTTCTCGATGAGAACGGTGACGTCCACTATCACGTAGAACGTCTAGTAAGACGACGTCGTCACCAGGGTCAGACCCAATATCTTGTGAAGTGGCGGGGATATCCACTCCGACAACTCGTGGGAGTTTGAGGCGCCACTTCGGCAAGATTGCTTTTGATTGGAAAGATCAGGACGTCCCGCATCATCATACGCCCCGCGCTTCCCGGTAATAGCCATGAAAGTAGAAGGGTCATGAGCTGAGCTCAAGCAGTGGCCCTGAGCTCTTGCGGTCGAAAACACAGAGCTCGCGGGAGCA
>NW_020187532.1:1567975-1569388 GCF_900000015.1 Plasmopara halstedii | reverse complement strand
GCGGACATCTTAACTCTACAATATTTGTATGGGACCGCGCAGATTTCCTAAGGATTTTGCTCAGGACCTGGACCTGAGCAATCTCTTCATAAATCGACAGATCCCATCAATAGCGATCTGAATATAAAGAGACTTTTGCAAAATATGTTTTTTGCTGACGTTTAGCACTTTGAAATTGATAGAGAGACCAAACATTTGTGAAAACGCATCAAAATCGACCGCAATTTTAGATTGTCAACAATATTTTTTTGAGCACAGTCACGGACATTAATTTTGCGCAGTTTTATTTCACTTTTTTAGGGGAGTCCCTGTTGGATTGCTTGTGACGGGATCACTGTGAAAGACACTCATGCCACCGTCGTGGCAAACAACTGAAACATATCCAGCACGTTGCGGAGAGGCGTCGTGCTCGAAATCCGGCGGCTGCTGCGGCGCCGGCAGTTTCTTCCGAGGATGAACCGCTGCTTTCTTCCAGTGATGATGACGATCAGGACTATATTGTTATTGAAGACGACATTGTTTTAGAACCAGCATCCTAGAGCGCCATTAAGTTGAAGGAGGGAGCTGGAAATCAGTTTCATAAAGCTTATACCGCAGACAACAGAGCAACCAAATATCGTCGTCTGGCTCGGGCCAATGAACGTCAAGATGTTGCCTCAAAATGTCGCTCAATTCATGAATATTTTGCCACCCCGCAAATTTCCAATATTGATTCTTCTGACATTAATCAGCTGTCCCAAAGATCACTGACTCAATCAGAGAAGATGGATCAAGCAATTGCCATGCTCGAAAAGCAGACTCACATTGGGCAGAGCCGCGCGTTTGAGCGCCAGTTAAGCCTAAGCAAATTCGACTATATTCGCTCTATCGCAGTTCATCGTTATCTGTTATTGCTGAAGCAGAACATGTCATCCAAAATGGAAAGCTCTTTATCGGTCGTTTCGAGCATGATGCCATCAAACAATGGTGCAAATGACCACAGAGCTAGAAAGCTCCGCGAGTGGGCCAAATTCTACATTGAAAACCAAGCGTTGCCTGCTTCACATCAGGGATGTCATGTTAAGACAAAGTCCTTGGTCAACGATGAAGACGTTCAAAATCATTGTCTAACGTGGCTGCAATCGCAGACGTCAGACTCCATTAGTGGAACAACATTATCGCATTGGGTTCGAACACAATTGCATATTAACTTGGAGCTCAGGGATGTAGTTGATATTCGAGAGCGAACTGCTCAAAGATGGATTTGATATCTCGGATTCACACCCACTGTTTATCAACAAGGGCTTTACTTTGATGACCACGAAAGGCCAGATGTGGTCGCGTATCGAAAAAGGTTTTTGGGTCAATTTCAAGAATATCAAAGACGTATGTTGACTTACGTTGGTGATAACCTTGAAACACCAATTCATCCCA
>NW_020187532.1:1567148-1567965 GCF_900000015.1 Plasmopara halstedii | reverse complement strand
ACGCACGTCCACTTCCTTGTGGCTCAACTGTAGGTTATACAGTGAGGAAAGTTTCCGGCGCCGTTGCACCCATCACTCAAAGAGCACTTCTTCATCTGTAGCGCTTTCGCCAGGGGTGAGCACTACAGGTATCGTCCGCATTGCGGGTACACGAGAGCCACTTCGTTGAGCACGTAGACGAGTGCGATAAATGTTAAACGGAAATTCTTGTGGAACCAAGAAACGAGCTTGAAGAGCCTTCCGTCTGGCAAGTTCATCTTCCGTTCTTGCCGGGGGTCCAATGATGTGGACGCGTAGATCGAGTTACCGCGTCCTTCGCTTCCAAAGCAAGATGAATGCCATATTCCACATGAGGGTCAATGACCGGCCGAAGATGGACGCGCTTTAGAGCCGCCTTACGGGCAGCTTCCAGCTGCCGCCTCTGTGCTCCATCGAGGTCATTGGTCATTACACCACGTCCGTCAGGTGACGAGAAGTCAAGAAACGGACATGGGGTCCGCAAGGCGCGAGCAAAGCTCGCATCACGTCGCTGACGCGGGTTTACTTCCTTGTCGTCCCACGCGGAAAAGGAGTGTCAGACTCGTAGTCGACCACCTCCACATCCTCAACGAGGTCACTCGTCATTGATAGCGTGCGCAAAGCGCGACGCTCGTGCTCATCGAGCCTAGGATGTACATCTGCCGGTGCCGCGGACGCACTGTCCGACATCGCACCGCGTGCGGGAGACGAAGTTGGGCTCTGCGAGTGTTCGCTGTCAGAACCAGCGAGACTTGGTGACTTCAGTGTCGTTGACTCAGGGCTCATTGAGCAAGGAAGA
>NW_020187532.1:1561303-1567138 GCF_900000015.1 Plasmopara halstedii | reverse complement strand
AAGGTCGGTGACCTAAAGTACGCTTCCTCAAGCGCTTAGCTACGGCAGCCCCGCTGCATGCAGAATCAGATAAATATAGTGACACATTCCCCGATCCGGATGCGAAATAGTGCTGAGTCATCCTTACCCATCTCTTTTCACCACGTCGTAATATTGCCTTAACAATCATTAAAAAGATATGACGGTGGATTAGTTTAGCTTCTACACCAATAGGACTCATATCAATTTGATTATCTCTCCGTCTTGAAATACCTTTCTAGTTCCACCGGAAAGAATGAACCAAGCTGAACGAAAGGTCTTGCCTTCTATTCAAAGAGAAGACTTATATACACTCATCTTTCTCGACTATTTTTTATATGAGAGAATAAACGTGTTCGTCACAAAACCGTGCTTCGCACGGTAGATGCGTTACAAATTGTTGGTCGACCATCGATATCGCTGCACCGCGATAAGGGTGGACCAGATAGTATTGCATCAGAGTCATTCTACTTGCAACTTCCAGTCAACTGTCTTCACATGGATTTGCTCTAAAGATTGCACTTTTTTGCTGCCTCAAGACGTCCAAAACCTGAGCACTTCACATCAAGGCTATCCGTGGGAGCGACTGTAACGCACGATGGTAATCTTTATCCTCCGCAGAATTAAGCTAAATAAAGTGCCATAATTGTGTCGATGGACCTGTATACCTGGTGACCGCGATCTACTTGCATCAAGCTTTTCTCCTGGCTCCTAGCAATTTATGCCTGCAACCTCCTACTACTTTAAAGACAGCAAACGCGAAGCACTGGTACTTCTCGGGAGCTTTACTGAGTTTTTAGCCATTTCAACTCTTCTTACCCAGAATGAAATATCTATTTCGTTTCTATATGTGAATGACTGCCTATGTTAAGCGTCCAATCAACGGCGGAAGCCGATTGTGGAAGCATAAAACGTCTGGTGCTGCAAATGCTGGTTACACGACCAGGACGAGGTTTCATCGTGGTCATTCCAGCAGTGGTTATCGCAGTGGTAGTGGTAGTGATGTATTCATTAACAAGAAAGGTTGACAGAATGTGTAACCGTGTTGATAGTTGGAGCTTGTCCTAGTGCGAGGTATGAGCGTGTCTAAAACCAAAGAAGAAAGTTCAAGCAGGGAATGGTGCAAGCTTTGCTTGACTGTGAGGTAGCTGCAGTTCTGAATATGTTGCATTTTCATCAAGCAATGGAAACTTTACCACGTAAGTGATTGAAGTTTCTTCGTCTGCTCTAACGTCCGCTCGTCTTGCTAGTACTATATAGTACTTTCTATATAGCATAGTTCAACGCCTCAACTTACTCTATCAAAAAGCCAGCTCACACAGTGAAAAATATAAAACGTATTACTATGTCTTTTTGCTAGTGAAGCAAACCATATCACATTTAATGAAAAAAAGCTTACCGCGCACAGCCTTCAAAAAATATTTCATGTTACTCGACAAGGCAGAAGCTTTTTGTGTCCAAGATGCCACGGCAACTCCTCTCCATCTACTTGTCTGACGATAGCTAGTTTGCAGTGATCACCAGTAAATCTTTCTTTGAAGACTAAAATCACTATGAGACGAATGTGTCTTATTGGAACTTTGAGTGCGATATTGTCGAGATTTAACACTGATAAGCGCAATGTCTGCTCCAGTAACTGGTTTGTCGAAAGTAGCTGATGCTATTAATCATCTTAGAAATACAGAATAAGCTATAAGTGCTTACAGGCCCACGCGCAGAGTTTTTGCTACGTAATGGTGATAACGCTTTCAGCGGGCACTGAGTATTGTATTCCATGTCTATTTCATTTATTCGTAAGAACACAAGTCATCATCAGTTTCGGTATTGTTGTGGATGCGTAAAGAATGAAGTATTTTCTCACGTAACGGATGCTCGCGAACCTATTAAGTGTCTCGAGCATCACGACAGTAGACACACGGAGCACATTTACTTTTCAGATTCTAGATTATGATTGCCAAACAAGGAAACTTTGCGAATGAAACCACCCGACATTCGCAGCTCCAGCAGCTTCAGCGTATTTACTGTCGTGGCGAATTGCTGCATGAGGTACAAATGCAGGAGCTCTTTGAGGATAGTAAACACTTTGTCGACATGCCCATCAAGGCCACGTCGTCAATAGATGACATATTGAGCCAATTTCAAGAGCTCAAGGCGACAAAGTCAAGCGGTCCTGAGTGGAAAGCTCAGCTTTCAGCGTTTGTCAACCAGCATTTTGATTCACCAGGATCAGAACTGGAACAAATCACCCCGCCAGATTATTTAGAGGGAGAAATGCCGGAAAAAATCAAGGAAATAAAAAACGAACGACTGCGAGAATGGGCAATGGAGCTGCATAAGCTCTGGAAGGTGCTTGCTCGAATTCCCACGGTTGCCTCGGCGGGTCAAAGGGCAAGGAGCTCATTTCTTGGCTCAGTTCCTATTGTAAAAGGACCAGACGATTCACACGGTGTTTTGGCGCGTCAATCTGGTGGGGAAAATGTTGTTGTTGTGCCCGGTGGTCGCTTTCGCGAGGGCTACTACTGGGACTCTTACTGGATTGTGCAGGGATTATTGGTTAGTGGGCTCGACCAGACCGCACGAGGAATTGTTAATACGTTACTTGAATATGTTGCAGAGTTTGGATTTGTTCCAAACGGCGGGCGTATCTATTACCTCACGCGCTCACAGCCTCCAATGCTCTCAGAGATGGTGCGTGTAGTTGCCAAGGTAAGAAAATCTAACTCAAACGAGGACACAAACACTTGGGATCTCGAGTACCTGCAAGCTACAGTGCCATTGCTTGAGCGAGAATACGACTTTTGGATGCAACGTGGTCCTCATGGTCACGCAGTAGAGGTCATTGGTAAATCGGATGAGACCTTTATACTTAACCGATTCGTAGCAAATGCTAATGAATGTCGACCTGAATCATACCGTGAGGATATCAATACAGCCCTTAAATCTCAGAGTGGCGATTGTGATAATGCTAGACTGTACAATGACATCATTGCTGCGGCTGAGAGCGGGTGGGACTTCAGTAGTCGATGGTTCAGCGACTTTTCTTCAATACCTACCATTCGCACCTCGCGAGTGATTCCAGTCGATTTAAACACAATATTACATCGTGTGGAACTCAATATCGCATCTTTCCACAAACTTTTAGGAAATTTTGAGGCGTCAGAAAGATTTGATGATGCTGCTAAAGCACGCGTGAAAGCAATGGATGCAATGTTATGGAATGAGTCCAATGGAAGTTGGAAAGACTATCTACTTGACTCGTGCACGCACTCGCCAGTGGTGTCCCTATCCGACTACTTTCCATTGTGGAGTGGAGCTTATAATAAGGCTGATTTGAGTCGAATCGAGAAAATCGTGACGTCTCTGGAAAAGTCTGGCTTATTGCAAGAGGGAGGCGCTGGAACCACAAAGTTTGTCACGGGACAGCAATGGGACGCTCCCATAGCCTGGGCACCGCTACAAGATATTGTCATTGAAGGTTTACAGGCCGCTGATACGGCAAAGTCTTGCGCTCTTGCGAAAAGGCTTGCGCAGTCATGGGTGGAAGCCGGTTTTGTCGCCTGGCTGAAAACGGGTCTTATGTTTGAAAAGTATAACGCAGAGCGCTATGGGGGCCCGGGTGAAGGTGGTGAGTATACGCCACAATTTGGTTTTGGCTGGTCAAATGGCGTGATCCTCACAGCCTTGACGAAGTATCAGGAGCATTTGAACATTCCCGGTCGATTCGAGAATGATGTTGAACTCAAGAATTTCTGACATTATATTTCAGAAGAAGAATGCAATCATAGAAAAATTATAGCTGTCGATGAATGAGCGGCATAGAGTTTTTTTTCAATTTTACCACACCTCCAATATTGTAATAGTGTAGTACATCCAGTTAGTGTAGGTAGGATTGCTGTGTCTATCTTCGCAATAGGACCAATTACAGCAGCATGCAATGTGCTTGTTGTCTATGCATGGTGCAGCGCAAAAAGGCCCCTATCTTTGGTCGCTATCGCCACAGGAAACTCTATCGTGACCATCACAATCTATATTAACATAACGGCGAGATTGTTCGCATGTATTTATTACACTGGCAAAGCTTACAAACTCGATGATACCGTCTTGACGCCAGGTGAGACTTCGAAATCGAGATATAATTCTTACTGAAGACTGAAATTGCTTTTAGGTCGGCAAGAAATGAAGCAGAAATTACTAATGAAACGTCTCTGTAAGGGCGGATTCTATTCTGACAGGTGAGTATTTTTCATAAAACTCACCACATCTCTTGAATTTGTGAGCATGTGAGTATTTTAAATGGCCACTCCATATATTTTGCTTGTTTTTGCGTACCCTCCCCTGGTTTATATTTCATATCGTAAATTTATCCCAATACTCACATACACATGCTTATAAATATTTACTATTGATGTAAAGATACTATAAAAGCTACTGGATGAAAGCTTTGTGAGTATTTTTTACCCACACTTTTATCCAAAATATGTCTCCTATTGATATTAGATGAACCAAACCTTGTCTCGTTCATTGTTCCGTGTGAGCCAATGCTTTTACAGACATACGCGACACATTTAGCATGAATACAAGTCAAATGATCCACTTGCTAATGTGACTTCTATGGAAGATTGCTTAGTGTGACATCAGAAAAAAAAGTTATGATTTTGAGCGACGAATATACAAAATATAAAAACATAACTTTAGTAATAAAACAATGTCCAACTTTATCAAAAAGAACGGAGGACAGTGTTTGCTTGCTGAGGTTTTTGACGTAACCGATGTCCTGGCGCTTACTTGCGAAGGAAATAGCAATCGATCATCAAAGCATTAAGAATGCAGATCCACAAGTGTTATTCGATCAGGGTTGAAAATCATAATTCTTGAGAAAAATCGCATAGTGGATTGGCTGACTGGACACCACCCAGTTTTGGAATTGAGGACCCTTCAAGTAGCTGAAATTTCTTTTTGCTCGCTACAAGTGTACTAATAAGATTTGACTCTAGCTTAAAATTAACGAAAAGTATGCATCGTTTACATCTATCACAAAGAAGCCCTGTATGATGTGATGCATGAACCTTTGCAGACGTGTGCTCCAGAGACCGCTCGATTTCGAGATACCATCGCCAACGTTTCGTATGAAGTCAAGAATATTATATTTCGTCACAGGTACTTCTGAGCTACGCTCTGATTCTAAATAACAACAGTGATACGTGTATACAGACCTTACAAGCACACTAAGGAATAACAAGCGTCGCAAAAAATTGCCAGGCTTGAGGTCCCCAACAGGGCAAGAGGATTTCAGATATGTTTATTTTGTGATCATATCACCATGCAACCCCGGCTGTTCTTAAAAAAAAAGCCTGTGGTCAGTTCTGCATAGCATCGTGTTCGCATTAAAAATGTGTTTTCGTGTCTTGCCAAGCCAGCCGCGACTGTTGTTCGCAGGTTTCAAATCCGATATCAAGCTACATGTACTGTTGCAGGGTTTAACGTTTGGCTTGAGCGGAACCGTATCGGGGTAAGTGACTACTGTTATCGATAATATTGCGGTTTGGTCGCTGGCAAAATTCACATCGCTCACGAAAAGAAAAGAGTGTACCACTGTTTACTGTTAATCAAGATGGTTCCGATGCATGACTTTTAAATTATTCATAAAGAACGATAGCAACGACTTTGGCATATATCGATTTCCATGATAGCGTGTGCTGTCATCAGGCCTCTCTAAATACGGCAATCTATAAATAAAATCCGTATATTCCGTATTGCTTTTTAAAATGTTCCGTTTTTCAAAGAGAAAAAATAAATTATTCTTATCTCCGTCACGCT
>NW_020187532.1:1561189-1561293 GCF_900000015.1 Plasmopara halstedii | reverse complement strand
AAGCAGCAACAAGCAGGCGGTGTCTACTTCCCGCTCCTCACTCCTCCAAGTCAGCCCATGGAGTCTCCTTCATGTTATCGCTCGACGACTTCTGGTAGGAGTTT
>NW_020187532.1:1561098-1561179 GCF_900000015.1 Plasmopara halstedii | reverse complement strand
ACTCGGCTTAACAGGCTTAATAAAACCTGGTAACGATCGAGAAGAGGTCTTTTGTGCTCTGAACGTACTCCAAGCTCCTCA
>NW_020187532.1:1560830-1561088 GCF_900000015.1 Plasmopara halstedii | reverse complement strand
GCGCAAGGCGCGCCATCAGCACATGAAGTGACGTATTCGCCTGCTCGACGGCTAGGATTCGCTCCAACAGAGTACGAGAATCCTTAACGCGAGGCAATCAGTGCACAAAACGCCCCAGACGCTCGATGTTTTTCGCACAGCGGTAGGCGACCTCGAACAGATGCTTGGCAGAGTGCCAATGACGACGGACTTTGTTCTCCAATCCTCGAAGAGCATCGTGGGTCTTCAGGCGGCGATCGATCAAGTCGTCATCGCCCA
>NW_020187532.1:1560401-1560820 GCF_900000015.1 Plasmopara halstedii | reverse complement strand
CAAGATCGAGCTATGTCCCTGAGCTGCTGTGGTCGTAGGCTCACCCGGGTTAGAAACCGCAGACCTCGCGGGAGCGTTAGAGCGTTATTTATTGTTCCATATGTCGAAGGGCGACAATACGCAGGAAATCGGCGTTGCGCCTTGAGTTTGGCAAATTCAAATTTAAATGGCGCTCAACGGGCACGTCCACCTCCTTGTGGCTTCGCTGTAAGGTAGAGAGCGAAGACAGTTTCTGGTGCCGCTGCACCAATCGCTCAAAGAACTTATTGTCATCTACAGCGGGGCGAGCACCACAGGAATGGTCCGCGTTGCGGGAACAGGAGCACCTCCATTTTCAGCTCCAATTCGAGCGCGGTACCGATCTATCGGGATCTCTTGGGGTGCCAAAAAGTGAGCTCATAGAACTTTTCTCTGATCAC
>NW_020187532.1:1559368-1560212 GCF_900000015.1 Plasmopara halstedii | reverse complement strand
GTAGTGGCCGGTGGCCCGATTTCTTAGACGCCTGATTATCGGGTGATCGCGTCTTTCACTTCAGTAGCGGAATCTACCGAGAGGAAGCCGTATTCCACACGAGAGTTTAAGACCGAACGTGGATATGAGAACAGGAGTGCCACTGTGTGAGCAACCTCCAGTTGTTGCTTCTGTGCCTCGTTGAGGTGACTGACAATATACCACTTCCCCCGGAACCGAGAGGTCGAAGGAGCGGACATGGCGTCCGCAGGATTCGAGCCGGGCTCACGTCACGCCGTTGTCGCACTTCATCTATCTCGTCACCTCATGCTGGGAAAGGAGTGTCCGACTCGTAGTCGACTTCCCCCAACTTTTCGTCAAGGAAATCCGTCGCCCGGGGCGAGCGTGGTACGTTGCGCCCAGATGCCGAGGGCTTGGGATGTGCTTCCCGTGAAGCTGCGGACGTAGTTTTTGGCGATGCACCCTAGGCAGAAGAAGAAGAACCTTGACCCGGGCACCCTCGCTACCAGCCAGGCTGGGTGCTTTGCGAATCGTTGACACAGTTCTTTTAGAGCGGAGAAGGTTTGTAGTTGTTCTTAGGAACGTAAAGGTGTCTCAGACACGCGAGCTTCGTGTGAGGCGACCGTTCAATGTAAATTGATGATATTCTTAATTTTAATGGCGGAGAGTGTAACGGGTTATACTTACCCTTGTATGAAAGGACGGGCCGAACAAGATGGGGTGACCGTACATGGGTCTGTATTACACGGTGAGTGTAATCACACAGTGGTGTGGCTACACTGTAACAAGAAGCCAATACGTGGCAGGATTGCCAGTAGGAATGCATATCACTATAATAATTAGT
>NW_020187532.1:1559134-1559358 GCF_900000015.1 Plasmopara halstedii | reverse complement strand
GGTAGCCGCCCGGCGCCAACACTTTCGCGTTCACTTGCGCCAGATCTCAGTACGACTTAAGCAAGCCTACATAAAACACCGAGTGGATTCGCATCCTTCTTGGAAGATTCAGCGTATACGCTAGGCCTCGCTTGGCCACGGCCTTCAAAGGTCCGATAAACCGTCAGCGGAGCTTTGACTCAAAGACAGCAGAAACTGCATGTGTAGGAAGGTATTTAGCATTC
>NW_020187532.1:1558475-1559124 GCF_900000015.1 Plasmopara halstedii | reverse complement strand
CCGCCGACTCTTCTTAATGAGAATGGTGGCGTCCACGACCAAGTGAAACGCCTTGTGGTTCGACGTTATCGATGGGGTTTAGCCATGGCAGGAATACCCAAACTCGAGTTTGAGGTACCACTTTGGCAAAACTGCCCAGACGTCATATACGCTTTTGATCAGAAGAATCGTGACGCTTCGCGTCTTCTTTGCACCACGATTCTCGGCAGGAACCCGGAAGGCCATGATCCAAGATCGAGCTATGTCCCTGAGCTGCTGTGGTCGTAGGCTCACCCGGGTTAGAAACCACAGACCTCGCGGGGGCGTTAGAGCGTTATTGATTATTCCATATGTCGAAGGGCAACAATACGCAGGAAATCGGCGTTGCGCCTTTAGTTTGGCAAATTCAAATTTAAGATGCCGCTCAACGGGCACGTTCACTTCCTTGTGGCTTCGCTGTATGGTAGAGAGCGAAGACAGTTTCTGGTGCCGCTGCACCCATCGCTCAAAGAACTCATTGTCATCTACAGCGGGGCGAGCACCACAGGAATGGCCCGCGTTGCGGGAACAGGAGCACCTCCTTTTTTAGCTCCAATTCAAGCGCGATGCCGATCCATTGGGATATCTTGGGGTGCCAAAAATGGAGCTCATAGAGCTTTTCGCTGATCAA
>NW_020187532.1:1558207-1558465 GCF_900000015.1 Plasmopara halstedii | reverse complement strand
GCGCAAGGCGCGCCATCAGCACATGAAGTGACGTATTCGCCTGCTCGACGGCTAGGATCCGCTCCAACAGAGTACGATAATCCTTAACGCGAGGCAATCGGTGCACAAAGCGTCCCAGACTCTCGATGTCTTCCGCAGAGCAGTAGGCGACCTCGAACAGATGCTTGGCAGAGTACCAATGACGACGGACTTTGTTCTCCAATCCTCGAAGAGCATCGTGAGTCACCGGGCTGCGATCGATCAAGTCGTCATCGCCCG
>NW_020187532.1:1557367-1558197 GCF_900000015.1 Plasmopara halstedii | reverse complement strand
TAAAGTAGAGTAGTCGAAGTCGTATTAAATTCCCTAATACAGACACTTTTAAAACTTATACGGCTATATACTTTACAGAACGTACAATTTTATCATGAAAGTCAGCAAAAAAGTATTTATTTTTAGAGAGAATAAAAAAATGCCCCAACTTTTGCAAAAAAATATCCCAACTTTTCAAGAAATAAAAAAATACCCCAGCACGTAAATTTATCACCGGGGGAGCCGTAATATTACACAGCAGAAGATGTATTGTATTAGGAATGGATTAGCATAATCTAACACAATACCCCCACAATAACAAAGTATACATTAATATGCGATAACCATTCAGTTTACTATTAACCAAGTAAAGCTGAATTAAAGAATATAACCAGGTCCCACATTAGCTCGGATGGTAGAGCGCTTGCAAAATACAAGCAAATCGAACCTATTGGGTAGGTAGTTTGTTGGTGTCTCATGTCCCATGTCCCTGTGTCCCTTGTCCCTATGTCCTCATACCCATGTCCTGTGTTCTATGTCCCATGTTCTATGTTCGAATTTCTTACAACATTCGTATCTGTATGTATCTGTAGGTCACTTAGTGTTAGTATAACAATTGTATAAAAACAGTCAAATATTGAACTCGACATAGTGTCTGCTGCATGCTTAGTTTCTTTGCTCCAACAAGCTCAATGGGTTTTTCGCTACCCAATGTCGTGCCCACTTCCCCGGCTACGACCACATCTCTCGAATTTGCCTCCTCGATACAGAAATCTTTCGTGTTTTTAAGATATCGCTCCATCAACCTCTGCAGTAGCGAGCTTCGTTCAAGTGTCTCATTTATGACAGTT
>NW_020187532.1:1556346-1557357 GCF_900000015.1 Plasmopara halstedii | reverse complement strand
GGCTTGGTCTCGCCAACTACTTGCACAAGTACAGCGTAAACTACGCAGGAATGGCCCGGCCATTACCCAACCTCCTTAAGAAGGATGCGGGATGGAGTTGAAACACCGAACATCAGGAAGCTTTTGACGGAGTCAAATACAGCCTCCTGCATGCACCAATACTGGCGCTGCAGGACCCTGATCGTCCTTTCAGCATCGTCTGTGACGCTTCGGATTTTGTTATCGGCTGTGCACTGCTGCAAGCAGACGCCGAGGGGCGAGATCGGGTGATGGCGTTCGAATCTCGACACCGTGAAGCTGTAGAGAAAAATTTCCCAGTTCAAGGCAAGGAGCTACTTGCGATGAAGTATGCACTTGTCAAGTTCAGGGTCCAACTGCTCGGCTCCAAGCCGTTTGTGATCTATATCGATCATGCGTCATTACGCACTGCGACTCAGTTGCCCCACCCTTCGCAGAGGATGGCTGGATGACTATCCTTCTTTGCGGAATATAACTTCGAGGTGAAGTATAAGCCGGGAAAGCAAAATACTTTGGCTGACCCGTTGTCGCGCAGACCAGACTATGAGCTTGTTCATGTTACAACTGTAACGTCGTCTGCCACGGATTTGATCCGCACCGCGTATGCGGGTGATGGGATGTGTGTATCTCTGCTACGGGCTCTAGGGAGCAAGGCGTTTGGAGACTCGGACAAGAAATTGTCACAAAGACTGCGTACACGATTGCACCGATTCAACGGATACACCACGAATTGTGGTTCTCATGATAAAGGTTTGAAATATCGCACCCTCAATGAGGCTCAGGACACGCCACTCAGTGGTATTCTCAGTCGTGAGAAAAGTACAACTCTGTGAGTCACCACTACTACTGGCCCAAGCTGTACAAATGGACGAGCACCTATGTGCGCACGTGTGAGACATGTCAACGGGTGAAGCCCTCTTCAAATGCGGCTGCGCTGCTGGACAGCTTATTGGTACCCACTGGGTGCTGGCAGTCCATGAGTTTGGACATTGC
>NW_020187532.1:1555964-1556336 GCF_900000015.1 Plasmopara halstedii | reverse complement strand
ATGGCGACGTCCGCCTCGAGGCTATGCCTGCAGTAGATGCTCTTCTTGAGCTGGACAAGATGCCCCTTGACGAATTCGGCAGTGCCTTGAAGGCAAACGATTTGGCCGAAGTGGTCATCGTATGACCGGACGACAAGATAATCTCGTCATCGCGTCTGGATGAAGCTGTCTTGGAGGACACCAAGAGAGTGCTGAACGCGCGAAGTGTATCGTCGATCCTATGAAATCCCTTGGATCCGTGCTATCCTTTAATAAAGGAATTTAAAGACGTCATCTCCAAAGACCCGCCTTCGGTCCTACCCCCGGACCGAGTTGTGCGTCATGAGATCGACCTGGTTCCGGGAACCAAATACTGCGTAACACGCCAATTGA
>NW_020187532.1:1555602-1555954 GCF_900000015.1 Plasmopara halstedii | reverse complement strand
ACCGGTTGAGCAAGATGGCTCAATTGGCGGCGGTGCCAGACACCATCGACGGGGTCGGTACAGCAAGGCTGTTCGTGGATCGTGTTTTCCGACAACACGGACCCCCAGAGTCGATTGCCTCTGATAGAGACCTCCGTTTTACGGGAAAATTTTGGTTGACTATCTTCAAGGTGCTAGGCACGAAGTTAGATATGTCGACAGCGGATCATCCACAGACCGATGGTCAAACGGAAAGGGTGAATCGCATCATCGAAGACGTTTTTTGCTGCATCTGCGCTGAGACGCCGAGGCACTGGAGCGCCATGTTGCCACTCGTAGAGTTTACACTGAACAGCAGTGCATTCGTCTACCA
>NW_020187532.1:1552943-1555592 GCF_900000015.1 Plasmopara halstedii | reverse complement strand
CTGTGCAAGTAGTTGGCGAGGCCAAGCCACTTGAGCAAGTCCTTTTGGTATTTTTAAGCCGTCCAGTCCACGATGGCCTTGACCTTAGCGGGATCCGCTGGAATGTTATGCCTACCGATGAAGCACCCTCATAGGGAGATTTCTTCGGCGCTGAAAATTCACTTGTCTGCTTTTGACATACAGCTTATTCGTGTGCATACGCTCAAGCACCGCTCTCAAATAGACGATGTGGTTCTCTTCATCCGCCCTGCCGTGCTACGCACAACTGGGTTGTAAGATGTCGTCGAAGTTTGTCCATGCATACGTTCGGTGGGCCTGAACAACTGCTTAAGACGATTGAATGTCGCTAATAATTTGACAGCCTTTGAGGCGTCACAAGCCACTCCCACAGCATCCCGCTCGGTGTGCTCACCGCTGTCAGCGGAACATCACTCGCTCTCATGAGCAATTGGTAATACCCATCCACAATGTCGAGACCACTGTACTTTCACATCCATCCATGTTGTTCTGGTGGATATCCTTTTAAGATATCGGCGTCTTTGCCGGAATGTTGGTAGCGTTGAGCTTACTGTATGCGTGAATGATACACCACTTGCCATTCGACCATGAGATCGACCTTGTTCCGGGAACCAAATACTACATAACACGCAAATAACCCCTGCCCAAGGAGTCATTGACGCCTTCTTCTGTGCGAAGCACGCCGCAGGAATGGTGCGTGAGAACAAGTCTCCCATTTGACACCCACGTTTTGAACTGAAGGCGGGTCGTTGGGGACGACGTCCTTAAATTTCTATCCTTCAGGACAGCTTCATCTAGAAGCGACGACAAGTTGGGCTCCTCTCCCGGTCGTATAATGATCATTACAGCTTAGTCGTCTGCCTTCAAGGCCCCGCCAAACCCTTCGAGGGACATCTCATCCAGAGCATTTACCGCGGAAATAGTCTTGAGCTGACGTCGGCGTCTTCCTCCCCCGTCATACCGTTGACGTGGGTGTAAAGCTGTGCGCTATCGTCTACGGTAGACGTCAGGGTGGACACCCGGCGTCTTTCAGCGAGCATATGGCGTTGCTATCGCCTCCACACAAAGGTTTTACGCCTCCCGAGGCCAGTGTAAACACGCACTCAGCGTCGTTTAGTGTCCCCACTTCCTTCTCCACCGTAGCCCTAATGTTATCAACAACATCCGACGAAGAGCTGCTAACTCGCAGTCTTTGTCCAGTGGATAACGTGCCACTCCATGCGCATCCAAAGAACCTTGCTCAAGATGTCTCGGACCTTGCCCGATCATGCCACTCGTGGTATGCAGCGATTGCTCCAAAACGTGAGCAGTGCTCAGTGATTTACGTGCCACTCCACGTGCATCAGCCTTGACCCTTGGCCGACCATGTCACGCATGACATCCAGCGACTGCTTCGATACTTGAGCAGCGCTTAGTGGGTTACGTACCACTCCACGTTCTGCCCGCGAGACATGCTCAAAATTCCTGTCAGATATACCTTCGTTTCGACGACTCGGATACTCCGATCTCTAGCATGTTGACCGTCCCGGTCCAGCGCTCGCGCTAATATCATTTTGCCTCCTAGCAGAGGTGGGTTCATGACTCACCAAAGCTCTACCATCAGACGTGAGCGTAGTTCCCAAGATCTTTGACCTCCAATCAATTAATGGATCATGGTGTTCCAACCTGCTATACCAAGGATAAGGACATACCTTGAATCTAAGTTTAAGACAAAGCAGCGTTTCACGTGAGATAAGTACAGAAACATGACACCGAGGTCCACAGGGACCCTTGGCACCGTGATACGTGTTCCCTTCGCTAAGCGAACAGTGACGATGCAATCAACTGCGCTATCAGCGTCTCAGCGTACAGCTGACATCCTTTCACCGTGGAGCGTCGCGCATAATCGCCCTACGCACTGGAGTCAATTAGGATCTTCCATGGCTTTTCAGAGCCCTTCACGGTCACTTTTACGAGCAGCAAGCCGGGCTTGTATACACGATCAGTGTTCAAGAGCACGCATCTTATTGCGGCTGGGTCCTGCTGCCCTCTACCTCGTTGAGGCTCAACTAAAATCAATTCTTCTCTAGTAGGCGCAGGGCGGCCTTCTGGGGATTGTCGTTTTACCGCGACAAACCAGACTGGTAAGAAGCGGGACGTCGGTTCGACGAACCTTTACGCGCCTTGCGCAAGAGACAACCCGTCCAAAGGAGACGGGTGTTTCCACAAACAAAACACCGCCAGGTGTTTACACGCTGCTCAGCAGCTCGGAGCTCTTCCTCTTCTTTCTCAGCATAGCTGAGATCCATCGGCTCAGACTTGCTCGACGAGCTGCTAAATTGTGCATTCCAACCAAATCGTGCCGACTTAAAGTTGAATTCGGCATTGAATACCACATTCACTGCTTCTTCAAATAAACACGGATGCACACAGAAGACTTCCATTTTTGCCACGTCAGTGCGGAGCCCCCCCAGATCAGATCGGCTGCCATACCGGTAATGAGAGTACGCAACTCTTGAGCAGAGTCCACCAATTCCTTCCTGCTCTATCGGGCGGCAAGGCGCGCGATATGCCTGGCGGCGAGAACACTCGTAAAAGCTGCAGCTTCAAGTTTATCCAGGAGAGAAACGCCGCTTCGACCGAAGTGCCGCT
>NW_020187532.1:1547796-1552933 GCF_900000015.1 Plasmopara halstedii | reverse complement strand
TGGACCTCGGTGTCAAATTTCTTGACTTCGATAGCGTGGAATGCTGCTTAGCCTTAGATCTGAATGCAAGGTATGACCTTATCGCCGTCACTGTTCGCTTAGCGACGGGGACTTGTGTCACTGTGCCGAGGGTCCCTGTGGACCTCGTTGTCAAATTTCTTGAATTCAATAGCGTGAAATGCCGCTTAGCCTTAGATCTGGATGCAAGTTGCGGTCTTTAGCGTGTATGTATGCTGGAAAGGAATTAGCAATGGTATGTTGCCGTGTCCAAAGTAAGATGAATACTTACAGCAGCAAGCTAAATCAGTTTTGTTGAAGCGGATACGACCGATGCGTGATGCGAACTTTAAGGTTAGATGTCGTGGAAACGATTAAGGGCGGCTTAATACTGCTGCTCCAGGGCAAGACCCATTGGAGATAGGCGACGGTGGACTGTGAGTAAAGCACCAGGTTCTGACGTAAAAAAGCACGGTCTATCTTGTCGCGATGTAACGATTGTACTGAGACACTGATACTGTGCGACGCATCCATCGAGTGGAGTAGTGGAGCTTCGCGAGATTGCAATGAAAAAACCTATCTACTCGAGAATCGAGTATCCAAGGTATTTCAAGGGAATGGTAGTCTCCCCTCAGATATGATCATTTTACTAAAATAGATATATGTTGGATATGTGCACATGGAATGGCAAGACTGTGGAAGTATCGACTTAGTACCTTTCGCAACAGAGAAGGGGTTATGATTTGTGTGCATCATTGTTGATTTTGTTATTGAGGATTTTGGCAACATACTGAGTACAAGGAGCGAATTTACTGATGTGAATATTTCTTCTTTGCGAAGTATATCGACCTGTTGAAAAGCGATATACTACGAGTGTTACCCTGATCTGGGAGTGTCGCCTGGTCAGATGTTGCGTCGCACGTCAGTAGGCCTTAGCAAGGGAAGTGCGTGATATCGCAGACCTTTTTGTGCAAAGTACAAAGCATTTTACATGAAGGTGATTACACTTTCCACTCGTCACCGTTGTGCCAGGCGCGCTTTTGCATAGTTATGGAGTGCGCAAATCACGGTGGTAATATCGCGTACTGACGAGATGATGCGTAAAGCGTAATGATAAAAAGCAAGATATGTTGTATTGGTAGCAGCTTCGGAAAGCAAGATAGCTCTCAACCTCGAATGTCGCTTTCTTTAAGCGCTTGGTGGCGCATTTACATCGCTACTTCTTGTCCCGCGGCTTGCTGAATCACAGTAGTGATCAATTCGAGACGAGAATCCAAGGACAGGTGCTTAACAAGGATCCCTAGGTGACATCTCGCTACAGAAAATACATAAGGCTTCGTCAGCGCCGTGTACCAGTAATCCAGACTGTGTGGGCGGGGTATTTCTTATGTACGCACGTGCAAAATGTGTGATCAGTTACAATTTGCCGCAAGCGTCAGCACTCTTGGCCAGCCTGCCGATTCCGACAGAATGTCGAGTAGACCATATATTGGTCGTTCCGACGATGCGATCGGAAGTACCGGCATTGTGGAACTTTGAGCAAGAGGAATTACCTTGATTTTGTCAGCACTACTGTTACCGATGGTGTACAGCCAAGTCATTTCGGAGTAAAGATTTTTGCCAACATGACTTGCCGGCGGTATTGCCTCGCATCTAGAGCTGTGCTATACAACAACATTTTGCCAAATATTGTTAAAAATTATTTGCGTTAGATTTAAAAATGTCCACTGCTAGTCATACAACGACAGATGGTCAGTCGAGACATTAGTCGCGTAATAGAAGATATTATCGGTAGCCCTCGCACGGAGCGATAGCGATGCTAGATTGAGCAGGTTCCACAGGTAGAATAGCGCTAATCACAGGCTCTATTGCTACTCATGCTTTGGCTATCCTCCTGTACCTCCGTTGACGTTGCCACGATGTGATTCATGCTTGGTTGGAGGTCAATGCGATCCATGCGTTGATATCATCCCAGCTTCAAATCGTAGTGCAATCACGCTTTTATATCGATGATATTGGTGTCATGCACCAAGTGCACGACTCTTGACTGAGATGCAAATGTGCAAAAGGCAACATGTGGATGCCAGAGGCAGACAAAACACTCATTAATTTATGGTGAATCGAAAGCTTGAGCCAAATGCTTTTTACATGCCTACACATGCAGTGCCTACAATCTACGAGGCCAAGTTGTGATCTCGCTACACTCGACCTCATACCACATTGCTAAGAATAAATTATATAAGAATTGCAAACACATCTTGTTTACTTCGTGCATACGTATAAGTCTTACCACAATCATGCCCTCACAAGATATATATGTAAAGCATTTGATTGGAGACAAAACGCCTCAACCATTTATTGTAGCTAGTCTACATTCTACTCCCAAACAGCATCTAGATCTGAGGCGCTTGAAAGGGTCTCAAACCAATCATTTCATTTACACAGCTTAGATATCTCATCTGATAACCACTGCTACTACAACCGTAAGGATACGAGAGCCTTGTCCGAAAAAATCGTTTTCTGTTGAATCTACTCGATGGAACACTCTCGTGTGGAACGTACAGTGGGTCGACGGGCTCGTTCAGACTGCTACAAGTATTTGTGTAAAGTGAAATAGACACTTTGGAAGCCTATGAAAATCTGACCTATACTCTGCCTTTACCCCCCTAAAAACACAAAACGGATGCGCCGCGCAGCTTTTTTCGAACTAACTTACAAATACTAGCCTTGTCTCGAGACCCGGTTGCGTGGGTCAAGTGGTCAATGCTTCTGGGCCTAACGTTGTGTGTATAAAGGCGAACCTATCTAGTCAAAATTTAATCTGTGCAAGTGCATGGCAACCCCATTGCACTAGGGAGCGCTTGGAGTCAATCCTGAGACCGAGCCAAAAAGGATCATAGCCGTTGTGATAATAAAAGACACGATTTTTTGTGTAGCTGTCCCCGGAACGCCTAGATAGGCTTGAAAAGTTGATGTATCTTGTCGGTTTTGAAGGGCGATCCATGTTCTACATGAGATAGCCGCTTGCCAGAAGAAATTTACCAGCTCAGAAAATGCGCCGGTGATGTCCAAAATGAAACTCCCGTCGGGCTACTGATATCGAGAGTTCAGCTCTTTGAAACAGGAGTGAGAAGACTATATTCTCTGAACGAGGGGTGCTGACGGCCGTGAATTAAGCTATTTTCCAAACGAAGCAACAGCGCATTGCACTTGTGATCTAGGCCTCGCACCGCCAAATCCGGCGAATAAAATGCACTCAAATCTCTTGTCCATTCATCATGGGAAGTGAAAGCTGGCGGGCTAAATCCATAAATTTTGATCCCTATCTGCACACTGGCATTAGACTTTCTCTCGAAGTGTCAGAAATTTCTGTTTTCATGGAGGGTCTCCAATCGGTGTGGTATGCACCAAGATCTCTCGCGCACGCCCCCTTTTTCAGGGAAGCGGTGGGTGCTGTATTATACGCGAGTAGCACCTTTTGTGCCGCCCAGGTGGGGTGCCGGATTTAAAAGTTATTTTGCACACTTGCGGCGATAGATCATAGCTAAGTCGAAGAGGGAAGATACAAATCTATTGGCTGTTGAGGATTTTCTTAGTACTCGCACGTGTCTGACTTGTAATGGTATGTGGCTTGTGTGCCCTTGACAATGAGGTGCGAAAAGTCGGGCTCCAACACTAAATTTCCCGACGATCCCTTTGCGGAATATCGAGTACCAATGCGGCTCGCTGGCTACTACGGGCGCTATTGTACCTCGATGAGGCCGCCTTCACTGACATAAGCTCTCAAGTAGAGTCAATCTCAGGAGGGGGGTTCACAGTTTAGGGTTGAGCTTGTTAATATTAACGTCCCAGGCTCTGTAAAGTCGTGGAAAGCAATCAGAGATTCAGGAAGGCCGTGCACAACGCTCGACGTATGGCTGTCAGTCCCAGTGGAAAATTCGCCGAGGAATTAAAAATACCTAATACGAATACAGATCTCATGTATCTCGCGACGGGGACACTAGTGAAAGCGTCGATAGCTCGTTTGAACATTTCTGGGTATTCTGAGAGCTTTGACAGCGTGAAACGCCGTTTGAGGTTGGACCCGAATGCGATCGCATCCGAGGTATGACGCAATTTGAATGCCACGATCCATGAACCACTGGAAGTCAAACACGCACTTATGCGTGGTGGAGCTTTGACGACTCAGAACCCACCTCTTCCAATTATCAGAAGTACTTTTACCGTGGGCATGAAGCCACGATAGCATTACACAAAATGGTTAAAATTAACTAGCAACGATACACTAAGTTCTGCGACCTTAACTTGGAAAGTCAAGCGGCATTGAGCCGCCGTCGCAGAACGGGAAAAAGTGATCGTACAGTATGACCTTATCCTTGGTATGGCATGTTTGAAACACCATGAGCCATAGATTGATTGGAGGTTAAAGACCTTGGGCGCTACGGGCCCGTCTCTTGGTGGACCTTGGTGAGTCATGAACCCACCTCTGCTAGGATGCAGAAGCGCAATTGGCGCGGGCACTGGACCGGGATCGTCAATGTGCTGAATACCGGGGTATCCAAGTTGTCGAACACCGAAGGTCTATTGGACAAGAGTCCCGAGTATGGCTCGCGGGCTGAACGTGGAGTGGCACGTAATACACTGAATACTGCTCAGCTATCAAGCAGTGTTGCATGTCAAGACTGGCTTGGTCGGACGAGGTCCAAGGCATCTTGGGCAAGGCCCTTCCGATGCATGTGGATTGGCACATTATCCACTAGACGAAGATTGCGGAAACAGCAGCTCTTTGTCGGATGTTTTTTCATAATAATAAGGCTCCGATGGAGCAGGGAGTGGGGACACTTGACGACGCCAAGTGTGTGTTCCTACTGGTCTCGGTTAGACGTAAAATTTCTATAAAGAGGAGACGACAAAGCCGTATGTTACCTGCAAGACTCAGGGCGTCGACCCTGACCCGGGGTGTGTCTATTGTAGACGATAGTGCACAGCTATACACCCTTGTCAACGGTATGAAGGGGGAGAAAGACGGCGACGTCACCCTCGAGGCTATTTTCGCGGTGGATGCTATTCTTGAGCTGGGCCAGATGTCCTTCGAAAAGTTTGGCGGTGCCTTGAAGGTAGGCGGTTTAGCTGAGGTGGC
>NW_020187532.1:1547656-1547786 GCF_900000015.1 Plasmopara halstedii | reverse complement strand
AGCCAAGACCTGCAGAAACAATATGCAGATGAAAAAGGAAGAGGCAAAGTGGAAAGCTGTAAGGTCGGAACCTGGTTTTATTATTATTTAAAAACCTGTCTACACATGCAGCCCCTGCTGTCTTCAGGAT
>NW_020187532.1:1545488-1547646 GCF_900000015.1 Plasmopara halstedii | reverse complement strand
GCATTTGCACACACAAGCACGCATCACTTCTACCTCTGCCCTTCTTATATCCTTTACACTCCACGCAAGTACAGACAGGAACTGAAAGAGTGATTGCATTTGGTTGAAAGCCGCTAAGAAGATCTAAAAAGCTACTTGCAGTGAAGTCTGCTCTCATCAGTTTCAGAGCGCATCTGCATGAGTCTGAGCCATCCAAGATACAGTGAACGCGTCGTTGCTCATAACGATGTCAGCACCACATCTCTCGCAGAGAGTGGTAAAGGATTTATCCTGATTGCCCAGTATACCTCCAGAGTAAGGAAAAGGACGGGTCCGCGTAATGTATTGGCAGACGCGTTTCCACATTGCTCAGACTATGAGCTTGCGTATGTCACGACAGTGACGCTACCAATTGACGAGGCGATTCGTTCAGCGTACTGATGAGACGCAATAAGTATCACGCAGTTGAACTTTATTGGAAGCAAAAGATTTGACAACTCAGAGTATCGATCCGCGCGGTTGCACGCCTGCATCACTTATCTTTGTACCCACGATATTTGTATATAAGCTTCGACTCACATTGTACTCATCGGGGTAGTGCCTCAGCATAGGGACGTTACGTACAGAATAACAGTACGAGGCACATGAAATCCTTTGAAAAGCCACCAAGAAGTGATCAGGAATTTCAATGCTTCATCTGAAAATGCACTAGATAATATCGATGAAGTTGAAGCGATGGGGAATTCTAAAATAGACAAGAAGAGTCGCGGTATCTTTTCAGTTTATTTCTTTTTACTATTGTGTCGAGATCCAGAAGACATGTATATGAGTGTCGGATAATTAAAGGATACTGTTCTATGCAGCGTTCGTATCGATCCCTAGTTCAAGTGGTTTGTAGCTTGGTCTGGGACCAAAAGGCACCTGGTTCGATACCCATAGGATCCGAATCAAGAACGCCGGAGATAGGTCACTAAAGTAGACGACATTCACACCCATGTGGTGTGATCGCCTTAACAACCCGTACCCAATTAGGTGTGTGATTGTTGGGTGGGAGCAGGCTCCACTGACCGAGAAAGCCTCTTAGGGCAATGAGGGGTATGGAAATCGGTCCCAAAATGGGTCGGATAGCTACCATCATCCCGCGCTAGAGAAAGCTTATCCTCAGCGTTCGTCCAACATGGAAAAATGGGAACACAATGTGCGCGCGTTTGTAATGTGTCAGCATGTTAACCTTTCGCCGTATGTACCGGTGTCTTTCGCCAGCCTGCCAATTCGGTGGAGCGCTGCTAGACCGAACTTCAATAATACGCGTCCGGTAACGCTGGCATAGTGATCATTGTGGCCGTTTGAAAAGATACCTTAACTCGCTGCTGTCAGGGACATTGTGACCGATGAAGGTACATCCAAACTGTTCTGCGAACAGTACATTTTACCAAAATGACTTGGCCAGTTTCTAATTTGGGATGAGATCCGCGTTTTACAGCAAAGATGTGGCGAACATGTGTGGTTTCGAATGGAATACGTCAACCGCTGGCTATTTCCAAATGACTCGTCAAATGAAATGCGAGGTTTGCGTCGTGAAGGGCGACTCAAATGCACTTGTGCGGAGAGATTGCGTGCTGATGCGAGTTGCTTACACTCGTTGAGTCTGCGTAAACAACGTAGTACATACCTATACTTCATCTCACTTAACATGAGCAATTTAATTAATCTCCGGGTGCTTTAGAGCCGGTGATGAAGTGGATCTGATCTCATTGGGGTGATGTCTATCAAAATTGACTTGCTCATGTCATACTGGTTGCACAATGTAGCAAAATCAGTGATTTTAGATTGATGAGATTGGGCGTCAACCGCAGGTGAGCGATAATGTGGCTAAGATTCCAGGACAAGCTAAAGCAACACGCCGAAGAGCATCACACGAAAACGTGGAAGGGCAATAACGTATATTAAATAAAGTTCACTATTTCAAACACGAAGCGCGCTGCGGTTAGTGACCGTATTGAACTCCCCTGAGTATATCTCTTCCACATCATCAGATACTAAAAATCGTTCTTGGTGTACCCGCCAGCCCATCAAAATGTCCACATGAAGGTGAGTCACCCCTTGCTCATTAACAGCGCCGGAGGGGGTCAACCCTTCCGGGGCTGGTTTTCGTTGGCTCTCATCGCTGTAGCGGCAC
>NW_020187532.1:1543312-1545478 GCF_900000015.1 Plasmopara halstedii | reverse complement strand
GTGCCCATTCTCGCGCTCGACCACCGAGCTTGGAGATAGCTAGCGCCACGCGCTGTTGTTCGATCTGGAGCAAGGCGCACGCCATAGCCATCTCGGCCTTTCTCACCCAGAGCAGGATATTTGCTCTATTCTTGCCCTCGGAGGTCCCAACGCTCACCATGAGCGGCTTGAGTCGGGAGGAGTCATCCGTCGTCGGCGGTGGCATCATGGACACAGTCGACGCCAATATCTGTTGCTGTAGCTGCTACAGCAGAGTATTTTCCTAGCTGAAAAGCGCCTCTAGGCGCGCACTGATCACTTCCAATTGCGAAGCGAGATATTGCACGTGTTCAGCGCCAAGCAGAGACATCAGCTTTTTAAGCCCGTCTTACATGCCCTGGGGCAAATCGGAGAATTGCTCCATCCTCACCGAAAATCAGTCGTTACAACTCAGGTAGTGCTGCCAAGTGCACCGGCGCTGCCGAAACTCATTCGCACAAAGGAAACTAAGCTCAGGTCGGTGACCTTTGTTCTATGCTTAGCACCAGTACGAGTGTAGCAAATTGCAATCCGCCTTTTCCAAAAGTAACCACAACCTAAACCTTAGGCAAATAAACTTTTCCGTTCAGAATGCAAACTGTATTTTTTTGTTTTATTTGCGGCAAAACCGCTTCTATCTAAATCTATATGTTCTCCTGATTAAATAGTAAAATGCATAACTACTGACGGTCCAGTCACGTGCTGACTTCTTCGAATCGCTACCAGCATCCCGTGCTTAAGAAACTTTATTTCTTAGCGTGTGAGTTCCGGTAGCTTTGACTCACACAGTCGCCGTTTACAAACGAAATAAATTGAATTTTTACGCTCTAACCAGGTGCAAAATCGAGGGCCGCTGACGCAATAGGTGTCTACTTAGCTCTGCTTTCAACAGTATATATATTGAACATTCATGCTTTTTGGACTTAAACTATTTTCAATGTTTGACTATTTCTCATGATCAAAACTGTCGATATTGTGTGACCTGCGGCTAGAAGCCCACGTGTACCACGAACCTATCCTTTGCGGATACCCATCATTTTCATAAATACCGACATTACGGTACTTAAGAATATTCACAATTACACAAAACTGCAATGTAAATTTTGTACAATTGTACAGTATTGATTGAATACAACGTTACATAAAGTTTAAGTGTAGATACACAAGATTACAGAATCCATTTCCTTAACGATGTAGTCCACTTGGAGCCATTTAAATTTTATTATGGCATACTTGCACTAGGAGTCTCCTTCCGTGCACTCGCATCAACCCCCCAGAAAAGGCACGGTCCTTGTAACCGACGAACTAAAACTACTTCACGTCGAGGATGTCGACTCTTCTCCGATGAGAACGGTCACAATGACTTTACGAGTACTGACCAAACATACCCACCCTCACTCGGCGTCAAACAGCGCAGACGTTTACCGAAAGCAGATGGTCATTGCGCGTAGTCTCCCGCTGCATGGGTCCCGGTTTGTGCTAATTTCCATCGGCGAGAAATGATAAGATACTCCGCCGTGGAAGTTAGAACAATGTCTTACTCATCATCGATACTGCTTTTAAAAAGCCTAGCTGGCTTTACAGATAGCGCAAGAATCACGCCGTCATTATGGTTTCAAACCGTATAAAATCGCTTGTGGTTCTGGTGTGGAGTTGGTACACGCCAATACTAGCGGGTCTTTCACCGCATCACGAGTGAAATAAGCACGAGAAAGACGCTTTGCGAGCGCTTTCTCAACCCACAATTTATCATTCATGGGGAGTACCGCCTTTGATTAGAACATCTGCTGTAGAGAACCAATATTGTTTAAGAGGGTAATACCTGAACCTGGTGAGAGTGCCGATAAGTGTCACACTCAGTTCGAGCACTGGGTGAGATTAAAGCATCGTCTCGCCAGTCTTCACACTTTACGAGCCAGCTTCAGTAAAGTTTCCTTCATTTTGAGCGTCGGCTCGTAATTGAGTTTGGGCAGTACGAAGCACGAGGCGGACGGCGAGGAGATGACACATCATCTCTATTTCCTGCTGCTTGTAGCCCCGCTCATCTTCATGAATCAGCAAGACAGCTACCAATCAAAAGGTCATACTCATCACAAGGTCGATCTCACTCATCAGTCCATGTGAAAGGCAATACTACACTCTGTTAAA
>NW_020187532.1:1542194-1543302 GCF_900000015.1 Plasmopara halstedii | reverse complement strand
AGATCATGCGTCATTACGCACTGCGACTCAGTCGCCCCACCTCTCGCAGAGGATGGCTTGATGGCTATCCTTCGAATATAGCTTCGAGGTGAAGTATAAGCCGGGAAACCAGCATGCTTTGGCTGACGCGTTGTCGCGCAGAACAGACTATGAGCTTGCTCATGTTACAACTGTAACGTCGTCTGTGACAGATTTGATCCGCACCGCGTATGCGGGTGATGAGATGTGTGTAGCGTTGCTACGGGCTTGAGAGAGTAAGGAGTTTGAAAACTTGGACATTTTTTTTCACAAAGACTGCGCGCACGATTGCACCGATATTCGTTAAATAACGGTTTTTATAGCATCGATTCATCGGATACACCAAGAATTGTGGTTACTCATGATGAGGATTTAATATACCGCATCCTCTATGAGGCGCACGACACGCCACTCAGTGGTCATCTCGGTCGTGAGAAAACGTACAACTCTGTAAGTCACCACAATTGGTGGCCCAAGTTGTACAAATGGACGAGCACCTATGTGCGCACGTATGAGACGTGTCAACGGGTAAAACCTCCTCCAAATGCGGCTGCGCCTTAGGCCAGCTTACCAGTAGCCACTGGGTGCTAGCAGTCCATGAGTTTGGACTTTATGTTTGGTCTGCCGAAAGATTCGGCGGGCAACACGGGTATCGTGGTATTCGTCGACCAGGTGAACAAGATGGCTCATTTGGCGGCGGTGCCAGACCCCATCGACGGAGTCGGTACAGCAACGCTATTTATAGATCGCTTTTTTCGACAACACGGACTCCCAGAGTCGATTGTCTCTAATAGAGACCCTCGTTTCACGAAAAAAATTTGGTCGACTATCTATAAAGTGCTCGGCACCAAGTTAGATATGTGGACAGCGGATCATCCGCAGACCGATGGTCAAACCAAAAGGGTGAATCGCGTCATCAAAGACGTTCTCGCAGCGTCTGCGCTGAGACGCCGAGGCGCTGGAGCGCCATGTTGCCACTTGTAGAGTTTTCACTGAGCAATGCAGTGCATTCGTCTACCGGCTACACGCGGTTCTACGTGAACGGACTGATTCACCCTCGCTTCCCGCTGACGCCGCCATCCCATGGCAT
>NW_020187532.1:1541562-1542184 GCF_900000015.1 Plasmopara halstedii | reverse complement strand
TCAAGGTGCTAGGCACCAAATTGGAGATGTCGACAGCGGATCACCCGCAGACCGATGGTCAAACCGAAAGGGTGAATCGCGTCATCGAGGATGTTCTTCGCAGCATCTGCGCTGAGTCGCCGAGGCGCTGGAGCGCCATGTTGCCACTTGTAGAGTTTGCGCTGAACAATGCAGTGCATTCGTCTACCGGCTACACGCCGTTCTACGTAAAAGGGCTGGTTCACCCTCGCGTTTCTCTGACGTCGCCATCCCATGGCTCAGGGTTGGGCGGGGGAGAAATAGCCGAACGGCTACCTGATGTCAGCCCCCTCACCATCCACAAAGAAGTCGATGACTTTGTGTCTACCAGACTGAGTGTCCTACGACACGTTCGCGATGCGATGGCTGAACGCCAAGATCTGCAGATAATATACGCAGATGAAAAAGAAAGAGGCAAAGTTGAAAGCTTTAAGGTCGGAGACCTGGTTTTATTAAACTCAAAAAGCCTGTCTACACATGCAGCTTCTGCTATCTTCCGGACGAAGCTTCATCGACGGTTTATTGAACCGTTTAAGTTGTGGCCAAGCGGGACCTAGCGTATACGCTAAACCTTCCCAAACGGATGCGCGCCCACCCGGTGTTC
>NW_020187532.1:1538709-1541552 GCF_900000015.1 Plasmopara halstedii | reverse complement strand
AGCCCCGTACCGTATTCTTGTTTGGGTGTGGTCACACCATGCCCATCTGGTGTGACCCCCCCCTGTTGCCATGGTATGTGTAGTCGACAAACAAAATTGCACACTAGAGGTGAATACGAAAATCTACCAGAGCATATTTCATTGCTGAAAGATTCCTGTCGTGGACAAAATACCTCTTTTCTGCTCGCATCAGCTGTCGCGATTGAAATGACACGACATGATCGTGTCCTTCTGAGTCCGTTTGCTATAATGCACAACCGTTTGCAAACTCAGAAGCGTCACACACCACGCTTTACGGCTTTGTGACTTACGGCTTTGTGACGTCCTTCTCCAGCAAGTTTGATAGCGGGCGTACCATTTCCGCTTAATTACGCGGTAATCGATGCAGGTGGTTGGACAAACAATTTATTTCCTCAAATACTTTTGATATCGTGGAGTTGTTTTCTAAACGATTGTTTGACCTTCTCAGGGCCTGCACGAACAACGTGTTCATCAGCATAACAGCCGAGGACCGGTATTTTGTTAGCACCTGAACTATACCTTGCAAGATTTGCTTGCAATCAGTTTTCACGCATACTTTCTAATACCATACGGAGGTGATTCAAGTGCGATTCTTCGGCGAATCTGCCATCGTTTCCTTCGAACGAGCAAAAATATGTTTGTGCGAAGCGTCGCAGTGGTCGAAACAGATGTGAAACAAATTGTTCGAACGTTGATGAGGCACTCGATAGTCCCTGTGGCACCACAAGCCATACCGGACGGTGTACTAACAGCCATCAAAAGGCCTATCCCCCCAATCAAGCTTAAATATTCATCGACCACATCAAGTACACTAGTCTGTGTACCGCAATACATAAGTGAGCAATGACATCCTTACACGGAATCGCGTTTGCGCGGAAATTGTCAACACATTTAAATTTTAATAGGCGTGAGCGATACGCCATTTACCATTTTGTTCACGAACACAAAACGTCGGTGCGCTGTGAGTGGACTTGCTCTCCCTAACTAAATCAACAGTTTGCATTTGAGCGAAGAGCTCATCAATGAATTCACTTTGTTCACATGACAATGACCACTATCGAAGCACCCCATGTTTTGAACCAGGTTTACGGTCAGTTTTGTGTCAAAATCCATGAGTAGCTGCGAGCTATGACTCCAAAAAGCACTTGATGGCCTCAATCAGCTCTGCATTTCATCCGACAGCTTTTTGGCTGTGTGCACGTAACTGAGCGACAGTATTTATCTGAATGGCATCAGATGCAAGTAAAGTGACCTTCGAGTAGGCGATCAGAGGGCGGATTCCATATTCCATAAGAAGTGAATAATAAGGATCAGCTGAATCCCTTAGAATATCGAATACTCTGCGTGATTCCACAGGCTGTCAAACTCTTCGAGGAATGAAGCATCCTTAACTGATGGCGAGCGTAGTTCCTCGTCGGCAACGGTGTCAAAAGAACTTCTATTTTGGTAACTTCACAGTCAGTCGT
Source organism: Plasmopara halstedii (assembly GCF_900000015.1). Taxonomy (NCBI): domain Eukaryota; phylum Oomycota; class Peronosporomycetes; order Peronosporales; family Peronosporaceae; genus Plasmopara; species Plasmopara halstedii. The sequence goes on along the minus strand of NW_020187532.1, from coordinate 1,540,065 downwards.
TGCATTCACAACACGTGAGCCGGCATATTCGCAAGCTATATTGCCATTATGGGAGTTGTTCGCTGGACAAACTCACCCGCGGACTCAATCGAGTCCAAAGAGGGAGTATTAACACTGCGATCAACAAACCTCCACATGTGTGTGCTCATCCACACAACGGGTGGGAACATCACCTTTGTGGTCAGTTAAACCCCTTGACCCACCATCCGACTCAACCACTGTATTTGTGGAAGTATTGGCATATCTAGTCAGAGTCGACTCCTTCGACTTTCCATTACACACATGTCGACAACATTTTTCTGGGACAACAACCGGCATCCCTCCTCATAAATTCTTTCCGTTGGGCAGATCGCCATGCCCACAAACGACTTATTCGTTTTCAAGTTGCCAATTCCGAAAGCCACTGGTCCATCGACACACTTTCGGAGTGACCACCCGCAGCCATTCCATACGACTCTGTGTCTTCCCTAACCTGAAGAATGTCAATTGCATAACAAATACCACTGATGTGTGGATCATTTTAGCAACAATTACCACCTAGCGCTTGAGCGCTTTTTCTGGTGCAATTTGAAAGCGGGCTCATTACTCCGAAGGATTCACTTACGCCAGGAAAGCTATTTCCAATCGTTCTTGAGCGCCAGTCAATCCATGACTCGTGCTTCTCAAGCCTCGGTATACCTAAAATCAGGTCAGACCGTTTGTCCATCTTGAAATCTGTGAATACTATCTTCGAGTCAAAGTCTCGAACTTTAGTTGAATACTAAACATAATATTTCTTGCGGTGAACACCACACCAGTGGCTAACTTCACGGAGATAAAGCCACTGCTTCAATCTAGTGCATCCGAAAGAACTAAATTGTTTCAGCAACACTTAACCTCCGCGCGTAGTTACGCGACCCGCCGGAATCAATGAAGACTTTAAACGGACGACCGTAACCTTTCACACTCGTTGTGACCACGAGGATACCTCTCCGGCTCGTGTCGCTAACGGATGACTACGATCCTTTGAGGGCAAAACTCTCATGGGTTATTCTAACACCACACTCGCAAGAGCTTATAACTGCACAGTTAACCGTCCTGGCTCCGGAGTTTTCCGAACGCCTCGTGGTGTTATTGCCACGTGACTCGGAACCATTTCGATGAGAACCGAATGGAGAGGCCTCTATCTCGCAAGGACAATCACGGCGGATGTACTCAAGTTGTTGACATCCATAACAGCGAGCTTGCTGCCTACGGACACACACCGCGCTATAACTATTGGTTTCGGAATTCCGGTAGCAGTAGTGACTGCTTCCATCGGATTGACCGTTTGACCACATGCTTGACACTGACAGTAGTCCTCACGCAATGCAATCA
>NW_020187532.1:1538445-1538699 GCF_900000015.1 Plasmopara halstedii | reverse complement strand
TCGAGTGCACTGTACTTCGTACATCCCACCATGTTGTTCTGAAGAACATCCTTTCTAGAATTCGGCGTCTTTGCTGGAATTGTGGCAGCGCTGAGCTTATTGTAAGCATGAACGATACGCCACTTGCCGTTCGGCGAACGCACAACGTGGGTGTCGAATGGGAAGACTTGCTCGCACGTACCATCTTTGCGTCGTGCTTCGCGCGATAAAAGGCGTCAATAACATCGCACTGCTCCTGGGGCAGGGGCCATTAT
>NW_020187532.1:1537117-1538435 GCF_900000015.1 Plasmopara halstedii | reverse complement strand
GTCTCAAACTCCCACGAGTTTTCGAAGTCGGGATATCCCCGCCACTTCACCAGATATTTGGCCAGACCCTGATGACGACGTCATCTCACTAGACGTTCCACGTGGTAGTGGACGTCACCGTTCTCACCGAGAAGAATCGGTGGCGGGCGGTGACGACCGGGTCGACCGTCGAACGTCCACTCGTGATGCTCTTCGAGCCCTTGCGGATGAGATCCTTCGTGATCGGAGCCCCGCTGAGCGTCATGCTGAAGTAGCATATCGCTGTGCGGACGCTCTTGATGATTTGGCGCGCGTCGTGCGCCGGCTGCTTCGCTCTGTCGGAGCGATTTCTAGCCGTGGAGCAGGCGAATGCATCGCTGTAGGCAACGGTGGGGCACTTGGCTTCATTGGAAATGAAGGTTGTTGCACTCCATGCTCAGAACCAGTTGCTGGTTCAGCTCCTGGGTGGCCGAGGGCCCATGGGATCCGCTCTGGCGTCAATGCTTTCGCGTTCACATGCGCCGGATCCCGATACAACATGAGCAAATCTACGTAAAACACCGGGAGAGTGCGCATCCGTTTGAAAAGGTTGAGCGTATACGCTAGGCCTTCGTTTCACCACAACCTTAAACAATTGAAAAAAACCGTGGACGAAGCTTCGTCCGGAAGATAGCAGAGGCTGCATGTGTAGACAGGTTTTTAGAGTTTAATAAAACCAGGTCTCCGACCATAAAGGTTTCCGCTTTGCCTCTTTCTTTTTCATCTGCATATTCATTCTGCAGGTCTTGGCTTTCAGCCATCGCATCGCGAACGTGTCGTAGGACACTCAGTCTGGTAGACAAGAAGTCATCGACCTCATTACGGATAGTGAGGGGGCTGACATCAGCTAGCCGTTCGGCTATTACCCCCCCACCGAGCCCTGAGCCATGGGGTGGCGGCATCAGCGGAACGCGTGGGTGAATCAGCCCGTTCACGTAGAACGGTGTGTAGCCGGTAGACGAATGCACTGCATAGTTTAGTGCAAACTCTACAAGTGGCAACGTGGCGCTCCAGCGCCTCAGACCCTGCAAAGAACATCTCCGATGACGCGATTCACCCTTTCGGTTTGGCCATCGGTCTGCGGATGATCCGTATCCAACTTGGTGCCTAGCACCTTGAAGACCAAAATTTTTCCGTGAAACGGGGGTCTCTATCAGAGCCAATCGACTCTGGGAGTCCGTGTTGTCGGAAAATACGATCAACGAACAGCGATGCTGTACCGAACTTGTCGATGGTGTCTGGCACCGCCGCCAAACGAGCCATCCTTTTAACCGGTCGACGAATACCACGACACCCGTAT
>NW_020187532.1:1536740-1537107 GCF_900000015.1 Plasmopara halstedii | reverse complement strand
AGAAGAGAAGAGAAGAGAAGAGAAGAGAAGAGAAGAGAAGAGAAGAGAAGAGAAGACATGGAATCATCCATCACGCTTTCGCAAGCTCTGTGGCTTCTCACACAGGTAAATCTACGATTACAGCATCTCAGGGTCATAGCTTGAGCTCAGCCAATGGTCCTTCGGCTTCTCGGGCTACCGCCGAGAAGCGCGGAGCGTCATGATCCCTCTGATCATAAGCATCCACGACGTCGGGCATTGTTGTGAAAGTGGCTCCTCTAGCTGCCACGAGTTCTCGAAGCTTAGGTATTCCCGTCGCTTTACAAGATCTGGGTTTGACCCTGGCGACGGCGTCGACGCACACGGTGTTCCATGTAATAGTGGGCGC
>NW_020187532.1:1535773-1536730 GCF_900000015.1 Plasmopara halstedii | reverse complement strand
TTGCGCCAACGACTTCGCCTTCCTCCGCCAACGTTTCCTCGCCTGCGCTACGTGACATTCATGTTGTCGCAGCCTTCAAATCCTGGTAGCAATTATTCAAACAATTTCACACTCTATCCTAGCAGTTGTTACGGTCTCATCACGACTCGGTCGTGTTGAACACCGCGTGCTACCTTGTGCAATGGGGTTGACCCAGAAAGAGTTCTAACGCTCAGAATCCCCATCATAATTGCACAAAGGTTCTGGTTCGCGCATCCACAAGCAATGAGACCAAGAGTCTCTAAAGTACCCAACACTCTGAATCAAACATGTCATTTCAAGAGTTCTTGCATCAAAAATTTATTGTATAGGATTATCTTTCTTTCTCTTATGATGTGCGATTAGCAGCCCAAGTGTACCACCGACCCCCTTCTCTTCGGAATTTCATCATCTTTACGATCTGTTTGATCTATGAATAATCACAATCGCACCAAATGTGTGGGGGTGATATGGTACTCGCGTACAACATCATATTCAAATTGAGCATGACTATATTCGAATCCACGCGTTACTTTGCGCGAAAACCGACAGCAAATTTAAATGAATTTGTGACTTGGTCTCATGTGTCTTCACCACAGAATTTGTATTGAATTGCTTGTTATGTAAATGCACTCACGAAAAAGCTACAGCACTTTTGCCAGCAATGTCCAGACTATAAAAAGTGACTCGTTACTTTAAACATGTTTTCAATATCTAAGCTTCGGTACTGAATGTAAAGCTGACGGTATGTACTCACATAAATTACGCTTGAAACTCAATATTCAGCTTTTTCTTGACAAATTTTATAAAAGTTTCAAGCATTAGTCTTATAATCTGCATGTGAACATTGCCTTCAGACGATTCTACAATAATTACTAATGTATGATAAAACTAAGTATAACTTGGTTAAGAAATTTTTATTTTGGGGTAATGCTGCGT
>NW_020187532.1:1534702-1535763 GCF_900000015.1 Plasmopara halstedii | reverse complement strand
CACTTGTGAGTGTTGGTCTTGTCGTATTTCGTGTCGTATTTCGTATGTCGTATTTCGTATGTACTGTCGCTCCTCTTGTATCTTCAGATCATATGCAGTTATGCAAGACGTTAATAAAAGCTCAGTAACGTTATATAACACTTGGTGTTAATTGATAGTTACACTTTACAACAAATCAAAAATGTGGAAGGAAGAAGTTAGCTAGTTACAGTATTGCACTCTCGAAAGGAAATGGACGTTGAAGGGTAGTCTCCACTATTCTAGCTTTTTTCTTGGGTCATATTAAAAAAAATACTCAAATATTGCAACAAGTGGCTTCAATATTTTGAGATTTTGATGCATAAAGCCAGAAAATGTTTTATTACCTTAACACCAGAGATTCGGCGTTTTGTTTCTCGTATCGTCCACGTTCATCAATTCTTATGTGTGGAATTCTAAAGATCTTCTAATATTCTTGGCTGTGAATTGTCCGACTTTGAAATTCAATAAAGTTAGTCCAAGCTGATGAAGTTTGTAATCGGTGGCATAGTTCTGACGGGAGTGTATCCTTTTTGCCTAGGATATTTTATTTTGATTTTAGTATGGAGAGGTCTGATACGGAGTTGGGTGACAGCAGCTGATGTGGCTAAAAGAGAAGCTCAAATTTCATTAAGCCCCAAAAAGACATAACGATAAGTCATGATTGTAAGACCACCACAAGGCCGCATTCTACCCCTGATGTGGACTCTGGCCCTGCTAACGACCGCTGAGAATGCCACACCGGAAGCTGTTGTAGATGTCGCTGCTCAACACATGCGGACGCATACGCCATCAGAAGCAGGTGAAGACCGCGAGTTTGTCGAGGAGCGAGTCTATCCAACTCCAGCTGTGATTCAAACAGTCGAGCATTTGTTTCAACCATTTGCGGGTAAAATCATACCGATGAACGTGATCAATGAACTGCATTTCATCAAACATTTAGATTCGGGAATGCAAAATTATGACGGTTTGTCTATGGTGGATGCGATCGACAAGCTCATTGAGGAAGTTGAAAACATAAAGGATCTGTTTCGTTCTACGCG
>NW_020187532.1:1533353-1534692 GCF_900000015.1 Plasmopara halstedii | reverse complement strand
TGACCTCCAATCAATCCATGGCTCATGGTGTTCCAACCATGCCATTTCTAGGATGAGGACATACCTTGCATCCAAGTCTAAAACTAGACAGCGATCCACGCTATCAAAGTCAAGGAACTTGACTCCCAGGTCCACAGAGACCTTCGGGGCCGTGACACGCGTCTTCGTCGCTAAGCAAACAGTGACGATGTCACCCAACCGCACTATTGGCGCATCAGCATACAGCTGACTTCCCTCCATCGTGAAGCGTCGAGCATAATTGCCCGACGCTCCGAAAGCGATGAGGATTTTTCATGGCTTCTCGAAGCCCTTTCTGGTCGCCTTCAAGACCAGCAAGCCCGGCTTGCATACACGTTCCGTGTTCAAGAGCATGGAGCTCTCCGGGGCTGGGCCCTGTTGACCTATGCCTCCCTGAGGCTCAACAGTTCTTCCCTAGTAGGTCGCCCCGCGCCTAATGAGTGGTGTCGTTTCCCCGCAACGAACCAGACTGGGGGCGTTGGAGCGATGACTCGAAGAACCTTGACGCGCCTTGCGCAGGGGGCAACCGTTCCGCAGGTGACGGATGTCTCCACAGTCAAACCACCGTCGTGTGTTTGCGTGCTGCCTGGCAGCTCGGAGCTGTGCCCACTCATCCTCAGCATAGCTGAAATCCATGGGCATAGGCCCAATCGACGAGCTGTTGGAGTGTGCATCCCAACCAAGTCGTGCCGTGCCGACTTGAAATTGAATTCGGCATTCAATGCCACATTCACCGTTTCTTCAAACGAGGACGGATGCGCACGGAAGACTTCCATTCTGGCCGCACCAGTGCGGAGGCTTTCCAAAAAGACGGTCACTGTCAGGAGAAAAACACAGCTTCGACCGAAGTGCCGCACGTCAGTGCCCATTCTCGCTCTCAACCACCGAGCTTTGAGATGGCTAGCGCCACGCGCTGTTGCTCTGTCTGGAGCATGGCGGATGCGATGGCCATCTTGACCTCTCTCACCCAGAGCAGAAGATTCTCTCTATCCAAAGACCTTAACGTTCACCATGAGCGGCTTAAAGCGGGGAAAATCATCTGTCACCGACGGTGGCGTCATAGACGCAAATGATGCGGACATTTTCTGCTACAGATGCTCAAGCAGCGTTTTTTTGTAACTTGCAAACGCCTCTAGACGCGCACCGATTGTCTCGTGGCCTTGCGCTACAAGGTGTTGCACGCCCTCAGGGCCAAGCAAGGGCATCAGCTCGTTAAGTCCGTTTTGCATGCCATAGGGCAAAGAGGAGCATTCCTTCATCCTCACAGTGGATCAGCTCAAACGACTCAGGTGTAAATTGACTACAAGTGCTACCAAGTGCT
>NW_020187532.1:1533241-1533343 GCF_900000015.1 Plasmopara halstedii | reverse complement strand
CCGAATCTTTCGGCAGGCCAAACACAAAGTCCAAACTCATGGACTGCCAGCACCTAGTAGGTACCGGTAGTCTCAAATGCGGTGCATCCGAATTTGGTGAGA
>NW_020187532.1:1532836-1533231 GCF_900000015.1 Plasmopara halstedii | reverse complement strand
CTCTGCGGCGTCGCCCCAGAAGCTCAGTGGCAGCCCGCACGCGAACACCATGCTCCGCTCCATGTTCATGATGGTGCGGTGCATGCGCTCGGCCTTGCCGTTGCTGGCCTGGTTCCTAGGCTCGCTGATCTGGCGCGCGATACCGGTCTGCTCGCAGAAGATGTCCAGGGGCTTGTACTCTCCTCCGCCGTCCGTGCGCAGGACGTGGATGCGGCAGTTGAACTGGCGCTCAAAGAAAGCCATGAAGTACTTGAACTTCTGAGCCGCCACATCCTTGGTCTTGGCCAGGAAGATGCGGCAGTAGTTCGTCCGGTGGTCGACGAAGTTGACCATGTAGGTTCCCCCGCCTGTCCCTGGGCGTTACGGACCCCTTCAGATCCGAGCAGATCACGCCA
>NW_020187532.1:1513131-1532826 GCF_900000015.1 Plasmopara halstedii | reverse complement strand
CATGGCGCCTTCTACCTACCTATCGAAATGCGCGAACGCAAAGTAACCAAACCTGGTATTAAAGAAACCATCACTATGCTCAAGCTACCGTTATTAGATAAATGGAGTCCGTCTACTTCGCTACGAATGCTAATGCACGAGTTTTTTCAGGAGGTGCAGCGTCTTGACCCCACTCCGTGTATATCCTTGTCAAACAAAAGCACCTTGAAGATCAAAAGTCGGCAACAACATAGCACTAGCAAGAAACCAATGAAAATGCGTAGACGGGACGTGCGTGGAACAGTGTATCCATGTCAAGAGGTTGATATAGCAACTTCAACACTGAAACACGTACATTTACTGTTGCAAGCGGGTAATATCGCGCTAATCGTTTCGTCGAAACATGGAAAGGTGGAAAAAGATAACGACTATGTCTATGTCCAAGATTTGATATCACTAAAAGATGTCGTGCGCATCACTCCCCAGCGAGGCAAGTCATTGACACTATTTTTTAAAGACAGATCATTGCTGTGTCGAACTTTTTTAAGCCCGTACACGGATGATATTATCAGAGATTTAAGGGCTATGATAAATGATTCTCGCCAGTATAGTCGTGACGAAGCGGCTGCAGGATCAGCAGCGCAATTGTTGCCCTTCTTAAGTGCAGAACAGACGGAAAAAGCGAAGGAGATGTCGACGAAACTGATGAGCAAGCTTGGTAAAGTTGCTACGTCCGTTTCGCGCTTTCTTAGAGGTGATGAAGATGAAAATTTGGAGCAACATGTTGATCCACTGGCGAAGGCCTTTGCAGATATCAATGCGCAAAAAGAGATTTGCTATCGTATGCCATCTAAAGCAAGGGTAGATTAATATTCTTTTTGGTTGGATCGATGATTTCCTAACATTACGATATTGTTGCAGGTGACAGAAATTACGAGACGCTACCAAAACATCGCAGAGGAGTATGCATATCTGAACAATCAAGAAGGTCACGTCGAGCGCGCCATTTCAGAGCTGCAACGTTTTATCGAACATCCCAGGGTACAGCGGATACTTATGGAATCAGTTGCTTACGAGCAATCTACCAAAGGAATTCGCGTTGGGCCAGCATAGTTTCGAGACGATATTTTACCTAACTTTTATTTACGGATAGACACTGTTTTTCTTCATCATGGTTTTATAAACATCTAGTTAGAGGAATATGACTGGTCTTGAAGTTCCGGAACTGAAGACAAATATCTTAGCATCTGCTTGACGACCTTCTTGTCAAGTTTCTTTTTTTTTGCGTGCAGTTCCTGAAGTTTCTTGTACGCGTCTGAGATTCTTTTGTTTAAAGCACGCATTTGAATCGCATCTTTCGTGTTGGTCTCACTCGTACCACCGCCTTTGCTACTCTTCTGTTGTAGGCGGCACTGCTGATTGGCGTTCCAAAGATCTTGCTGTGAAGCCGTAAGCTCACGTTGCGCCATATAAGCCACTCCACGAAAATACAGTGCTGCTACAAATTTGCCGCCGCGAAGATTTAGCGCGTGAGTGTAGCACTGAATTGCTGGATTGTGATCGCCAAGAGCAGAAGACGATTTCCCCATGTTCATAAAGCAATCTACCGCAAGGTCATCAAATGAGCTCAGTAGCATCGTATTCATGCGCAGCCGTATTCGAGAGATTGGTATCCACTCATCTTCTCTGTTGCCTGCATCATATATTACTTCGACTTGGCTAGAAGCGCCTTCGTCAATATCGGAGACCATCGCATTTTGCCAATCGCCCCCTACACGTGAACAAACTTGCACACTGGTGCCTATGCTGCAGCGTTTCAGTAGTTGGTCACTAGATAGTGCTCGAAGCAAACTTTCTTCGTGCAACTGTGCTGCTTTAAGCACTGCAACCGCACGCTGGTAAAAAGCTCGTGCTGTTGGATAGTTGCCACGACGAAATAACACGTTGCCCTGTGATTTATAGTTTGAGGCTAGCATTAAAGCCTCTTCTGCTCCTTTGCCATCGTAACCAATATCGTCGTTTAATGGTAATCCTACAACGCTTCCGTGTACACGCTCGTATGTGTCAATTTCGGGACTCAGGAGTATGTACTGAGTCTGACACAATTTTTTCAGGTACTCGTCCTGATTAACGATGTGACTCCCTACTCTTGCTAAAGTCTGGGCCTTTTCCAGAAATCCACGTAGATCTTGGACTGCAGGAAGCAACGATCGGTACGCGGTGTTATCTGCCAACAACTGCAACATGCGTACTGCGTCTGCAAACACAAGTGACATTTTGCTCAACCCAAGTGCTACTACCAATTCACAGGCAAACCGATTCCTTTCATCGACCAACATAACATCGCACTTCATTTTATCGATAGCAGACTTAAATTCGACACAAACGAATGACGCGACTCGCGTTCCCACAAAATTAAAGCTTTGCAGCAATTCTTTCTCGTCCGGTTGCTCTAAAGCGACTAGCAAAAGACATCGCAGCATCCCAGACGCAATGATTTCCTTAGCTGTGTCTTTCGATGTCACAAGATTTTCTAAGACTTCAGCAAGCTCCTGTCGAAGACGTGGGCGTCTCAACGTCACATACATCTGCTTGATTAGATGCAAAAGGGAACTTCTTTCATCTTGTTGTGAAAATTTCATTTCTAACAAGTTTGCAATCGTCAATATGTGATTGTTCCTCATTTCCACCAGCCATTGAGCCATGGCAGTCAGCACATTATTCGCCTCGAATCGCTCCGTGAGCATTAAACTCAATAACGCCTGCAATTCATGATCGATAAAGCTGATCTTAACACCACAAGCACGTACTATCTTTGTGAGAAGCTTCCATCTGGCTGCGTGCAGCTCCGATGCGTTGTCGCTATTAGCAGCTTGCAACTCGCCCTCCAAAAGGCTGCGCTTTAAGTGTTCAAGTATCTTTACATCAGAAGCAGGAACTGGCGAACACAACCGCTCGTCAAGGGACTCTAAATACTCAATACGAGTGGTATCGTCGCCTTGAGTTGTTTTAGTAAATCCTTCTATTAACTCAGAAAACGACAGCGCGGCAGAAGCATGCGCCATGCTACTCAACTGTAAAAAATTTTTAACAAAAACTTCGCTAGAATTACAGTATTTCTTATACCTTTACTATGCTAATATTGGATTTGCGCAACACAAGCTTTCGTATCATACTGAATGAAATGTTGCTGTAGCTTTGTCCCATTCCAAAAAGAAACATGGCAGACGAACGACTTCAACGGGAGCAAGCGCATCTTCGCGCAGCAATCGACAGTATTTCTGACCAAAATCTTAAGGTAAAACGTCTCAAGATGTATCAAATTCTTGCTTAGATACTTCTGCCTTTGCTTGGACTGACTGTAATGAAAAATAATCATGTCATTCATCTAGACGCACATGGCAAAGGCTTTGGACTCGTTTGACGCATCCGAAATATCAGAGCAGTCAGGATCAGCCGCCAATTTGGTACAAGGCGAAAGCAATAGACATGATGAGATTATATCGAGGCTTTTGGAAAAAGAGGTGACGGTGCGGATGTCTCGAGATGCATTGTTTGTAGCCGTACACGCGCTGCTCCTTGAAGCTGGTACTGTCACAAACTTGCTGATAGAAAGAGACACTTTAAGCTTAGATTCTTATGTGTGCAGGCTACAAATTGTTGGTGGATTCAACTTCAGACTTTTCGCTGCCCGAGAATTGGGACGCTAACAGTGCAAACGGCCTGTTTACCGCTGCCTACGTCCACCCGAACAGCGACTCGGTCAAATTCTTACTTCAGGTATGGTAGCGACCGATTCCAGTCATCAATATCTTGATATGATGTTTTCGCACGTATTATAGGGTCTGTTTGTTGGTCGCAAGTTCGAAGTGTTCATCTCAGACGATAATGACCACACGCACTCAATTGAACTGAGGTTTGATTTGGTAGAAGCGAACTTCTGATGTTCTGTCCTGATGTCATATTTGTTGGTGCAGCATTGACAAGTTCATTGCTTCTGTTGAAAATTCTGCACCAATGTCTGCTGCAAACGTGCTTCATGATTTGGACGGACTGCGGAAGGAGTTTATCCCATTCGCTGAAAAAATTCGACCGTTAAACAGAAAAGAAATAACGTCTCAGCTTAACAAGCCAGCTTCCAGACTCGGTATGCCAGCCCCCACGACTTATCCTTCGGTACAAATTGCTCATAAGCTTCTAGTAGCAATGTTCTCGATTTTGACCTGGTGCTTTTGATTTCGAAAGGTAGGTCGCGGAGACGCATTTCCTCCTGGTATTGGCGGCGGAAACCCAGATATGTTGGTTGGTCCCGATCATCCACTTTTCGGCCATCGTGGAAACCCATCCGTGGGACCTGTGCCTGGTGCTCGCTTTGATCCGTTTGGTCCGTCAATCGATCCTCTTGGCCCTAGTGGTGGCTTTCGTCCCCCTTCGCGTGGCCCGGCACCAACAATGCCGTTTGGAGGTCCAGGACCTGACCACTTGCGCATGCCTCGCGACGATGATATGGACCCAGGATTCAGCTTTGCCGGGGGAGGTCACGGGTTTTCGCAAGCATTTCGATCAAATGATTCCTTTTTCTGAGCGTTAACATGTGATTCAAAATGATACTGCGTCGCTTTCTCAATGTACGATTACGTGGTGATACCTACATTATTATATTGTGCCGTGTCCATACACACACGATAGGCTCTTTAATTTGAGGGTCTGCATGAAGCTATTTAACTTTCATTAAAAGATTTTTTTGGTGCTCTAGCAACGTTGTCCAAGAAGTGGCGCATACATATACGATTCACTCGAGGTGGATGAAAATCATGCATCAATTTCATTACTTGCAAAAAATTGTACTGCAGAATAATCATAACCCGCCGCTAAGATCAAAGCACCATCTTGCCTGTCATCAAGTTTAGCTGAGGCCACCAGGGCGGTTGATAAGGAACGGCACAAAATTTACCGTCTTCCGTTTGAAAGTCTATACTGGGTACAATCCCACTCACTTCTGATACCGGAGGATGAAGCTTTGCTAATCGCATCATCGAAACGGCGCATCTCACGTCTTTCCCTACTTTCACTAATGTTCCGACTGCTTTCGTTTCGCCAGGCGCGATAATTTTGCATCCAACTTTCGGTGAGTTTGCAGGGTGCCAACCTTTTGAGTCAGCCAAGTATGCACGCAATAAAGCATTGGACGGCGCATCAAATGACTTGAAGTTAAGCTGTGACAAAGCTTTAACTACGTCGTGCTGATCCGAAGGAATTAAAGCAACCGGTACCAAGCGCTTGCGAACGTTGCCCTTGAACTGCGTGCGAGCGGTAAGCTCCTGACCAACATAGCAGCCTTTTTGGAAGGATACACCCTGCATCAAATCAAGATTGCACTCGAGAGGAATTTCTTCTACCATCTCTTTGCTGCATTACAGATACATACAGTCAGTGACCACTTGCAACGCCTTTGTGACGGCTTACCCTTCTGCAACACCAAGGGCGATTTGATGGTCTGAGAATGCTGACGCATCCATCATTTCGTGTCCTGCAGGTAAATTTACTGTCTCAAAAAATAAAAGTATTAGCCATTGTAGCCCGTAAAATGTTCATGGAAAATATTTTCGTACAGGATGAGCCGGCAGGAACGATTGCTCGCGTGCCAAAAGACTTTCCGCGGGGATCAGCAAAAATCATCGCATTGTTTTCAGAATTTAGTGTCTGAAGCTGATCCAGCATGCGAATCTTAGGTACTAATGCCGCATCCATGTCATCCACGAGCGCGGATATCGTAGCATAAACGTCAAAAGCGTCCGTCACATCTTTAATCTCCACATTCATGCGCAACTTATAGCGCTTCCAGTGTTTAAATAGTGCTTCTTTTAATTTATCATCGTAATCCAGTAAGAACGTGTCGTCTGCGAGCTGCAGCACGTGACAATCGCCTACAATGCGACCTTTTGAGCTCAAAAATCCACCATAAATTGCAGAACCGCGGTGCGTCAAATGCTTAGCATCATTTGTAAGCACCGCTTGAATAAATCGAGATGCATCTGCTCCATGTAGCTGTGTCACTTGTCGATCAATAAGCCGAGCCACGCCCGAATGCCGCAATACTGATGCCATCACAAACTAGATGACTAGCCTCTGCTCATTTAACTGATTTTAGCGAATCACACTGCGTAATCGCGTTTTTGGTATAGTATTTAGATCAAGGAAAGCAATCGTGCAAAATCAAAATATGGGAGAACGTGGGTTTGCTATCAAGGCAGATGCGACCAAGACAGCGTGGGAGTCGGACGAGTTTCCACTACTTTGTGAGAGCTGTTTAGGGGAGAATCCTTACGTGCGTATGATGAAAGAGGCTTATGGTAGCGCTTGCAAGATTTGCGCTCGCCCTTTTACAGTCTTTCGCTGGAAACCGGGCAAGCGCGCGCGTTACAAAAAGACAGAAGTGTGCCAGACTTGTGCGCGCATGAAGAATGTATGTCAATGCTGTGTTTTGGATCTACAATATCATTTGCCGGTGCAGGTACGCGATACTGTCATGGCTAGGGAGGAGGGAGGAGATCAACTGGCGATAAACGTTCCCGAAAGCGACGCCAACCGCGAATGGTTCTCACAGCAGCACAGCCGCATGTTGGAGCAGGAAGGACTAGTATCGGCATATGGGAAAGCATCAGGATCAGCCAACAATGCACTACTGCGAATTGCTCGTCGTGAACCGTATTACAAGCGCAATCGTGCACACTTGTGCTCATTCTACGCACGAGGAGAGTGCAATCGGGGTGACAAGTGTCCATATCTGCATGAGATGCCACGTGATAAGGACGATCCTCTGGCAAGACAGAATATCCAAGATCGTTACTATGGCAAGAATGACCCTGTCGCAGTGAAGATGCTTAATGGACCGAAGCAACGAGATGGTAAGAATGAAGGCAAGCCAAATGGTCTACTGGCGAACCCTACGTTGAACTATAAGCCGAAGCCACCTCCTCCTCCTTCTGGCAAGAAGCCACCTCTCCCTCCCGGTCCTCCGCCAATTCCAGCCAAAGTGGCTCAGGAAGAAAAGATAAAGGGTTGAATGGCACTCACAGAGTCAGGTACAATAAATACTTAATTCGAATCGAGGATTTAAGTTTTGAAGTCAACTTAGTCATCATGTAGTCGAACTCCGTAAAGCATTAAAGCTTTTCGACAGGCAGCATCTTGAGCAGCCGAAATGGTACGTCCGACTGCACGTGCAACTTGGAAGTTATTCACGTAAAGAGCCACAGCGTGTCCAGGAAATGCATTTGTTTTCTTCACCTTCTTACTGTTGCTTCCATTTGGTGAAACCTTAGGCACTAATACATTATTCGACGCGTTTGACATTGGAACCTCAATCGTCCTAAAGTGGCACGATATTGGCCGCATACTAGAGCGGCTCCATTGCGTAATATAATGCGTGAAAACCTTGCGGGGCTCCATCCACTGACGACGTCGGATAGCTTCGGTAAGTCTAGGAAAGAGCAATTGCTCTAATATTGAGCGAACCTTGCTAAGATCGCCTGGATTCTCGAGAAAAACGACACCGAGCGTTGCTTCAAATGCGTCAGCCAGCACGTCCTCAACATACAAATTACTGCCTTGCTTGATATCATTTCCTAGACGGAGAAACTCTTCATACCCCGCTGTGCGTGCAACAATAGCTAATTTCTTGTTTTTTACAAGTGATGACCGTACTTGCGTCAATAGATGTTCTTGGTGATACGGAAATGCATCGATTAAAAACTCGGATGATAGTAGCTGGAGCACAGCGTCACCCAGAAATTCGACCCGTTCGTAGCTTGGATCATGCCCAATAAACTCGTCATCCCCGATTTTGGGCTTCTGGAATGAAGCATGTGTAAACGCTTGAAGCCATAGGTGCGTGTTGGCGATATTGACGCCAGAACATGCGGTGAAGCGACGATGCATTAGTCGAGTGCTGGTATACTTACTCCACGCTTTGATAACAGCTTGGTCTTTCACAACATACAATTTTGCTTTTGTCATCAAGTCATCTGTAGATAAGTAGCACAACTCGCGCAATTCAGGGTCGTGCATGTCCATGAGTTTACCCAGAAGTTCTCTGCACGGAGCGATTCCTTGGTCTTTGTAAAGTGCTCCTAAAAGCGCTTCTAAGCAGTCAGCGGTAATTTTCGACTTCACTTCCTCATTCAGCGAGGTAACGTCGAAAGCACTAAGCAACAGCGACTCAAAATTTGCAGTTTTAGCCAGTTTGCCGAGATTGTCGTTGCTGGCAATGTCAACACGAGTTTGATGAAGAAATCCTTCATCGACGTCTGGAAGTTTTAAAAACGCCGACGATGCCACAAGAAAACTGAGCACAGCGTCACCCATGAACTCCAGTCGCTCGTATGGACACAAGTATCGCGAATGAAACTCTTCTTTAAATTCACCCGATAAATGCATCTTAGCCACTTGACGGAGCTGAGCAGCATTGTTTCCTGCAACCTTGCCCGACATGGGTAAGTCTCCATTAAGCAGCATACTACGCGATCGCTTGAGCGACGCAACATTATTAAAGACGTGTCCAAGCCGCACACGCGATCGTGTGGCTTCTACTGTATTGACATTCTGCATACCCACGTCAACATATGAACCATGAGTGAATGCTTGACGTAACAGCGTCGTATCGTGGAAAGTAAGTCCCATTGTCTTTGCAAAGCTATTTAGCAAACTAAAATGCCGCACATACTTAAGTACCATTGGCATAGCGCTCCCGACCTCGAATACATCAGCACGGATACCTGTCAGATGACAGTCTCCTGGACGAAGTTCAAGAGAACAAGGCTCAACTTCAGGTGACAGCTGTAAAAACTTTCCCATCTCCTGCCACTTGCGAATTTTCTTTTTGGATTTAGCTCCATCGTAATTGCGTGCTCCTTCGCCGTGGTGAGCAATGGCACGAACAACATTTCGTCCATCTTTAGTTAGTATGCCTGACAGCTCGACGTCTACATTTTCTTTAGATTCCATTAATAGCTCATCGATGCGAAAAGCATTCGGCTGGCCATTAATTCGAGTGGAAACAATGCAGTCCACAAGCTCTTGGTGATCAAATTGTTTTAAGAAATCGAGCACGGTAAATTTTGCGCTATTATCTAGGTACTCCAGTAACTTTTGCACAGGTAATAGTCGTCCTATAGCGTATCCTACACGGTTTGGGGAACGCAGGTCATTTGCATTTAGGAGTGGCTCTTCATTCACGGCAACAAATCGAGGCACCAAGTGATAGTCTCCACAAATTTCAGATGCATCACCAGTAGCATGAGTTGGGTCAGGAAATACCTTCCTAAACAAATGAGCCGGCTGAATCCCGAGAAGTTGCTGGAAAATGTATCTTTGCAGTAAAGATAACGAGTCGCAGAACGATCGATGAGCTTCACCATTGACATCAGCATCCACATCGTTGCTAGTTGTTCCGCGCAAAGAAGATGGAAGGTCTTCAAGAATGAAGTGAATTTTGCACATGACGCCTCCTCGCGTGTACTCAAACTGCAAAGAACATAGTACAAGATGATGAGATTAAACAAACCGCAGCTTAATCGAAGTACTCACCCTTGGTATTTCAGGCGGCTCACCATGACATAATAAATAATAGCCGTCGAATACGTAGACAGCGTTTTTTATCACAATTGTCGTTTGACGAGGGCACCGGGGGTTGACTAATGGAGAAAGCGATGAGTTTCAAAGAGTGTGTAATTAGAATCTGATGCAACTCTTGACAATTCAATAGAAGTCCTGACCTTCCGCTTCCCATTGAAGACGAAAGCATTTGATGGCTTTGCAGTGGTACGACACCCGCAAACTCTCGTCGACATTGGCAACCGGTTGAGGTGGCGTCGAAGCAAAGGGGTTGGGCGATGAAGTGACAGAAACTACCGTTGGTGGCGGAAGCGGGACAGGCACCAATATTGGCTTGGGTAATTCCTTTTCAGCTGTTGTTGATGAGCTTAGGAACGACGCGTTCTCAATCTCGAGGCCGATTGAAACGTCATCCATCAGATCTGCTTTAACAGCTTTCGGCCAATGACAAGCATGAACTTTGTGTTATTGCAAATTATATAAAGAGGAGATTATGCCTGATAAGTCTAAGCGATTATGAAGTGATTGAGTAGGTCAATTGGCCTAAATCTACTTTTAAAGTTATGCTTCCACGCCCTGTAGATCTCAAACAGTTGTTGTCTCAAGCTGACTACACAAAGTATTTTCCTTTTTTGTAGCAACTCATGCACAAACGGTGGCGCAACTTCTTCTCGCCACACATAGTACAGTCCTGGAAGTGCACGATATTCTTAAGTCGCTTGGTTGGGTCATTGTTTCGAATTTTCTTACGAGATGGCGTCACCTAAATAACAAACCATTCATCTTTTTGTTAGACTACCACGATCTTCCACTTTGCTGTATAGCTACTCTAGTTGCTTCTCTAAGTCAGCTGTCAGTACCTTGGACTTGGGGGCAGCTAACCAAATCGCTCTGCCCAGCAAATCAGAAGGCATGGCTATGGAAGCGCCATTGAGCATTAGTGGCGACAATATCAATGCCGGTCTTTGAGTAGTCGGGAGAAAATTGTGTTGAAACAACTTTACAGCGCACTCCATCGCGTTCCGCAGCAGCATTACTCTTGTATCAACCAGCAGGCCTATCACTTAATTAATCGTGGATTGGTCAAAATCAAGCATATTCTTTATCTAAGGCATCATGCTTGATGAAGTGCATCCGGACATACGGCGTCAGGTTTGCATGGCGCAAGAGAGCTGGAGGCGAAAGTGTGATAATGAAAGCCTAGTATCAATGCCGTTTATGACCCTCACTTATGCGCAGAGCATTGACGGCTCTTTAGCAGTAGAAAGAGGTGCGTGTGACGCAATAGTATTTCGACTACACTGACAGCTAGTCGTTTGTCAAGGCAAGCCAACACTGCTTAGTGGGCCGGCATCGATGAAAATGACGCATATGTTGCGCACGCTGCACGAAGGCATCATGGTAGGTGTAGGTACTATACTTGCGGATAATCCATCGCTAAATGCAAGGCTGGCAGAAGGTGCCGTCAGATATATGATACATCGTTGCGCACGACTGTACCTAATAATCCACTAACGTAGGCCTTAACCCGCGGCCGATTATAATCGACACACACTTGCGCTGTCCGACTAATATCAAGTTATTTACATCGGTGACCTGTGAGAAACCAATCATCTTATTCGGCCTTGGATCGCAAAATGAAAGTGGGATGGCAAATGCTTACCATAACTAATGTTGCGAGCCATAACCATAACCTTATATATATATACTCAGCTGAAGAACTTCAAAAACGAAAGGAAATTCTCGAAAATTTGGGGGCTCAAGTCTTGGAATGCAAGATTAAGTCCGGACGTGATGGTTGCGATCACGTCGATCTTTTTGACGCTCTGCGTACGCATGCAAAATCTACTATGATGCCAATATTCTAACTATTTGATGAATGGAATTGGGATGCTGATATGACAGGAGTGGTAAAACAGAATGGTATCCAAAGTGTTATGGTCGAAGGTGGGTCAGGGATCTTGACATCGTGTCTGCAGACAGCCTCACAGAAACACTTTATTGACCTTGTTATCGTCACCATCGCCCCAACATTTGTGAGACACATAAGGAGATCCTTTACACTTGTATTTTGTTTAATGACAATAAGTTTGCTTGCAGGTTGGCGGGCTTCGAGCAGTCGGTGCTTTACTCTCCGAAAACCCTACAACACCTACGACAGCATTAGCCTTTCCGCGCTTATCGCATCCTCGATACTATGTCTTAGAAAAAGATTTGATCATTGTTGGTGAGTTGTAAGCCTTAACGAAAATGTAGCTGAATAAGGTAGCTAAATTGGCAATGAAAATTCAAAGGATGTTTGTTAAGGATAGGTATCGTTAGTGCTTTGATGACGGTAGAAATTCGCTCAAATATATGCATACAATGTTATGAGGTACCGAGTAATTTGATAGATTGATTAACATTCTACACTAACAAATTGTTCGCAATCAATTGTCTTTTTAGACATAGTTGTAAGCTTGACCAAATTCAATATGACTGACTTTATCTTGCAGATCAAAGTTAAAAAAATATCTCATCGCGAAATTCAGAGCAAATCTTTGAATCTTTCAGAAAATATTGTTTTTAATACGACTTCTTGCTATAGCTGCGAGTCCCACTATAGTCGCCAAACAAAATGTATATGCTTCATGTTCATGTTCTGCAGCAGCATCCCGGCAATTTCTTACAATCCTCTCGGCACATCTTCTTACTGTGAACTTGCTAGCGGCGTATCTCAGCGGTTATCACAATGTTGGCGCGAATGTGTATTCATCCATCAGACTTTGCAGTGACCGATGCGCATTAAAAATTTTATTTTCCTTCATCTGGAATATTTGTTGCGATTGTGCAGCGATACTGTACGCATGCTCTTCAACGAAGAACCTTTGGATTGGGATATTTCGAATATATCTCGTTAGAACAACCTTGAAACACTCGTTAAAATTTGGCTTACTAAATTCTGCAGTTTTTCGACTCAGGAGTATTCTAAACGGTAGTCTTTTTTCAATCCAGAACATGCTCCGTTCAACCTATCGTCCAATCAATGGCTTAATAGATTTCAGAATTAGCTGTCGTCAGAGTTCAAAGAATCCACTATTACCACGATCTTGACCAAAGAATGCAAATGACCTTTTAGTCTCCTCTTATCGTCGCACAGTTCGATTGGTACCATGACCACAACATCTACTCCTTCATCCGTAGGGACTGAGATGCAGTCGCTGCCAAACACCAGTGAGCACGAGCAACGAGTGCCACGTCGACTCTCGGTCACGGATGCAAACGCGCTGGTGAAGTTTAACGAGCTCCTGGCGCAATTTCGCGATCATCGCCTTGTCATTTTCTTAGACTATGATGGAACACTCACACCGATCGTTAACGATCCTGCACTAGCGCTTCTGTCACCTGCAACGAAGGATACACTCGAGAAGCTTCGCACGAAGTTTACAACGGGTGTAATATCTGGCCGATCGCTTCGCAAGATTCAGAAGTTTGTAGGCATTCCGCAACTTCACTATGCTGGAAGCCACGGGTTTGATATCGAAGGTCCTGATGGTACTTCAATCAAAAATCAAGTGGCGGAGAAATTTTTACCTGATTTGAACGCTCTTCGTGACGAGCTTAAAGAGCAAATCAAACATATCCCAGGAGCCGAAGTTGAAGACAATGTATTCTCAATCTCTCTGCACTACAGGTGATATACCATACGACTACAAATATACGACGGTAGTTTTGACTTGTAAAATTGTTGATGATACACTTGTAGGAATGTTGACCCTGGACTCAAAACGCAGATTTCAAGTCTTGCGCACAGTGTTCGAGACCGTTACCCTCTTATCAGGTACAATTGATACTTTGAACGGGTTCAATGCTGACAGCGTATTCACACTCTATGTGCCTAAATTGTTCAGGATGAATGAAGGAAAGATGGTATATGAATACAAACCCAAGATGGATTGGAACAAGGGCAAGGCGCTGCTGTGGCTGTTGCAAGCTCTTGGACTTGATAAGCAAGACAATGTTTTCACTATCTATATTGGTGATGACACTACGGATGAAGATGCGTTCCGTCTCTTCCAAGCGCCCTCTAAATGCAAAGGTGTGGGCATTATCGTGGCCGAAGAGAGTTTGTCCACTGACGCTTCATTCACGTTACGCGATACGGTCGAGGTTCGTGAGCTTCTGAACCGTTTGGTTGACCACGCCAGCAACACGCCAAACACTACTAGCTAACTCAATTAAGCAGACATAGAGATTTAGCTTTTGAATCTATGATAACCGTGTTCTCTTTCGCTTCTCCGTCAAAAGAGATTCTACGTTGTTGTAAGGATCCTCACAGCTACAAAGCGCTGGTACATAACCGCTGAATCCGGTTCTGTGTTGAAATAATAATCGACATACACCAGTGGTTATTGTCCATAGCCTTATCGAAGGTGTTTAAATTTGAGAAAGCGTTACTCACTCGTTAATTTCACTACCTCAGCCGTCGTTGTCTATAATGCGCTTACAAGCCCTTTCCATGCGACGATTAACTTGCGCGATCGCTCATGTCGTCCTCTCTTCTTCGCAGCCTCGGTCCGGTGCATTCAATTTCTATCGGAGCTATAAACATAAAGGTATGTTTATTTCTCGGAAAGTTCTCAGCTGGAAACTCGAAGAGAATGAATATGTACATTTTACCCATATTTTCGACCGAATTTTGTAGTACCTTGTATGGCGAACGCAAAACAATGCCGCCAATTCCTTAGTGTAACGAATAGTCATGACAAACCAATTTCTATTACGAAAGAGGTAATTTTAGGTGTTTATTAGAATTGGAGATGTCATGTACTTATACTATCTTGTAGCTGCTTGGAGTGGACGTCCAACATCGTGAGTTTATCATTCTGCGCTGGCAAGATGGTAAACGAAGCAAATTTCATTTGCTGCATCTACGAACGTGGTGTCCGTGTCCACAGTGTGGTCATTTAACAGGACAGCGAATCATCAATAGCTCTGATATTGATAAGGAATGGCTTGATATTGAAAAAGTATATGGTACGTATATGCCGTTTATTTGTTCGAAATAGATATATTTGACAAATCTGTTACAGTCAAGGGCGATACGCTGAACATCGTTTGGAATGACCACCATGAGTCCAGATTTTCGTGCAAGTGGCTACTTGAAAACAGTTACTCAGATTGGGCGCTGGATCACCACGCTCATGATATGGCGACAATTCCATTACCGCTTGACGCTCCCGTCCCCACGACGGATTTTGCACGAATGATGGACACAAGTGATGACGAGGGTTTGTACGAAGCGCTACGTCAGGTTGTGGAAAATGGATTTACAGTCATACGCAATACTCCACTGGAACCACGAGTTGTTAAATCGCTTGCCGAGCGCATTGCTCCAATATCGCACTCGTACATAGCATTTCGAAGCTTTTTTCTAGATTTGAACTTGTTGACATAACAAATTTGTTTTTTGAATAGATTTCAATATGGCGATGTCTTTGACGTGGTCGCGGAGCCGACGCCTGTAAGTTCTGAAGTAATTGACTATTATCTTGCCAATCACATTGTCCAATACTTGCATGGTTTCTATCAACAGGTCAATATTGCATACACCACTCTCTATTTGAAGAATCACGTGGATTTAGCTTATTATGAGTCTCCACCTGGCTTTCAGCTTTTGCATGCTTTGCGTTTTGACGAGTCTGTCACGGGTGGCGAGTCCACATTTGTAGATGTTTTTGCTGTTGCCGACGCGTTTCGACGTCTATACCCTCAACACTTTGCTACATTGGTTCGTGTACCCGCGACATTCAAAAAGCACCATCTCACACGTGAAAATGCGACGATAATGGAATTTCAGCGCCCTCATATTCAACTAAACCATCGTGACGAGGTGATTGCTGTGCACTGGAGTCCACCGTTTGAAGGACCGCTGCGTGTTGCATTTAAAGACGTTATGCCATACTACGATGCGTATCGGGTCTTTCACGAACTTGTTGAAGGTGATAAGCACCGCTACGAGTTCCGATTGAGAGAAGGTGACACCGTAATATTTAACCAGCGTAGGTTATTGCACGGACGAAAGAAATTTACGCCTACTTCAGGTGGCGTACGTCACCTCCAAGGCACGTATATAAATATCGATGACGCGCTCTGTCGCTATAACGTACTACGTGCACGCTTCGGTGCCAATGATCCTTCGGCCAAGAACCGCCGTATGGCCAATAGTAATTACTCATAATAGAAAGATTCCAAGTTAAAGATTTGTGTAAAGTTCATGTAAAGATGCATTTTGCAAGTGCATTATGACGTTACTTCGTTATCTGTGTGTGTGCGCTGGATTAGGAGCTTATCTATGCTCAAGTGGCTTGCTGCGTCTTAATGAAGTTTTTTTTCAGAGCTCATCGCTCGATTCTCTCGATTTAAACGCTCACTTTGACCAACAGCAGCCCAAAGCGGCGTACGACCGTCTTGTGATAGTATTAATTGACGCACTTCGAGCTGATATGGTACTGTGTAGCACTGCAATGCGCGGTGATGAGTATGGACAAAGAGGTCGGTCAAAAGGAGAGCTTAATGTCAACATGCCGTTTACCAGCAGCCTCGTAACGTCTGGCAGAGCTCTTGGCTACGTCGCACATGCCAGTGTTCCTACTGTGACGATGCCTCGGCTTAAAGCGCTCGTGACTGGCAAAGCTCCAATATTTATCGACATTTTAAAAAATTTCAATTCAGCAGCGCTAGATAGTGATGCAAACTTATTATCGCTGTTCAAGGCAAGTGGTAAGCGCATTGTATTTTATGGGGACGACACGTGGCTTCGGTTATTTCCTAAGACTTTTATACGATCGGATGGGACATCCGGTTTTTATACAAAGGATACTGTAGAAGTGGATGTAAATGTTACGAGACATTTGAGTGAAGAATTAGATCCAAAGATGCAAAGCGAGAAAAGTGGGGATTGGGACGTTCTAGTGCTACATTATTTAGGTTTAGACCATGTCGGTCACCTCCGTGGACCGAGATCCTCGCTAATGACAGATAAGTTGCAAGAAATGGATCAGATGATGAAGTTGGTCGTAAAGTCCGTACGTGATCAAGATACTCATAGAATGGAAAAAAATAGCTCAGTGCGACCATCACTAATAGTATTGTGCAGCGATCATGGCATGTCAGAGGTTGGTAACCATGGTGGGGCTACATTGGAAGAGTCTTCAGCATTATTGATGTTCATGCGTGGCGACGGTAAGCCGATGCATGCTTCAGGCTTTTTCTATGAGCAAAAGCGAAGTCAAGTGGATTTGGTACCTACAATTTCATCACTTTTCGGTTTCCCCATTCCTCTGTATAGCACCGGCTTGCTGTTAGAGGATGTTGTCCGAGCTTCCTCTGATGTTGCCGCAAATCACGAGTCATACTATTTGCATGCACTATACCATAACTTTCAGCAGCTGTATGCCCTTGCTAGAACTAAGTTTCTTGCTGCTGAATTATCGAGCTTTGATCAGAGATTTCAATTGCCACTTAAGAGACTGCGCGATAGTCTGCTGAATGAAAATGGAGTTGAAGGTGCTATTGATCAGCATTTCGTAACGAAAACATTTGAAGCTTGTCAAATTTTGCGAGATAAAGTCCAACAGAGTGACGGGTCGGAGTACAATCCGATGGCGATTTTTGGGGGGTTAATGCTTCTTATGTTCAGTATGGTTGTTGCGACGACAATGCTCGTGAATGCTGCCAAATTAGAGTTAAAGGGATCACCTGAAATAGGTCATTTATATATTGTTCTCGGTGTCGGCAGCGTCTTACACATCTTGAGCTTATCGTCTAGTTCGTTGATTGAGAATGAGCACGCTACAGTTTTCTTTATGACGACCTCTCTTCTCGTTACGCTTGGAATTATTCTCATACGGCAAAACAAGTTCAGCCATGTGGTATTTCCAATCGGATTGCTTATTTTATCGTTAATACTTACGCGAATGCTGAGACAACGCAACCAGATCATAAACTTTTGGCGACTAAATGAGCTTCAAATTGATGCAAACATTCCAGGAAACGAGTTTGCCTTAGACAACTCGGTTTCGATACTGTCGACATCTCCTATGCTGTCGCCAAATATACTTCCGCTTAGCGTCTCTGTAGCTTTGATATGCGGAGTAGTGCTGCGAAAAGGAGCAGTTCGCGTCAGAACATTCAAACCGGGAGTGAGATTCTTTCATGTCTTTGTGGGCATTTCTAGCGGAGTACTATTTATTGTTGGTATGCTGGCATGCTATCGAGTTAAGGAGCTATCAGACCAGACCACGATGGAGAACAACAGTCTGATTTCTTGGACAGGATGGATGTCCATAAACTTAGATTCGAGTGCTCGTGTGGTGTACATTTGTATCCTACTCCTCGCAGTATTGATGATCACCACAGGACACAACCTGCGTACTTGGCTTGTTGAGATGGTCGTTTGGCTTCTTGTTGGTTTGCTGCAACGTCGCTCCAACTTCCCAACTCTCAGCGCTCTTTGCTTACAGCTGAAATTAGTTGAAACGCTACTTGACTGCGAACAAGCTCGTGCATTTCGACAAAATGGTGTCTTTGTTGCGGGTTTGATGTTGTGGCTGTCACAAGCAGCATTTTTTGCTCTGGGTAATTCACATTTGGTGACCACAATCGATATCAGCCAATCTTACCACGGGTTATCTTCGTATTCTCAGACTTTGGTTGGTATGTTGACGTTTGTCAGCGTCTTCTCCGGTCCACTCGTGTGTTTCGTGAATCTGTTTCAAATATTGAAGACTACACCCAAAACAACTGCGAATTCACTAACTACAAGACAAACAGCAAGATTGGCGATCTTTACCTACCAAACACTTCGCTTTATCGTTTACACGTACGCTTTCTGCACAATTATTAGATTGTTTTCCCTCCTTGTTGACCTCTTGATGTGGATTTTTTCCATTCATTAGCGTTGTAGTGTATTTAATGCGCTTCCATCTATTCATCTGGAGTGTCTTTGCACCAAAGGTACAATATGACTGATTTTTTAAAATTGCCAACAAGATATTTATCTGATGCTGCTTGTAATTGTTGCAGATGCTTTATGAACTTGTAAACCTAGCTGTCTCGCTTGTTCTGGTTGCGTGGCTAATGTAACGGGTCAAAAGCTGCAAATTCGATCAAACTTATACAGTGACTCGTTCAATGTTGATTGTCACTTTATTACTTTGATCGCAATAAACAGCAGAGAATGAATATAATATAACACATGCTTGTTGCAAAACCTTTGCTTGTGTGTAAGGCTACGATGATGCATGTGATCTTAAAGGTGCGATCTCATTTGGATAGTCCACGGATTCTTCGAGTTAAACCAAAGTTTACTTCATGATTGGATTGGCGCAGCAGTCTATAGTAATGCCTCGCTCACTCTCATAGAACGACAGTGAGCCATCGTCCCAATAGCCCGGGAAGGCGTAAAGGCATCAACCAGGTTGGGCATGTCCGCGGCAGATTATCAACGGACGGATGGTTAGAACGCATTAATCGCATTTCCTTCGAAGCACTAGTGCGAGGCGTCGAGGTACTTGCGAAAAATACTCCCGCTCTTAGCGACAGTAAGTGTAGTGCATGCCTTCGCGATAAAATTCTCAATTTTGCAACAAATTGTAGCCGTGCTGATATCATTAAGTCAAAACAGTGCCAATATATTATCAAACCGTTTGTAAAATAGAGCGTGACATCCAAATGCCAGAGGCAGACGAAATTCACATGAGTTCAACGTGGGGGAAACATCTTAACAAATGGTGTCGTACTATCTACGCATGTAGTAAGTGCAATCTCTGAGACTAAGGTGCGGCCTCGTAACGGATTGGTTATCCTATCAATATTAAGCGCACCTGAGTTCGAGATTCGGCCTGCAGCTGTTCGGTAGGCTTACAGATATGAACAGCGCTATTTGTAGCACCAACTCGAGTCGACGGCTCACACATACTCGCGAAGTCACAGATTTTTTGGTCGTCTGTTTCTCTAAATCTACTTGTAAAGCCGTAAAACGGGTAAGACGACGCGCCTTCATCACCCAATGCTCGATAACTTATGCACTGCAGCAGGGCTGCCGTAGCGTTGCGCTAG